>NW_006408662.1:5654460-5671739 GCF_000296735.1 Chrysochloris asiatica
GCTTAAAATATGGGTAGGGAAAAGACATCATATTTATTCATAGGGATAGGTGGAGATTTCTGGAAAATGGCCCATTTAGGAGGGCCATGCTTATTGGGTGTGTGCATAGCAGTTCTTCAAGATGGATTCCATGGCAAAGGCCTCTGGGAGGAGCAGACAGAACCTATTCTGGAATGTAGAGCAAGCATGGTTCTTTGGGGCTCTAATTCAGACTCCATCCAGGGGACCACATTCTCCTTTGCCCCAGAAGGTTTGTCCCTTAAAATTATGCCTAGGGCACTAGGTAAGCCAGTCTGACCTGTAAAATCTCTCACAAGGAAGATATTTTTATTCAGAATTTTCATTCCTTAATGACGAGTCCCATAGAAATGGAATTTTTATGTCTGGTCTTTCTTAATGGCTTGTCCTAAGATGTGGTTACTCAGCTGTGGCTCTGGGCACATGTCCTGCACATCTATCTTGACAATAGCCCAAGGAAAGAAGGCCATAGAAGTCAACATTCTTCAAGACGTCAGTTACAAGATTTCAACTAATAAGTGGCCCATGTTTAATTCTGGTTTCTGGACCCTCTTTTCTCCCTGTCTCACCTCCACAAGAAACATAGTGGTACTCACTTCTTGGTAGTGTTTGTCAACTATCAAGTTGAGACCCCTGGGTGAGGAACTGGAGCAAGGAAGCAGAAGGAAGCTGACATTTTCTCATCACATTTCAAAATGCATTTGGCAGAACATATGAAAGAGGCAGAAAATGGCAATGTTCTGAGTCGTTTATTCTGTGGGCGCTGGTGAACATGAAGTCTCCTTTGTCCTCAGCAGCACCCTCTCCCAGACCACTAGACTCACAGCCATATTGGCCTAAGCAGGCAAGACAACAGGAAACAGATAACAAAACACTCATACTCAGTCCCAGAGGTCTCCCTGAAAGTCATTGGTAGGTCTGAAAGGAAGGTCAATCAAAGCTTAAGCAGCCCCCTGGAGTTTAACATCTGATCTTAGAAGTCTTACAGAATATGTCTCTTTGAAAATGAGGAAAGTTTAATTATTTTTGAAAACTGGCAGAAGTCCAGGATGCAAGGATGTTTTCTTTCTTTTGTTCCGTTCCAGCAAGCAAGGGAGAAAAGTCTATGTCTGGAGGAGAGGAGACGGAAGTTTCTATTTTGGTGCATGACAGCAAGCACCATAGAAATGTGAAGAAGTTGGACCCTCCACAGAGTTGCTGGTCAGAGAGCATTCGGAAGGCCATGGGGTGGGAATTAGGGTGAGCTTCACTCAGGAAGGAAGTTTTGAAGAGACACACTACTCTCATCTTTGCTGTTTTTATTCCGAGTGGAGGTTGGGATGAGGGATGAGAAGGAAGAAGGACAAGACTTCTCACCGTACGAAAACATCCCTGGGATCAAGTCATGATCCACAATTACTGGAAGTATGTGCCTATTTTAAAATGTTGTTGTTGTTGATTTGTGCCATTGAGTTGGTTTTGACTCATAATGTTCCTCTACAGGGTTTCCGAAGAACCTTGTAGTCCACAGTGCACTACTGATCGTACAGTCACACCAGGAGTCCATATTTAAAAATAGAAGGCAAAAATTGAAAATTGTTATGACTCTGCTGCTCTTGAGATTTTACCAAAATGATTTCAATTGTTACTAAACAAGTTGAGTACAAACTTTGAAAAGATGACATGGTAAAAAGTTGAAAAGAAATTTTCACAAGTGAATGATGTCTATGAGGTCTTCACAACACACCCAGAACTGTCCAGGAGGCTTCACGTCTATAAAGAATTGAGTGCAGGGGTGGGGAAGGTCTGGTCTATGGGCTGCATAAGGCCCACAAAATCATTTGGTCTGGGCCTGTCAAGACATTCCCAGTTCAAGGAATGAGTGATGTTATTAATTTTGGCAGAAAATAAGGTTCCCCAACCCTGATTTCTTCCTAGTCATAGTCATAGTTGTGCTTCTTCCTAGGAAGGAGTCATGAACTACTTCTGAATATTTAGTCACTGAAAACCTTATGGATAGCAGAGAAACACTGTCAGATATAGTGCCGGAATATGAGTCCCTCAGGTTGGAAGGCACTCAAAATGCAACTGGGGAAGAGCCGCCTCCTCAAAGTAGAGCTGACTGTGATGAGGTAAATGGAGTAAAGCCAGAGGAAGTAAAGCCCATGGGACCTTTGTTTGCTGATAGGGCACAACTCAAAATGAAGAGAGATAGCTGTAAACAACCATTAATAATCAGAACATGGAATGTATGAAGTATGAATCAAAGAAAATGGGAAATTGTCAAAAATGAAATAGACTGCATAAACATCAATATCTTAGGCATTAGTGAGCTGAAATGGACTGGTATTGGCCATTTTGAATCTGAAAACGACATGGTTTACTATGCTGGGAATGACAAATTGAAGAGGAATGGTGTTGCATTCATCATCAAAAAGAACGTATCCAGATCAGTCATGAGGTACAACACTGTCTGTGATAGGATAATTTCCATGTGCCTACAGGGAAGCCCAGTTAATATCATTATTATTCAAATGTATGTACCAACCATTAAAGCCAGTGAGGATGAAATAGAAGAACTTCTTCCATCTGAAATTGATCAAACATGCAATCAAGATGTATTGATCATTACTGGTGATTGGAATGCAAAGGCTGGGAACAAAGAGGAAGGATCAGTAGTTGGAAAATATGGTCTTGGTGATAGAAATGTTGCTGGAGAACACATGACAGAATTTTGCAAAACCAATGATTTGTTCATTTCAAATACCTTCTTTAGACAGCATAAGAGATGACTATACACATGGACCTCACCAGATGGAATACACAGAAATCAAACTGACTACATCTGCAGAAAGAGACGATAGAAAAGCTCTATATCATCAGTCAATACAAGGCCAGGGGCAGACTGTGGAACAGACCCTCAATTGCTCATATGCAAATTCAAGTAGAAATATTTCAAGAAAGTGGGATGGCACAGGAGGCACTCATTCATTTCTGCCAAGAAATTTGGAAGATAACTGACTATCTGGCTGACTGATTGGAAGAGATCCATATTTGTGCCCATTCCAAAGAGAGATGACCCAATGGAATGCGGAAATCATCGGACAATTTCTTTGATATCTCATGTGAATAAAGTTTTACTAAAGATAATACAGAAAAGGTGCAAACATACATTGACAGAGAACTTCCAGATGTTCAAGCAAGATTCAGAAGAGGACGTGGAGTGAAGGATTTCATTGCTGATGTACGATGGGTCTTGGCTGAAAGCAGAGAATATCAGAAAGATGTTTACCTGTGCTTTATTGACTATGCAAAGGCTTTCAATTGTGTGGATCATGACAAGCTATGGACCAAATTGTGAAGTATGAGTATTCCGAAACACTTAATTGTGCTCATGAGGAATCTGCACATGGACCAAGAGGCAGTTGTTCAAACAGAACAGGAGAACACTGAATGGTTTATAAATTAAGAAAGGTGTGAGACAGGGTTGTATTTTTCCACCATACTCATCCAACTGTGCAAATTATCCGAGAAGCTGGGTTATGTGAAGAAAAACAGGGCATCAGGATTGGAGGAAGATTCATTAACAACTTGTGATATGCAACCTTGCTTGCTGAAAGTAAAGAGGACCTAAAATATTTACTGATGAAGATAAAAGAGCACAGCCTTTGTTATGGATTGCACTTCAATGTAAAGAAAACAAAAATCCTCACCACTGGACCAATAAACAGCATTCTTATCAATAGAAAAGACTGAAGTCGTCAAGGACTTCATTCTTCTTGGATCAACTATCAACACTCATGGAAGCAGCAGTCAAGAAATCAAACAACGTATCACATTAGGTAAATCTGCTGCACAAGACCTTTTTAAAGGGTTGAAGAACAAAAATGTCAGCTTGAGAACTAAGGTGTACCTGACCCAAGCCATGGTATTTTAAATAACCTCATAATGCATGCGAAAGCTGGACAGTAAATAAGGAAGACCGTACAAGAATTGATGCTTTTGAGTTGGAGGAAAATATTGAAAGTGTCATGGGCTGTCAAAAGAACCAACAGATCTGTGTTGAAAGAAGTGCAGCCAGAGTGCTCCTTGGAGTCCAGGATGGCCAAACTTTGTGTTTCATACTCCAGACATATTGTCAGGAGGGACCAATCTCTGGAGAAGGATATTAGGTTTGATAGGGTGGAGGGTCAGCGAAAGAAAGGAAGACCCCCAGGGAGATGGATTGGCAAAGTGGCAGCATCAATGGGCTCAAGTGTGGCAACAGTTGTGATGTTGGCCCAGTTCCGGGCAATGTTTCATTCTGTTGTGCATAGGGTCGCTATGAGTCGGTACTGACTTGATGACAGCTAACAACAACAACAACTCTGATTTCATAAAAGGAAAGACTATCTGAGACTCTGTACTGCTCTTTGAGCCACTGGAAACACTGAAAAACTGTGTATAGATACTCTTCTTTTTGGTTTATGTACTTTGAATCCTGTGCAGATACCATTCTAGCTATAAGAGGGGATGTCATAAAGAGTTTCAGATCCACACAGAAAGATGTCGTGACATAAGCACCAGGTGATTCTCAGTCTGCAAACTCAAGTGTGAAATAAAGGGACTTGATTGCTTTAGAATGAGATTCACTTTCTCTTAAGAGTTGACATTCCACTGGTTACAAACTTCTGATGGAAATCCACTGTTACGAAACAGTTTCCCATAGAATATGAAGAGAATTCTTTAGAGAAAATGTAGAACTTGAGATAGGAAGAAAGGTAGAATTTGAAAGAAGGGAAAGAAAGAAAAAAGAGGTTCAGGATTCAGATGGGAGGACGGCATTGTAGCCATGAAGACATTGAGGAAGAATGGATCCTACGTCCAGAGATGAGTAATATAACTAATGCAGACAGTGGGGAAAAATTCATAGATAAATTAATCCAAAATTACTCAGTAAATCCTAGGTCTTCAACCATTTGCTTTCTACAATCAAGATTAATGCAAAACCCTCCAAAGAACTTAGGCTAGTCCCTATGAGTGTGACCAGAGGGTGTCTCATCTTCAGAAATCTGCTTTCTCAGACATCTTCCTTATCCTGGGTCTGACTGTATTGACAGAGATTCTGCACTCACCTAAGGTTAAGCAGACAAGATGTCAGACATGCTGGTGGCTGGCAGAGACAATCTAGCTAAGGAGGTAACGCTTTAAGATGAGCCTGTTTGGGAGAATATTGGCAGTTTCCCAGAAGAAGGAATGGTAGGTAATTATATATGTATGTATGGATGTATACAAGAGTAAATAAAAATGTATTGCTATAAAATCATAGAAACCCTTATTAAGCAAAAATATCAAAATGTGAAGCTGCTCTTTCTCCACATATCTTCCATCCAGGCCTATGTAGGTGTGGAAATGATGTTTCCATCTTTCCAACATTCCCCTTAAGAACCCTGCACTCTTAGATTTACTCCACATCAGAAGGGCAGTTTTTGCATTAGTGAGTGACACAAATCCTGTTTCTCGTCAATGTTCTCTGAGTTTGGGGAACAAGAAGAAGTCTGAAGGGGCAAAATCAAGGCTGGAGGGTGATGGGGCAATGCTTCCCAACAAAATTCACGTGGGAAAGTCCTTGGTACCCTTGAAAAATGAGCAGGTGCATTTATGTGATGGAAAAATAAAAATTCCTTGGCACATTGTTCTTGACCTCTTTCTCACCAAAGCAGTTTTAAGTATTCTTAAAAATTCTTCATTATAAGTCCCCACGATCACACCATCCCCTGATCCCAGAGACATGTTTTGTTTGAAATAAAGTCAGGCGTGTATGGCTGGAATCCTAATAGTAATACTTTTTTACTTACTTTCTTTCATACGAGGATGGTTCAAAAAGTTCCTAGAAAAATGGAATTATAAGACAATGGAAATTTCCATGAACTTTTTGAAGCCCCTCATGTATGCTTACATTGTAAAAGATTTCATTGTTTTTGGATGGACAGTCAACATTCATTGGAGCAGCGGTCTAGAAATCCAATGACTGATTATATTAGGCAAATGTGTTGCAAAAGAACTCTTTAAAATCTCAAAAAGCAAAGACATCAGTTTGATGAGTAAGGTGCACCAAGTCTAATCACTGAAATACGTGTGAAACACGAACACTGAATAAGGAAGCTTGAACAATAGTTGATACATTTGAATTATAGTGTTGGTGAGTATATTGACTTACCATGGACTGCCCGTAAAGATTTGCAGCCTCGGAAACCCTGTGCAGGGTCACTATGAGTTGGAACCGACTCCACGGTACTTAACAACAACAACAACAACAACAACAACGTGGACAGCCAGAAGAACGAATAAATCTATCTTGGAGAAAGTATAGCCAGAGTGCTTCTTAGAAGTGAGAATGCTGACAATGTCTGGCTTATTTCAGATGTGTTATCAGGAGAGAAGAAGCCCTGGAGAAGGACGAGATGCTTTATAAAGCTGTTGTTGTGGTTAAGTGCCATCGAGTCAATTAATCTCTTCGCAGCCCTGTATAGTATTTCTGAGGAGCTACTGGTGGATTTGAACTTCCAACCTTGTGGTTCAAACTGATCTTATGGTTGAGTGCTTCTTCTCCACACCATGCCTTGGAAAATGAAGGCCAACAAACAAGATGAAGACTTTCAGTGTGATGGAGTGACACCTTGGCTACAACAATGGGCTCAACATCCCTACAATTGTGAAGCATGCACAGCGCCTGGCAATGTCATCTTCCACACAAGGTCACTATCAGTCGGAGGTGACTTGATGGCACCCACAGCAGCACATGGATCCTTGAGTGTGAAAACTAGTTGAGTCCAAGCTCTTGGTGTGGTGTTGTAGGATAAGCACTGGACTGCTAACCACAAGACAGGCAGTTCAAACATCCCCAGCCACGCCTCAGAACACTACGTTGGTTGGTGGTTGTGTGCCCTGAAGTCAGTTCTGACTCATATTGACTCTGCACAGGGTTTCTGAGGCTATAAATCTTTACAGGAGCAGAAAGCTTTATCTTTCTCACATAGAGTGGCTGGTAGAGATGAACTGCTGACCTTGGGGTTAGCAGCTCAGCTCGTAATCACCTCCTTTAGAAACACTATACAGGATCACTGTAAGTCAGAATTGATTTTACAGCATTTAACAATAACAGCAACAACTAATCTTAAGGAGCACTCTGGGTCCATTAGGATAAGCACTGGACTGCTCGTCACAAGGTCCTGGGAGAAAGATGAGACTTGTTTCATCTGCAAAGATTCACAGTCTCAGAATCCCTACGCAGGGTCGTGATGAGTTGGAATCAATGTGACGGCACTTAACCAGCATGACATTAATCTTAGGATTGGAGGTTCAAGCTTACCCAGCAGCACAAGGGAAGAAGGGGTTGGTGACTTGCATCTGTAAAGATGGAAACAAGGCAATCTGACGAGGCAGTCCTACTCTACCACACGAGGCCGTCATGAATTAGAATTGACTTGGGGCAATAAGTTTATTGTCATCTATTTTTAGCGTTCCAAGTTTTTACCCAAGTTACATTTAGAAGCAGTTGTTCAGAATCTATAGCACATTTTCTTCAAAAGATGATACTACAGACGGTGACAAACTTGCAGAGTCTTCCATAAAACCCTATTTAATCTGCAAAGCAGTTGGTTTAGAATATCCACAGTGTTACTTGATTTAACCACTGCCTGGCACATGACTTTTATTTTGAAATGTCACTAATTCATTCTTTTTTTCTCTCTCACTCACAACAAACTCTTTTTTTAAAAAAATAAGTTTTTATTGTGAATTGAGTGATAGTTTACATGAGAGAACATCGGTTTTACAATCATTCAACCATGTGCATTATCATTCAACCATATTTGCTTCTATTCCCTCTGTTTTGTTGTTGTTGTTTTTGATGTACACAAAAACACTCAGGAGTGTATAATCATTTAAACAACCAAAGGACACATTCTACAAGCCTGTCTTCTGGCCGCCATCTCTTAGTCCCTCTCTTTCCATGAGTCTAGAGTCCTCAGCTGCTCCCTCTCTCCATATCCCCATCTCTGCCTCCATCTCTGGTATCCCTGCTTGTCTGAATAGGGTCCCACATTCCGCCCATGCTCTTCTCCCTTGATATTCCTAGAATCCTCTGTCCCTGGACTGTAAGATTAACTACTCCTCCCTTTTTGTCACAACAGAATCTTAAAAATAAAGGGATGGAATTCACATCTATTGCAATTTGGCTAGATGAAGGCTCTTTCCACTCACAAATCTCATAACTTCTCAAAAGTTCTGCAAGATTAAAGTATTCCTCCACTTCTTAAATTGGGAGCTCTGTTCTTTTTATAGAAAACACAGTGTGTCCCAACTTGCAATGCCAACAGCAACTCTCCACCTTTGAGAAGTACTTTTCCCTGGTCCTCAGGACCCCAGAGATGCAATTGAGGAGAGATTCTCCCCTCTGGGAGAGGATCAGTTGAAAAGAGCCACAAACAACCGAGTATTCAGAGTCAAAAAGCATTTGTAAGTTACATGAACAAAAATTGTACATTAAAAAAACTGCTTTCTATACGGAGCTCTGGTAGCGGAGTGGTTACGAGTCGGGTTGCTAACCTGAAGGTCAGCAGCTTGAAACTACCAGTAGTTCCACAGGACGAAAATGAGGCTTTCTGCTCTCATAAACATGAACAGCCTCGGAAACCCTATGCAGGTTCGCCATGAGTTGAAAGCAACTCCACAGCACATTACCACCACCACCACCACCATTATGACAGAGAGTTAGAAAATAATATCTTGATTTTTTCTCTGTTGTAAAACTGCTAGCTGAATATCACATTCTTTGTTCTCTACTCTCAGGACATTCTTTTTGCTACCACATAATAATATCCTAATTATTGATTATTTTAGTGGAATGATTCAGAGGAAAATGTATCATTTTCATGTTAAAATATAAAAGCAAAGGTTTCACCCTCCATCCTCCACACCCCAGTCAATCCAATAAAATGTCTATAGAAGAATCAGCTATACACACCACGTTCGGGGCATCTACGTCTGTTTAAGACAGTATTGTTAGGTACTTAGAACAGGGGTAAAAAGGGTCTTAAGTCACTAGAGTTCTGGCCCGTCTCAGCAGAAAACAAGCCAACCTCAGCAGTGAGGAATTTCGGAGAAGAGGGTGGGGAAGAGAGGAGATTGTAAGAAGATTGTAAACTGAAACCTGAAAAACAAGACTCAAGAAAGCCTATGGACCAGTTCCCCAGAATGACCACTTGGGCACTTGAACTGGAGTATAGTGCACTCCCCCAACAAAGGGATTTATAAAGAAGGCAGCAGATTGCACTTGGGGCTTCACCTCCTCTTCTTTCAAAAGGTGGATGACCATCCTTACCTGTCTGTAAGAACACCTATACTTAATAAATCTATTTTTCATTTCCCTAAGCCTCTTGTCTTTCTAACGTCTCTGGCTAGGGCTAAGTGTATTTATTACACCTTCCCAATTCTTTAGAAGGACAATAGCACTATTCCAGGGACAACACTTCACCTTGGCAACACCAATCAAGTGAAAACTTACTTTTTCTTCTGGCTGCCTCGGCCCACCCCCCAGGCCCCCTTCCACTCCCCCACCATGCCCAGGTTGTTTCTGGTAAGCAAAGGAAAGACAGAGAAGACCAAACTTAGGCCCCCCTCTTTCCTCAAACTCATGTTGTTTTTGTAAAGTGCTATCGAGTTGGTTCCAACTCACATCGACCCTGTAAAGGGTTTCTGAGGTGCAGATAGTGGATTTGAACCACCGACCTCGAGGTAGGCAGTCCAGTAGCTATACAAAGTGTCACACCAGGACTCCTCTCAAAACTTTGTTTTTGTTGTTGTTAACTGGTGTCGAGTAGGTTCTGACTTATAGCTACCAAGTGTGGGATTTCTGAGGAACAGCTGGTGGATTTGAACCACCTATCTTTTGGTTCACACCTTGCAGTTCAGTGCATTAACCTACAGTGCCACATCCGTATTCCTACTCAAATCAACCCATAGACAATCAAGATAGGATGCGAGGTTGAAAATTTAGTGTAATAGCATGTTTGGAAATCTGTTTTCAGTCTGGACTGAGTACTACAATTCCCTAATTGAGTTTGTTTATATCTTAAATTGTTTGTAGGATTTTCTAATACAAAAAGATGGTCAGAAAACTTCGATTTTTTCATCCAGGAGCCCAGAATGAGTTTCCCTTTCAAACTCATTGAGCAGTCTTGATGCTGTGGGATAAGCACTGGACTACTAACCACAAAGTCAGCGGTTCAAACCCACCAGCTGCTTCTTGGAAGCCCTATTCAGGGTTACTATGACTCCATGATTCCACAGTACTTAATAACAAACAGCAAAAGACCAAACTTAAAATTGCTTTTATAACTATTTAAGTCTCCTTTGTTTAGTATACTAGTTACAGTTACTAAAATGCTTCTAGTTATGTTTCAAGTTGGCTTACAATCATTTCACTAACTGTCCCATTTAGACTTCGTTGTTTGCTGAACAAATATCTCCAGGAAGAGGACCCATTCCTTCTTCCTTTTCTTCCTCCCTGTCCTTCTTTATTCCTGTTTTCCTTGGGGGATTCTGGCGCCTTTGTCTTCTTCCTGCCCAGGCGCAGAATACATTTTGACAGATATTTAACCCTGGCTTTTGCTCAAATGCTTTGCTTCATATGAGGTGGGAAGGAAATCACTGTTTCTGCTATTCTATATGTCAAAGGAGGTTTGTTTGCCCTATTAGTAAAGTCAATAGACTAGTGACTTCCTGCCAAACTGATAAAAGCATTTGTTGTAGGCAATTGTTCTGAAAATATGCTAATGGTGTACCTGATAGCTTCTCTCTCCTGGAAACCCACCCATGGAAGAGGAAGTGTGGGTGTTCATTGAGCCAAGATGGTTTGGTCACAGCTGACTACCCTTTGACAGGAATGTTCAGCTTGCCGCCACTTATAGGAATGATGGAGCGGAAGTACTTAGGGCTGTACCTTCAAGGAGTGTCATTGTCCCAGGCAGGACCCACCAGTGCACCCGGAGAATGGAATTTCCATTCAAGGCAGTTGCTGGGTTTGTGTCCACCATGCCTTGCTATTTTGACAAGATCTGCTCAGAGGGAAAGACTGACTACACTTTCTTGGGATTCTCTGTGAGAAGTCAACTTAAGCCCACCTCTGAAATTCTGGTGCAGTGCTGTGGGATAATGCACTGGACTGCAAGTTCGATTTGAACTATAAGGTTGGTGGTTCAAATTCACCAGCCACTCTTTGGAAACCCTATACAAGATTGCTATGAGTCAGAACCTACTCAATAGCATTAACAACAACACCGTGTTCATTTGGAACGTAGGCATTACCCTTTTGTAACCCTTACCACACCTGTGGCTGTGCACTACCTCCCCAGATGACTTCAAAAAAGAAAGAAGGGAACTTTTCAGGGTTCATCCATGGCACTCTTTATATCTGCCACCATGCCATTGTTGTTGTTGTTGTTAAGTGCCATCAAGTCAGTTCTGACTCATAGCAACCTTCTAAAGGGTTTCCAAGAAGTGACTGGTGGGTTTGAACCATTGACCTTCCAACTAGCAGTCCAATTCTTATCCTACAGCACCACACTTGGAGTCAGTTTGTTTTGAATAAATGAGGAAGAAGTAGGATTAGAGCTGGCTGCCACCATGCTTGGAGTTATGGAATCCTCAGAGATGCTGTTTGTTGTCTCGCAGTTGGTTCCATTTACAAGATGAATTTAGATTTAGGGTTTAGCTTTTGTCTCCCGTTTCATGTACTAATCTCTGCCACATTTCATTCCACTACAGCCTCTTCCAAGTGGGGCGGGCTTTCCCATGTACCCACAGTAAACACTATGTGACTCCAGATAATTATGTAAAAAGGGAAAGAGAAATCATCCGGCCAGAGTTTCTAAACAGCCTATCCCATTGCCCTCACTGTATGCACTGCACAATGAAAGCAGAGTGTGGATCACAACAATCACTCATGTGGGACAGCTGTGGCACCACAAGGATCAAGCTGTGACAGGTCAGGAAACTGCCCCAGACATATATATATATTTTGTAAAAGACTAACTTCCAAAAAACCCAGAGGAACAAATGAGTCATTGCATGTTCTTCCCCTAGTTGTCAATCATGCCAATAAAGGAATGAGCTCTTAGGAGCAGAACCATTGAACATCTGGCTGAGAAGAAATTATTCTACACAGAAGCCCTGGGTTTAAAAAGTTGCAATCTCTCCTATATAATGAAGCAGAGATTAGATGAGAATGCACAGAAATTTGTCCTATGCCTGAACCAGATCTTCTTTTCAATCATTCCATACATCAAATGATTGATCAGAAGAAACAGAACTGTTTCTTACTTTGCAACTGGACTAGTTTTATTACGTAAAGTCACTATTTTCCAGTGATGAAGAGCCAGGCCTGAGTATTTGAAGAAACCATTGCCCGGAAGTACCATTGCCCAGACTGTGAAATTTATCTACCAAGGTTGCCAGAAGGAAGAAGAATGGGTAACATGGACTACCTGCACTGTGTTGGACACTTTGGCACAAGTGTCAGGTAATTCCTCTATAGTCTTGTGAGGTGTGCTTGTTTGTTTCATAAACACAGAGCCCATTTTACAGTGAAGGAGGCAGGTTCAGAGAGATGAAGTCACTAACTTCATAACAAATGGCTAGTAAAGGGCTGAGTAGGATTTAAACCCTGATCTGGGGTCTAAAGCCAATTATGTTCTCTCTACAACTGCTTGTTTTACTATGATCATATAAACATGCTATCAGTAAGTTTTTTCTTCATTACCATAGTGAAAAACTACATCATCTTAGAAACTGTCAGCATTTATTCTTACGTTTGGAGTCCTGCTTTTGGAGTGGTGCTGTGGGTTAATGCACTGGACTGCAAACTTGGTTTGAACTACAAAGTCGGCAGTTCAAGCTCACCAGCCACTCCTCAGAAACCCTATACAGGGTCACTATGGTTTGGGACCAACTTGATGGCACTTAACAACAATATTCTTACTTTTATACATATTCATTTTGTGTGTGTTTTTTTTTAAGAATAATGTAGTTATTTTTAACAATCACACCAACCAATATTCTGTTAATTTCCCACACACAGATTATAACTTCCTAGAGTCCAATCTTCCCTTAAGAAGAGATTTCTATATTGATGATTTTACACTCTAAGCCTTCCTTCCTTCATGTATTTTGCCAGCTATTTGGTTATTTCAGCTGTACGACCCAAACTCAGACTTGTTGACTAACTCAAGGAAGTTTCATAGCCTTACTTCCCCCTTGACTGTTTATCATTTTTTCATGTTATACTCTACATTAACTCTTTTTCAATCAAGATTCTCATCTTTGACATGAACCATGACTTTGATTCAACCTCTTAAAGGGAATTGGGATCAGAAGTTATAGTTCTCAAGAAAGCTGTGATTAATAATCCACCCTACCTTTCAAGAAATTAGAAGGAATGATCCAAACTTTATTTACTAAGATTTCAACAGACTCAGGACTGACTTCGTTCCCCAAATGGCTGCAGTGAGAGAGTCCTTTCTTTGTCCAAAGGCTCTGGGCTCTGCAAAGTCACAGGCCTAAACTAAGCCCCACAGTGGACCACCATCCTTCTTGGGTAGGCCTGCCTGGAGTGGTAGTAGAGGAACTGTTTCCGGTATGTGAAACATATACCTATATCTAATCCTGTTCTCTATACTGATGGAGTGAGTCTTAGTGTGGTGCTGTAGGATAAGCACTGGACCACAAGGTCAGTTTGAACCACAGGTGGGTAGTTCAAACTCACCAGCTGCTTCTCGGAAACGCTACACGGGTCGCTATGAGTCAGAACTGACTCTTGACAGCACTTAACAACAACAATCTATACTGATGGCTTTTATATTTCAGACTATTTTAATTAGATTTTATTGGCTTTAATTAGATTTTATTCCTAGGAACATTCAATATATTTTTAAATATACTTTGTTGTTGTTGTTGTCAAGTGCCGTCAAGTCCATTCCGACCCATAGCAACCCTGTATAGGGTTTCCAAGGAGCAGCTGGTGAGCTTGAACCACAGATCTTGCGGTTCAAACGGCTTTACAGTCTGACTTATTAACCCACAGCGCCACACCAGGACTTTCTCCTTGCTAAATATTTAGGTTAAGAATTTTTTAAATATCAGTTTATATTTTCTCTTTGTTCAAGGAAAGTATTTTTGTTTTTCTGATGGCTTTAGTCAGTCAATCTTAACCACTATTGTAGTTGGTAAGTGCTGTTGGGTTGGTTCGGACTCATAAAGAACCTTTATGAGCTGCTAGTGGATTTGAACTGTCGACCTTGAGGTTATTGTTGTTCTTGTTGTTAAGTGCCCTCGAGTTGATTCTGACCCATAGCGACCCTCTATAGGGTTTCCAAGGAGTAGCTGGTGAGCTTGAACCACCAACCTTACAGTTCAAACGGCTTTGGAGTCTGACACATTGACGCACAGCGCCACAACTGCAGCACCACACCTTTAATCCTTTTTAATCACTGTTTTTGTTAAGTGCAATTGACTTAGTTCTGACTCATAGCGACCCTGTGTAGGGTTCCCTAGGAACTGGTGAGTTTGGGTCGTCGACCTTGAGGTTCAAACCAACCTTGGGGTCCAGCGCCAACCCACGACTCCTTTTTCCACTTTGTTGTTGTTAAGTGCTGTCGAGTCGATTTCGACTCACAGCAACCCTGTATATGGTTCTGAGAGGCAGCTGGTGAGTTTGAACCACCGACCTTGCAGTTCAAAGAGCTTTGCAGTCTGGCGCATTAACTCACAGTGCCACCCCAGGACTCCTAGCCATATATAATCCTGGTGTGGTGCCGTGGGTTAATGAGCTGGCTTGGAAAGTCAATTTGAACCACAAGGAAGGTTGGTGGTTCAAACTCACCAGCTGCTCCTTGAAAATCCTATGCAGCGTCACTATGCGTCAGAACTGACTCAATGACACTTCATAAGAACAACAACAATCAGTGAAGAAAATACTGCCAATATGTTTCTTTAATATGTTAAAGACGGGAGCAAGAGCCAAAGGTATGTGGCATTAAGGTAAGCAAAGCATCAGCTTTGGCCCCATTACCCTCTTGCCACCTTCTCTCGTTCTATCCTCGCACCTCTGACACCAGTGATCAGCTCCCATCTTTCTGAAGAGTCGTCATTTCATAGTTTCAGAAAACTCGCCTACCTACTTTATCAAGGACGCAGATGTTCTCCCTCTCCTGGACATCTGCATGTAAAAGAGGGGTTCATCTGCAAGCTGAAAAGTTGAAGATTCAAATCCACCAAAGGTGCCTCAGAAGAGAATTCAGCCATTGAAAACCCTCTGGAACACCGTTCTTCAAAGACATCTGGGTTGCCAGTAGTTAATAGCAACTGGTTTTAGAGGTGGAATTTCGGGTGTGAAACCATAGGCCAGTGGGAAAGGATTCTTGTTTCAGTGACAGCACTCCTGTCAACAGTCCCCCACCACATAACTAGACCTTCCTGTAGGATCAAGAATGGAGCCCGGGTAGAAAAATGACTAAAGTGTTCGACTGCTAACTAGAGGGTTGGCTTCTTCAGTAGCTAGTTTCTGCAGTAAAGGCTGTATCCAGGAGAACCCTATGGGGCCATTCTACTCTGTCACATGGGGTCACTATGAAACAGAATCAACACAACAGTACCCAGCAACAACATAATAAAGAAGAGTATCCACTCCTGCAAGTTGAGCTGCCAACTTCAAGGTCAGCAGTTCGAAACTTCCAGCGGTTCTGCGGGAGAAAGATGAGGTGTGCTGTTCCCATAAAAATTTATAGCCTCGGAAACCCAGTGTAGAGTCACTATGAGTCAGAACTGACTCATGGTACTTAACAACAACAACAACATTCACTCCTGCAAACTTATTTTTTCCAAGATGAGCGGAAAGTGGAGAAGATGAAGCCTCCTGGTTCTATTTCTCAAGTTACCTAATAGAATAGGAATTTCACAGTAACCAGCAGACATTGCTGGGATGCATGATTGTGCATTAGCCCCATTTCTCCCTGTGTCCTCTCCTGGGACCATACCCTGAGTGCTGGACATTTAATGAACCACAGCAGCAGAGGGATGGAAAGAGAGTCCTGGACACTCTCCCAGCCACACTCAATTTGTGGTCCTCTCAAGGTGAATTCAAAGTCATTTCCTTTTTCATTTTGTTTGTCTTAGCCACTGTGTCACTGCCCTCTGTCCCAAGACAGTTCACCCAAGACAGGGGCCCTGAGCCTAGAGAAATACAAGGTGAAGTCACGAGCAGAGGAACTCAGGCAAAGCTGAGGCCAAACAGAGGGACTGACTGGGCCTGAGCACATGGAATCAAAGTTCAAGATTGCACGCACAGCTCACGTCATTGTGGCCAAGCAGTTGTCTTCCCAGCTCACAGACAGAGAGAGTGAGAACTTGGGGAGGTGGCCATGCATCAGATATAATTGGTAATGACTTTCAGCTTGACTCTTGGATGGAGCAAGCCTCAGGAATCCCAAACCCTCACTGCCAGCAGAGTTCTAAGTCAACAGCAACACCTAGTTGTGTAGGTGGCAAACAATCAGGGCAGCTGGTAAGATCTACTTACAGAATCTCTTTATTCCTTTGTTCTTTGTCCCACCCTTTGGCATCGTTCCCCTGGGGATTTTTTTTTTTCTCCTTCCTGGAGCTTGGGTTATATACACATGCATGCAATAGGTAAAATGTCAACAGGTTACACATCCCCTCTTAAAGCGGGACTCAGAATCTATGCCTCCCCCTACCCCACTGCCCGGAGTACTAGGCCTAGCTAGGAGATTCAGTGGCTAAATGATAATGGACATTAAGTTGGTTTCTTGACTGAAAACATTCATACAATAATGTCTACTTCATATCATATGAATGCATTTTAGCATCTTCACCAATATTAAGCTTTCTGTGAAGGTGGGGGGTGGGGGGAGGCCTGATGTCCCTGGGGAATGTTTGAACAGCCAGGTCACAATTTGTGGATTTGGGGTTTTCTTACATTGGGTAAATTATACCACTCATCTTACCAAAAAGGGATAATGCTTAGGATGTATATGTATGGAGATAAAGGTTTTAAGGACTAATGGATTGTTGTTGTTAAGTGCTGTTGAGTTGATTCAAGGACTAATGGATAGTCAGTATTATTTATAGCTCTTATAAATTAAGTTTCAATTTAGAAAATCACTTTTTAAAGTGCCAGTTGATTAAAGGTCATCAGAAGAAGCATATATATATATATATATATATAT
>NW_006408662.1:5671868-5676237 GCF_000296735.1 Chrysochloris asiatica
AAACATCCATTAATAAGCAAAGCATGGAAGTATGAATCTAGGCAAATTGGAAGTTGTCAAACATGACATGGAACGCATAAAGATTGATAGCCCAGGCCATAGTGAGCTGAAATGGACTGGCGTTTGAGTCTGACAATCATATACATGGTTTGCTATGCAGAGTATGAGGAGTCTTGGTGTGGCACTGTGGGTTAATGCTCAGTACTGCAGAGTCAATTGAACCACAAGGTCGGCCGTTCAAGCTCAGTAGCCACTCCTTGGAAACCTTATACAGGGACGCTATGGGTTGGAACTGACCCGAAGGCACTTAACAACAACATGCAAAGTATGACCAATTGAATAGTAATGGTGTCACATTCATTGTCAAGCAGAGTATTTCAAGATCTTGAAGTACAAATGCTGTCTATGGTAGGATAATATACATATGCCCATAAGGCATATTAGTTAATATGACTATGACTCCAATTTATGCACTAATGATGAAAGCCAATAATGTATGCAGTCAAGATGTATTGATAATTACTGGTGATTAGAATGTGAATATTGGAAAAAGAGAGGAAGGAAGAATAGTTGGAAAATATGAATTTGGAGATAGAAACTATGCTGGAGATGGCATGATAGTAATTTGAAAGACCAAAGACTTATTCATTGGAAGAACTTTCTTTAAAAAATATTTTATTGTGTTTTCAGTGAAAGTTCACACAGTACATTAGGTTCCCATTTGATCGTTTTTATACAGTTTGTTCAGTGACAGTAATGTTACTCTTTTCACAATGAGTCAACATTCTCTTTCATTCTGTTCTGTTTGTTCCATTTCCATTATTGCAGTTTCTCTGCTCTCTTCTCCTTTGTTTTAAAGTAATGGTTTACTTTAAAGTGCTTGCCCTTTTGGTCTCTTATAGATGTTTATTTGTAAGTGTGTGACTCTTTATTTCTCACAAAAATTATTTCAGAAGATAGTCTATTTCAAAGTTTTTAAAGTATCACAGAGCAGTAGTCACAGGGAATATTCTGGTCTTCAGCTGGTTCTGTAAATCTGGATTTTTTAATAATTTGAGTTCTGCTCCATGTTTCTCCCTTATTCTATCAGTCTTCATCTGACTGTTGAAGAATTTTTTTAAATGTTTTTATTGTGGATTGAGTGAAAGTTTATAGGACAGATCATCAGATTTACATTCAACAAATCCTACACCCTCTTTCATTACAATGATTATAATCCCCTCCAGGCTCTGGTAGCGTAGTGGTTACGAATCGGGCTGCGAACCTTAAGGTCAGCGGTTCGAAACTACCAGCCACTCCGCGGGAGAAAGATGAGGCTTTCTACTCCCGTAAAGATTTACACCCTCGGAAACCCTGTACAGGGTCGCTATGGGTCGGAACCAACTCGACGGCACTCAACAACAACAGGTACCATCAGTTAACAGTATTTCTCTCTATTTACTTTAGCTTTTTTGTGAAAAAGAAAAACAAAAAACAAACGACTCAGGCATATATAATAATTTACACATCCAAAGGGCAGATTCGGAAAGTCTGCCTCCTGGCCACCAGCTCTTAGTCCCTCTCTTCCCATGAATCTAGGGTCCTCAGCCGCTCCCCCTCTCCATGTCCCCATCTCTGCCTCCATCTCCGGTGTTGCTGCTTCTCTGGATAAGGTCCCTCATTCTGCTTGTGTTCTTCTCCTTCAATAGTCCTAGGGTCCTCAGTTTCTGGACTGTAAGATTAACCACTCCCCTGATTTTGTTACAAAACTTCTACCTTTACAGTTGTGACAGTTGCAATTAGGCATGATAACAATTACTCACTATTGAATCATAAGAATCTTATCTTCATCTCTTTTCACCAGACCCATCTAGACAAGATGAAACTATTCAATTGGGACTCTATCTTCCCCCTCAGCTGATTTCTTCATTGCTGCCTTTCCCCCCTTCCACTCACCAGTAGCCCAATGTGCTCGCCAGCAATCTTACATGCCTATTTGTGTGTTCCCTTTGAGTTTCAGTCTTAAAGAGAGGTTTGTACTGAAGGAACTTGATTGATTGCCTTAATGGCTTCCTGGCGAACAGCTTGCTTATTCTTGTAATAGCCAGTCATGCTGACATTTTTATTTTGTTTTTTTTCCTGATGATCTTTCTTTGAAGATTGCTCTAGCTGTTCCAGGCTGATCTGCTTGTTCTTGCTAGTGGGAATGTTCCACCTCATGAGGTTCTCGATGGGAATCAGGATTCCACCTAAGGTCTTATACTCTGCAAAGGCTTTGTAAGAGGCCTATTTCACTGGGCAAGTTCTAGAACCCCTTTGATATATTCCAATCAGTTGTAGGCTGAAGACGGGCTTACAAGTTTTATGAAATCATGTTTTCCAACATTCCTTTCCATCCCACTCAAGTGTCTATTTTACAATAGTAGGCAAGGGAAACCAATATTCATAAGATAGTCAAACATTTTAGTATTATTTCCCCTTTTCAAGCTATGCCTAGATCCCTGTGTCCCAGAACCCTGTTGTTCCAAGGTTGAACATACATCACCATTTACCTCTGTCCCACTTAGGCCATGCAAATCTCTCTCAGTGTTCCCCTATCTATCTTGTTCTTCCTTCTCCTCCCACTTCTTGTATTGCTCTCTCCAACACCCGAACTAACCCCCCACTCCAACCCCACTGTTGTGGTTACCTTATATTCCATTAACTTTTCCCTCCATTTAAAACAATCTATTTTATCCTATAATTTACCTGACCTTTGCACCTTTGCACCACCTGGATCTCTGTTCCTCTGTGTTTAACTTCTTTCACATTGTAATTGCTTTGATCATAGACTGACATCCCAGATCCTCTGGACTTTTAGTTTTATTCTCTTCCATTTGTCGATTGAGTTCAGGGTGATGCTACCATGTACATCATTCTCTGGTTGTTGTCTGTTCTTGTTGGTTCTTAGTCCACAGAACTTCCTTTAGGATGTTTTTCATAGAAGGCTTTGGCTTTGGCAAAATACCTTAGCTTCTGTTTATCCTGGTATGTTTTGATTACACCACCATATTTGATTGACTGCTTTGCTGGGTAGAGGATTCTTGGTTGCCAGGTTTTTTCTTACAGGATTTTACATATGTCTCCTCGTTGCCTTCTTGCCTGCATGCTTTCTGTTGAGAGATCCAAGCTTAATCTGATTTGCTTGTCTTTGTATGTTACACTTCTCTTTTCCCTAGCTGCTTTCCTTATATTTGGTTTTGGAGAGCATGATTATTATGTCTTGGTGATTTTCTTTTAGGGTCTATTCTTCCTGGGGTTCACAGGATGTTAGGAAACTTTTCTTCCAGAAGTTCTTCAACTGTCTCCTTTGTGGACTTGTGTGATTCTTCCTGTTCTGGAATGCCAATAATTCTTATGTTATTCCTCTTCATGTTATCGAACATGAATCTTAGGCCTTCTTCAGATTTTTTTAAATCCTTTTTGTGTTTTCTCTACTATTTTAATAGTGTTGAGAGATTTATCTTCTGGCTCATTAGTTCTAGCTTCTATCTCTTCAATTCTACTCTTTGCCCTTTCAGTTTATTGTCCGTTTTTGATGGTAGTGGCTGTGTGCTGTGGAGTCAGTTCCGACTCATACCAACCCTGTACAGGGTTTCCAAGGCTGTAAATCTTTACGGAAGCAGAACACTTCATCTTTCTCCTGTGGAACACCTGGTAGTTTCGAACTGCTGACCTTGCGGTTTACAACCTGATACGTAACTACTATGCTACCAGAGCTTCTTGTCCATTTCTGATATTCTATTATTAAACATTTGGACCTCTTTCTGTAGGATTTGAATTGTTTCCAATGCTGTATCTATTTTATTTGATTGTTCCTGTAGCACTTTCCTGACTTCTTCCTTATTTTTCTCAACTCCATTGTATAGTGTTTTGATACATTTTATAATCATTTTCTGAATTCCTTCTCAGGCATTTCCAAAGCCTATCCTCCTTCCAGTATGGAACGTAGGTCTACTTCCAGCTCATGTGCCTCAGTCACTTTATCTTATTTCTGGACATGTGCTGATATGGTCATTTGCTTCTGATTTTTGGGCATATTCAGGGGTTATCTTTGGCCTTAATACTTAGATGGGTATGTGTTTTGGTATTTTTTATGCTTTCTGATTGCCTCCAGATAGATGTGATCAGGAGATTGACTTCCCTTTTCACTCTTTTTCCCGAGAAATTTCAAGATGCCACTGTTGGTCGTTGTAACGTAACTTAGGATTTAATTTTTAGCCTATTTCCTTTTTAGTCAGCCTGTCCCACTGCAGAATCCCTGTTTAGGCCTTTTTCCTAGTGATAAACAGTTCAGGGCTGGCTGTGGCTATTTTGCACTGCTGTTTGGTTTTATGTGGAGACTGTCATT
>NW_006408662.1:5676452-5677506 GCF_000296735.1 Chrysochloris asiatica
TCTTGAATTAGAAAGCAATGGATTTCTTGCTTCTGCTACAAATTCCCCTAGCTGTAAGCCTTCCAACCTTCTAAATATTCCTTTATATGTGGTTCAGAGTTCTGGGACCATTCCCTAAGCGTACTTGGTCTTATTCTGTGTTGTTGCTGATGGAGCTCCTCACTGCACTTTCACCTGATCCACCATCTTATTTGTTCTCTGGAAACAATTTTTTTAAACAACAGAAACTGCTATTATATACATTTCTTTCACCAGATAGAAGACCCCTACCCCTACCCCAACAAGATGGAGTGACACAGTGGCAGGGTTGACACAGGAATCACATTGACTGCATCTGTGGAAAGACATTATGGAGAAACTCAATATTATCAACCAAAACAAGGCCAGGAGTTGACTGTTGAACACACTATCAATTGCTCATATGCACACTCATCTTGAAGAAAATTAAAACAAGTCCACAATAGCCAAAATATGACCTTGAGCATATCCCACATGAATTTAGACACCATCTCAAGTACAATTTTGATACATTAGACAGCAATGACCAAAGACCAGAAGAATTGTGTGATGACATCAAGAACATCATACATGAAGAAAGCAAAAGGTCATTAAAGACTAGAAAGAAAGAAAAGACCAAAATGGACTTCAGAAAAAAACTCTGAAACTTGTTGTTAAAATTATACCACAGGAAGAAATTATGACACAAAGGAGCTGAACAAATCATTTCAAAGGACAATTTGATACAATTTGATACAATGAAATGTGCAGAGATTTGGAGTCAGAAAACCAAATGGGAAAAACAGACTCATCAGCATTTCTCAAACTGAAAGAGCTGAATTAAAAATCCATGTCTCATTTGCAATATTACTATGTTCTATGGATAAAGGATAAAGGAGCTCTGGTAGCGTAGTGGTTACGAATCGGGCTGCGAACCTTAAGGTCAGCGGTTCGAAACTACCAGCTGCTCTGTGGGAGAAAGATGAGGCTTTCTACTCCCGTAAAGATTTACACCCTCGGAAACCCTATACAGGGTCGCTATGGGTCGGAACCGACT
>NW_006408662.1:5677606-5682852 GCF_000296735.1 Chrysochloris asiatica
AACAACAACATGGATAAAGTCTGATAAAATAATCTAAGAAACTGGACTGTATGAAGCATGTGGCATTAAGATTGGAGTAAGGCTCATTAAAATTTGTGATATGCACATGACACACCTTCTTATTGAAAGTTGAGAGGACTTGAAACACTTGCTCATGAAGATCAAAGCCTACAATCTTCAGTATGGATTACAACGCAATGTAAAGAAAACAAAAATTCTCATAACTGGACCAAAACTACATCATGATAAAGATTAAAGTTGTCAAAGATTTGACTTTACTGGGATTCACAATCAATGCTCATGGAAGCACAAGTCAAGAAATCAAAGATGTATCGCATTAGGTAAATCTGCTGCAAAGAATTTCTTAAAAGTGTTATAGAGCAAAGGTGTTACTTTGAGGACTAAGGTGTACATGACCCAAATCATGGTCTATTCAGTAGCCTCATATGCATGTGAATCCTGGACAATAAATAAGGGAGACTAGAAGAAGCATGTTTTTTTCAGATTAAAGGTAAAAAGCACTTAAACCAAATACAACTGTGATTTACTTGAACCAGAGCCACTTTGGACACAGAAGCATCTGGATCTAGTCAGCTTTACCTGTTCTTTACCTTATGGCCATCCTTGCCTGTCAGGCATGGTACCTGCAGGGGCCTTGCTTAGAAGGTCACCCGTTTTCTTTCACACTCACTGAACCAAGATCTCTTCCCCTAGATCAGCCCCAAATGTTAGAGCATGTGTTTCACATTCCAGTGGCCCAGCGCAGTTTACATAGAGACATCAGATGATTCCCCCAAATTTACAAATGAAGCACCTTCAAGCCTGCTCCCAATTCTTACTCCAATTCCTGATCTGCTCTTAAGAATACCACCTCAACCCTGCACAGAAAAACTAGTGGTCCAGAAAAGCAACAGGAAACTGAGAAGGAAGTCTGTATAAATGTAAAACCAACCACTGTTCTTTAGACCACGCCCTTTATCCCATACCCTACTGGTGCTGAGGTCAGTCCCTAGTGTATTGTACTGTGTCACCATCATCACCCTCCATTACTCAGGGCCCTTACAATGGAGGTGCATGCAGTAGATTTGCAGTATGCATTTGTTGATTAATTAATACAATGACTACTGCTGAATGAGTACCTAACACAAATCACTGTGCTGAAAAGGTTCCAGTGAGCCACCCTGTGGCATTTCTTGTTGTTAGGTGCTCTTGAGTTGACCTTGACTCATAATGACCCTGTGTACAAAAGAACAAATCTGCCTGGTCCTATGCCATCTCACAGTCATGCTTGAGCCCATTGCTGCTGTCACTGTGCCAATCCATCTCATTTGGGCGTCTTCCTCTTTTTTGCTGATCCTCCACTTATTTACCAAGCATGATAAAGGAGGTGGTCCCTCCTGATAATCTGTCCGAAGTCTGAGAGATGAAGTTTGGCCATCCTGGCTTCTAAGGAGCATTCTGGTTGTACTTCTTCGAACACAGATTTGTTTTTTATTCTGGCAGTCCATACTTTTAATATTCTTCTCTCTAACACCATAACTGAAATGCATCAAATCTTCTGTGGTCTTCCTTATTCATTGTCCAATTTTCACATGCATATGAGGTTATTGAAAATACTATGGCTTGGGTCAGGCACACCTTTGTCCTCAAACTGAAATCTTTGCTCTTGAATGTTTTTAATAAGTTTCATGCAGCAGGTTTGCTTAACACAACACTTCACTTGATTTCTTGACAGCTGCTTCCATGAATGTTGATAGTGGATTCAAACAAAATTAAATCTTTGACAACTTCAATTTTTTTCTCCATTTATCATGATGCTATTTATTGGTTGAGTGGTGATGATTTTTGTTTCCTTTACATTGAGGTACAACCCGTACCGAAGGTGGTGGTCCTTGATCTTCATCAGTAAATATTTTAAGTCCTCTTCACTTTCAGCAAGCAAGGCTGTATCATCTGCATATCGCAGGTTGTTAATGAATCTTGCTCCAATGCTGATGTCATGTTCTTCATACAATCCATCTTCTTAGATTACTGGCCCAACATACATATTGAATGAGTATGGTAAAAGAATACAACTCGGCATGTACCTTTTCTATTTTAAGCATTCAGTGGTCCTTTATTCTGTTCTAACAACTGCCTCTTGTTCTATGTGTAAGTTCCTCATGAGCACAATTAAATGTTCTGGAATACTCATCTCTGCATAGCTTGTCATTATCCACACAGTCAAAAGCCTTTGCATAGTTAATAAAACACTGGTAAGCATCTTTCTGGTAGTCTCTGTTTTCAGCCAAAAACCATCTGATGTCAGCAATGATATCCTTCATTCCACATCCTCTTCTGAATCTCGATTGAACCTCTGGCAGTTTCCTGTCAATGTAGTGTTGCTGCTGTTTTTTAATTACCTTTAGCAAAATTTTATTTGTATATGATATTAATGATGTCCAATGAATTCCACATTCTTTGGGGTCATTTCTCTGTGTTACTTAGAACCAGCCTATGTAGAGTGTGTTAGCAGATAAGGAAGCTAAGCTGGGGCTAGGTTATCTGCCCAAGGGCCACACAGCTATAATGTGGTTTACCTGCCTTACTTCATAATACCTTTTGATACCTTACCAAAATTATAAAAATATATCTGGCTTCATTTCTCAAACTGTGGCTCCAGGCACTCTAGAGGAGTGATGAAATGTCTAGAAGAGGATCATAAAAGAGAAACAGAGCACCTGGCCCCTCTCTGATCCCTGAGATAGATCTAGACCGTTAAGTCTAAGCATTGACTCTTCCTGTGGACCTCTGAACCATGACCCGGGACATTTGGGTCCATGAATGTGCTTCAATGACTCTGAAAATATTTATTCCAGTTATATTTAAAAAAATACATTTAAAAAAATGTAACACCATAGGGAAGAGCATATGAAATCAAATGCATTATTCATGAACTTTTAACACCTTAAAATTTTTTTTTTGGAAATTGCTTCTTCCCAACCACTGTATTCAAAAATGTAACTTGCTGTCTATAAACAAATGATTTAAAAGCATAGTCTTATGCTGATCTTGTCTTAAGCTAAGATCTGTGAACTCATACAGACAGCAGGTCAGAGGGCAAGAAGTACTCATTGATGAATTGCCAGGGGCATCTGTTCAGGGCAGGTACTCATCAGCACCAAGTTATTTTCTAATAACAATGAAAATGATCCATAGATTATAAATCATATTCTAGACAACCAGTAAGCTTGATCTTTTTTATTATTTTGAATTTTAGTTCACATTTTCTCTCTCTCTCTCTATATATATATACTTATATATCCAGGACCCTTTAATGCGATTCCCTTCAGAGCAGATGTTAGTGGTAGCTGGGCACCATCGTATTCTGGTCTCGGGGTCATGAAGACTGATGTTGCTGTGGTCCATTATCTTACTGGACTAATTGTTTCCATACAGTATCAATTTCATCACTTTAAAGAGATCTTTTCTTTTTTTTTTTTACGTTTTTATTGTGAATTGGGTGATAGTTTACATGGGAGAACATTAGCTTTTACAATCATCCTATAGTATTTCATTTTATTGCAATGATTACAATCCCCTCCATGCATCATCTTTCAACAGCATTTGCTTCCATTCCCTCTGTTTTTTTGTTTTGTTTTGTTTTGTTTTATGTACACTGAAGCATTCAGGAATATACAACCATTTAACAACCAAAGGGCATACCCCGCAAGCCTGCCCCCTGGCCATCAGCACACAGCCCCTCTCCCACCCTGAGTTCAGAGTCCCCAGCCACTCCGTTTCTCCACGTCATCATCTCTGCCTCCATCTCTGGCGTCACTGCTTCTCTAGATAGAGTTTGGCACTCAGCTCTTCTCCCTTGATGGTCCCAGGGTCCTCCGCTTCTGGACTGTAAGATCAACCATGCCCCTAAAGAGATCTTTTGCAGCAGAATTTTGAAAATTATGTTTGTTGAATAATTCCTCTTTTCCCCACAGATTCAAACTTGCACCTTTATATATATGAATTTCCAGAAGTATACAGATCTATTTATTGACTTGGTATATTATATACTGAGTTTCAGCTTATTCATGTACTGTGAGATGACAAAAATCCAGATAAATCTGTCTTAGAAAAAATAAAATTGGAATGTTCCATAGCAGTGAAAATGGCGAATTTTGTCTCACTTACATCATCAGGAACAATGGATTCCTATAAAACGATATCATGGTTAGTAAAGTAGAGGGTCAGTGAAAATGAGAAGACCCTCAATGAGATGATTTGATACTATAACCAAAACTCAAACAAACCAATGATGAAGCAGATGGCCCAGGCCCAGGCAATGTTTTGTTTTATTATGAGTAAGGTCTCCAGGAGTCTGAGCTGACGGAACAACAGTTAGCAGAAGAACAATTTCATTGTTATCATTATCTTCACATCATAATATGTGATCATTCTAGTATGGTAATTTCATCTCAGTAGATTTCTTCTTTTTTTAACAATTTCCTGGAAATAACATATTTATTTTCAACTTAAAGAGTATCTCATATCTTCATTCAAAAAACAGTTTTTTTTTTCTTATTTATGGGGATTAAATTACATTTGCAGATAAATTTAGGAAAAATTGTCTTTTTTTTTTTTTTTTTTTACTGGGAGTATTCTTATTCAAGAACATGTTGTTTTTAAGTACTCTGGAGTCGGTTCTGACTCATAGCCACCCTGCACAAGGTTTCCAAGGCTGTAAATCTTTACGGGAGCAGAAAGCCTCATCTTTCTCCCGTGGAACCGCTGGTAGTTTCGAACTTCCGACCTTGAGATTAGCAGCCCGATTCATAACCACTACGCTACCAGAACTCCATTCCAGAACATAGTATGGCAATAAAGTTTTCAAATCTGGGTGAGAGATACCAATATATTCTTTATAATCTTTTTTTATATAGATAATGTATAGTTATTGTAAAGTTTATTCTAGATTATTTGTACATAATTTGGTGCTTTAAATATGGGCCTTCATTTATTTCTTCAAACTGGTTATTAACTTTTGCATATTAATTGTGTATCTAAGCATGATTCTGAATAATGTTTTATTTTGTAGCAGTTTCTGGATTCTTTTTCTTTACCCATGTATATAATTATATCATATACAAATAATGATTACCATCTTCTTGCCAATCTTTATGTGTCTATTTTATTTATTTTTGCTTTTCGCTACTACCCTTTGGAATCCTGGTGTGGCACTATGGGCTAATGCGCTGGACTGCAAAGTC
>NW_006408662.1:5683432-5686752 GCF_000296735.1 Chrysochloris asiatica
AACAACAACAACAAGTTATTTAAAGAATTTAATTTTTCCTCCTAAAGTTCCCTGATCATTTAGAGGCAAGAGTCCAAAACAAGTATTTCAATATGCAATAAATCCCTATTTTTAGTTGATAAGTATTCCCCATTAGCTAAAATATCATAACTTGGTTATAAGATCTTTGTGGTTTGCTAATATAATTAATAAGCTGATATTGTTATTGTTGTTGTTAAGTGCCATGGAGTAGGTTCTGAAACCCAATATGGGGTTTCAGGGTGTCTGGTCTAGTGGTTCAGAGCTGATCTAGTGGTTAGCAGTTCAGTGATTACCCTCCAGCACCACAACAGACTTCCAATAAGTGGATGGTGTTGGTTATATGATGGGCAGTCGGTTCCAATTCACATAGACCCTGCACAGGGTTTCCAAGGTTGTAAATCTTTATGGGAGCAGAAAGCCTCATCTTTCTCCTATGGAACAGGTGGGATTTTCAAACTGTTGGCTTTGAGGTTAGTAGATCAATTCGTTGTAACCACTACACTACCAGAACTTCTTAATAAGTTGTTAGAACTCAATACTATTGTATTTACAATTACCCACAGTGTAAATGATGTTTCCTATATTTTGGGTTAATGTGAAACTCTCAATAAATTTTGCTAAGATAGATCCTGAGGTAGCTAATATTTCTAAAGCTGATATTGTGGAACATATTAAACTATGACTAGGTATATTTGAAAGATATTTTCCTGTGAAATAATTCTGATGAGAATTGATTGCAGAATCCACTCATTAACCTCTTCCCAATGAAACATTCACCGACCAAGAACATGACAAGGTGCTATCTACTCTTAGTAATTCAGCCTGACAAAGAAATTTATTGTTCTGATTTCAAAATTTCTAGACTAATTTGATTGAAGACTCTCCTGAGATTCTAAGCCTAGCTATTTAAAAGCAAAATAAGCAAATAAAACATTTGTCAATTGTAACAAACATATCAGGAGTTTCTCAGTTCTCTACCACCAAATAAATACAGAAAGAATTTATTTATTAAAAATAAACTGGACAGGCGGGGCTTGATGGTGGCTAGGGTGGAGGTGTAGTGAAGTTTGCCGTCAGCCATACCACAGAATACCAAGCAAAGCAGACCCAGGGCAGAGCTCCAAAACTCAGAACCACAGAACTAGGAATATTTAAAAAATTCTGAAGGCTCATAGCTAGTGGAATTTGAAGCAGAGGTAAGAAATCATGTACTTTTGAATGTGCTGGGCTCAGAGGCCTGGAGCTGACATTTTGAGTGAGACCAAATGGTAAGACCAAATGGGGGAGCAGAAACACTACAGAAAAACGCCATGGGAACCTTGGAGCAAAAGTGGACAATACACTTTGTTGGTTTTGCTTTCTTCTGATTTTCTTTTTTTGTTGTTACCTGGTCATTGCCCCCACCCCCTGTTTATGCACCTCCATTATGATGACTAGAGGGGGGTGGTGCCTGAGTGAGTAGACATGCCCCATCCTCACACTGGTGTGTTCTTCTGCCATGCATGCGCACAGACATCCTGCCCAAGAGCAGGCCCTGAACATTGTTTTTTCTTTTATTTTAAATATAGGAGAGACCTGGACAGGGCTGTAGAAAGGGAAAGTAAGTTTAAAAACAAAACAGGCCAAAAATTAAACTAAAGCCTGAGGTACAGCATAACAACCAACAGTGGCATCTTGAAATCTCTCAGGCAGCTTTGAAAGCAAGAAGCTGAAGAAAGGACAATAAAATCATACCCATATTAGGATACATATATATTTTTTTTAATTTTTAATATTTTTCTTCTCTTCCTCTTCCCCCCCTTTCTGAGATTATAGACTGCAGTATTCAGTCTAGTTTTGTTGTTGTTGTTGTTTTTCATTTATTTTTTTATCTTGGTGCTGTTTGCTGTTTCATACTCCCCCTTCTAGCTTTGGGGGACTCTTTCACTCCTTATATTACCCACGGAGAGTCAGTAATTGCTGCCATATAGTCAAGCTACAATCACACTCTATAAAACACCAAAACCCAGGGAAAAACTAATACCAACTGCCACACACCAGGGAAACAAACAACACCTGTGAAAGTTACTCCTAGTTAAGCAATAAGAAGAGTGAAAAGGGAAGCACACATCCTGATCACATCTACCTGGAAGCAATCAGAAAGCATAAAAAATACCAAACTACATACTCAAGTAGTAAGGCCACAGATAAACTCTAAACATGTCCAAGAAGCAAAAACAGATGGCCATATCAGCACATCTCCAGAAACAAGATAAAATGTCTGAGACAAATGAACTAGAGGTAGGCCTGGACTACATTCAGGAAGGAGGGCAGGCCTTGGAAATGCCTGACAAGGAATTCAGAAAAATGATTATAAAAAATGTTTCAAAACACTTTACAATGGAGTTGAGAAAAATAAGGAAGAAGTCAGGAAAGAGTTACAGGAACAATCAAAGAAGACAGATACAACATTGGAAACAATTCAAAACCTACAGAAAGAGGTCCAAATGATCAATAATAGAATATCAGAAATAGACAATACTCTGAAAGGGCAAAGGAGTAGAATAGACAAGATGAAAGGCAAAACCAGTGAGCTGGAAGACAAATCTCTCAATACTATTAAGATAGAGGAGCAAACAGAAAAAAAGGATAAAAAAATCTGAAGAAGGTCTAAGATTCATGTTGGACAGCATAAAGAGGAATAACTTAAGAATTATCAGCATTCCAGAACAAGAAGAATCACACAAGTCCACAGAGGAAATAGTTGAAGAACTGCTGGAAGAAAATTTCCCTAACATTCTGAAAAGTGAAAAGATAAACATTCAAGAAGCTCAACAAACCCCAGGAAGGATAGACCCCAATAGAAAATCACCGAGATTTGTTGTTGTTGTTATGTGCCATGAAGTCGGTTCCGACTCATAGTGACCCTGAATAGGGTTTCTGAGGCTATAAATCTTTACAGGAGCAGAAAGCCTCATCTTTTTCCTGTGGAACAGCTGGTAGTTTTGAACTGCTGACCTTGCAGTTCGCAGCCCAATTTGTAACCACTATGCTACCAGAGCTCCTTGATTAAGCTCGCCAAATTTAAAGGCAAGGAGACACTCCTGAAAGCAGCTAGGGAAAACAGAAGTGCTACATACAAAGGCAAGCAAGTGAGATTAAACTCGGATTTCTCAACAGAAACCATGCAAGCAAAAAGGCAATGGGGAGACACATATAAAACCCTGAAAGAAAAAATCTGTCAACCAAGAATCCTTTATCCAGCAAAGCTATCAATCAAATTGATGGTGTAATCAAAACATTCCAGGATAAACAGAAGC
>NW_006408662.1:5687517-5689670 GCF_000296735.1 Chrysochloris asiatica
ATAAAATAAATTTTAAGGCAAAAACCAGCATGATAGATAAATGTAAAGGTGGATGTTTTGTAGCAAGGAGGGAAGTGATTAACTTTGCAGTCTAGGAGCGGAGGTCCCTGGGACCATCAAGGGAGAAAAGCAGAAAGCAGGACCCTACCCAGAGAAGCAGTGATGCCAGAGATGGAGGCAGAGATGATGATGTGGAGAGATAGAGTAGCTGGGGATTTTAGACACAGAGAGGGAGAGTGCCTGTGTGCTGACGACCGGGGGGCAGGCTTGCGGTCTATACCCTTTGGTTGGTTGATGATGCATGGAGGGGATTGTAACCATAGCAATTAAACAATATATGATAGGATGAATGTAAAACTAATGATCTCCTATGTAAAGTATCACATAATTCACAATAAAACATTTTTTTAAAAGCTGGAGGTTGAAGCTATGACAATACTCTAACAAATCCATATGCTTCATTTCAATTTTATGGTCATGAAAAGAGTCCTACAACATGTGACACCAACAATCCCTCCCCTTGCACTCTATCCTACTCTGTGGGGCTCAGTAATCTGCTGCAATGGCCAACAGAACTCAGACACCATACTAAGAGTTATAGGGTTGATTAGGGGAGTTAACAGGTTACAATTCAGGATCAAATAATGCTCAGGGCACGGATGTTCCAATCAGCCACAATAAATGCCCACAGGACACATCACTCCACCACAAACCTCAGCTCTTGTTCGGTGGTTCAGCAAACATAGCTCTTCAACTTAAGTGCCTGGAGGCACCCCACTCTGCAAGCAAACCTCCTTCCCAAAGTCACTCAGCTTTACTTGCCCTTTGACTTAGAAGTCCATTGCTCTACTGAGAGCTATGGTTGTTGGTTCTGATGCTGCTGCTCCTCTGCTCCTCCTCCCAGGTCACAGCTTTCTGTTCTTGGTTAGGAGGTTCAATGCACAGAGATCCCGGGGTCCCAAGTACACAATCATTTTTGGCTCTTCTTCTTTGGTTCTAGTGAGATCCTCCTTCATGCTTCTGAGATGGCTCATTTTGAACCCATGTTTGAGTTTCACGTTTTTACAATGACAATAAGCTCTGTTAACATCCACAGCTGAATTATGTTATCCTATAGGTATCTTCTCTTAGCCAGACCCAGCAGGGCAGAAATATGATTTGGTGGAAGTTACCGAATAGAATATGGCTAGAAGAGGCATTAGATAATTCATTATACTGCAACTATTCTCATTTGCTTATTCTTTAAGTAAAATGTTTAAAGTTTAAACTTTAAAAATAAGTTTGTATTAATCAAATATATTCTGCTTTGATTCCCTGCTAAAGCAGCTGAGCACATCAGCACATTTAAATTTTCTGCTTCACTCTTTTCATTCTCCATCTCCAGATATTAAAGTTAAATTACAACTACTTTTATTTGGTGAAGAATTATGACATTTATAGGGTCATGTATAGTTACAATTGTCTCTGTTTCTTAATCTTATTTTTACTCATTTCTTGATAATTTATTTATACCCTGAATTGCTAGTACAGTTTAAAAATTTACTGAGTTAATTTGGCTTTATTAAAGAAATACATTTAATTATCTCTATAATTATATGAGTACTGGTGTGGTGCTGTGGGCTAATACGTCAGACTGTAAAGTCATTTGAACTGCAAGGTCAGTGGTTCAAGCTCACCAGCTGTTCCTTGGAAACCCTATACATGGTAGCTATAGGTCGGAATCGACTCGACGGCACTTAACAACAACAACAACATAATTATATGAGCTGTCCACAGTGAGTTGTTTCATTTCATTCTCTATGCATTCCTGAATTGATTTATGTTTTTAAACTTTGAGTCCTCTTACTAAGGTAGAAACAGCCATCAAGTAATTTTACAGAAACATGTCAAGGCTGTTGTTATGTACCCTAAATTTTGACATGATGAATTAAAACTTGGCTGAGCAGGAAACTCTTGAGGTCAGGCATTATCTCCTTTGGAATTCTAGAGCAATATTGACTTTGTAGGATGGCATCAGATTCTCTCATACAGAAATCTCTGGCTCCCCTCCTTCGCCTCTCCTTGCCCAGATGCCCTTGGCATTGGCTCTGGATCCTAAAAGCTCAGCAGCTTTCACAGACTATGACTTGGTGTTGATAATTCTACATCTTTTT
>NW_006408662.1:5690245-5691382 GCF_000296735.1 Chrysochloris asiatica
GTCACTTTTTGCCGTTGTAGTCCCCCCCGCTCCCCATTTGGGTATCCAATGTCCAAGTTGCCCATCTCTGTCTACTCTGTGTGTGGAGGGGGTGGGAATGTTTCTTGCTGTAAGGATTTGTTCCTTCTTTTGAGTCACTGCATTTGTAGGTATAGGTCAAGTTCATCAGATTGTGTCAGCTCAATCTTTTTTTTCCCCCTCTTCTTTCTTCTCCTGGTTGAGCTCTGATCATCCAGTCATCTGATCCAGGTCACGTGGGTACCATCTGCAAGTGTGGGTGTTCTTATGCACATGTCCTCTCTTCCCGTCAGCCGGTAGCTCCACTCTCCACTCGAGTCCTCTGTGGCCACACCACTGATTCTGGGCACAGGAGTCCCCAGGTCTCCTCACGCTGCTTGTCAAGCAGGTCCCCAGCTGGGTCCACAGAAGCCCACTGAACATTGTAAGGCTTAGCTTGCTGCTTCATTGCTGCTTTTACACCACTTCCCCCTATCGGTGATGCATGTGCTCACCAATCAGAGCGTGTATTTCCATTGAGTCTTAGACTTAGAAGGGGGTTTGCATTGAGAGGACCCGACCACTTGCCTTGATGTTTCCTAGGGAAGTGATTTGTTTGTTCTTGTAGTAACAGTCCATCTGCCTCTATTGTTTTGTATTTTTCCTGTAGGTCATTCTTTCAAGACGTATCTTTTGTTCTTCTCTCTGCTCCAGGCTGGTCTGCTTGCCCTTTCAAGTGGAGATTTCTCATCTCTGGATATCTGGATGTGGTTCAGGTTTCTACCTATGGTTTTATGTATTGCAAAGGCTCCACAGGAAGCCTCGTTCACTGGGTACACTGTAGCCCCATTTTAGGTATTCAAATCAGTTATAGGCAGAAGACAGACTTACAAGCCTTCTAGTGTGATGTTTCTGACTATTCCTTTCTCTTCCCCTCCAGTGTCTACTCTATATTATAATGCAAGGAAAAGCAAGATTCAAAAAACAGCCAAGCATCTTAACACGACCCCCCTGCATTCCAACCATGACTCAATCCCTGTATCGCAGAGCTCTGCCATTCCAAGGCTGTGCATATATTGTCCTTTATCTCTGTCCCATTTGGCCCATTCAAACATGCCCAATTGTTCTCCCATCTGCCCC
>NW_006408662.1:5693212-5717171 GCF_000296735.1 Chrysochloris asiatica
GAGTTTGGAGAGCTTGACTATGATATGTCTTGGTGATTTTCCTTTTGGGGCCTGCTCTTGGAGTTCGTTGAGCTTCTTGTATGTTTATCTTTTCGCTTTTCAGGATGTTGGAGAAATTTTCTTCCAGTAGCTCTTTGACTATTTCCTCTGTGGACTTGTGTGATTCTTCTTGTTCTGTGCCATCTGGCCACCGTAGCAAACTGGAAGTTCCTCTGGTATGTCTTTTACATCTGCAGTTTCTGGTATTTTTATTTTAAAGAAAGGCTTTATTTTATTATATTTGAATACTTTCACTTTTCTGTTTATTCTCTTCACTTCTTTAGGAACACCAATTTTACATGATTTCTTTTCTTCTCTGTTGTAGATATTTTTAATTTTACTATTATTCACTATCTCTTTTTATTTCCATTTAGTTTCGGTTGATTTTCTCATACTTCTGACTCTGTGTTCTGTGGTAAATATTTTGATTGCTTAAATAAACATCTTTTTGCCTTGCTTTAATTATCCTATAATCTTCAGTTTATTTTCTGCCATCTGCAATCTCATTTTAGATCTATGTCTCTGTAGGGAGTCCTGGTGTGGCACTGTGGGTTAATGTGTCAGACTGCCAAGTCATTTGAACTGCAAGTTAGGTGGTTTAAGCTCACCAGTTGCTCCTCGGAAACCCTATACAGGGTCGCTATGAGTTAGAACGTACCCGATGGCACTTCACAACAACAACACATGTCTCTGTAGGAGCCCTGGTGTGGTACTGCGGGTTAATGTGCTGGACTCCAAGGTTGGTTTGAATTGGGAGGTCAGCAGTTCAAGCTTCACCAGCCACTCCTTGGAAACCCTATAAAGGATTGCTGTGAGTCAAAACTGACTCAACAACAAATGTCTCTGTAAGGAATCCTTGTGTGATCTTATAGGATAAGCAATGGATTGCTAACAATGAGGTTAATGGTTCATCTGAAACCCTATCAGGTTGATATGAGTAGGAATCAGCTTGATGAAACTTAACAAGTGTCTGTAAATATGTTTTCCAATCATCTTCAAAGAAAACCGATTTATTCTTCAATTTATTTGTGCATACAGAGAAATGTTTGACTAAAATCTTCTTCTGTTATCTAGAGTGATTCATCTTCTTAAGAGTATTGTCTTAGTTTTCATCTTGTCTAGATGGCTCTTGTAAAAAGAGATGGGGATAAGATTCTTATGATTCAACAATAGTGAATAATTGTTATCATGACTAATTGTGACTGTCACAATTGTAAAGGTAGAGTTTTATAAAAAAATGGGGGAGTAGTTAATCTTATAGTCCAGAAACAGAGGACCCTAGGACCATCAAGGGAGGAGAGCACAAGTGGAATGTGAGAACTTATCCAGAGAAACAGGGACACCAGAGATGGAGGCAGAGATGGGAACATGGAGAGAGGGAGCAGCTGAGGACTCTAGCTGGGAAGAGAGGGACTAGGAGCTGGAGGCCAGGAGGCAGACTTGCAGAATGTGCCCTTTCATGGTATAAATTATTATATATGCCTGAGTGTTTAAAAAAAAAAAAAAAAGAGCTAAAATGAATAGAGAGAAATATTGTTAACTGATGGTACATGGTGGGGATTGTAATCATTGTAATGAAACAAAACATATGATTTATTGGATGTCAAACTGATGATCCTCTCTGTAAACTTGCGCTCAATTCACAGTAAAAACTTGGGGGAAAAAAAAAAGTATAGTCTTTGCTCTTTGCTTTTGATTTCCATTTTATTCTGCTGTAAACCTATGGTGTATGTGTACGTCTCCCATTTCATATCCTTTGGCTTACTATTCATCTTTTGATTGCATTTTTGTTTGTTTGTTTGTTTGTACGTACTGTTAGCTCAAAAAACAGTGGAGAGAGGGCAGATGGTGTTAGCTGGTACAGTTAATAACTTCTTATAAGTTTAAAGCTTTTGGAGTCCTGGTGTGGCACTGTGGAATAAAACACTGGACTGCAATGTCAGTTTGATCCACAAGGTTGGTGGTTCAAATTCACCAGCTGCTTCTTGAACACACTATACAGGGTCATTCTGAGTCAGAACCAACTCGACGGCATCTAGCCACAATAACAACAATAAATGCTTTTGCCATCCCATACTTTCCTACAATTCTACTTCCTCCTCTGCTCTGGGAAAGCAGCTCCTATTTTAGATATGGAGTCTTAACCTTATTGGGGTAAAATGACCCCCCAGCACCAGTAGGACAGTGATTCTTAGTGGTGCCTCTCAGCTCAAAACCATTGGCTAGTTGATTCGGCATTGACCTTGCTCAGCAATGGTTTATTTCTAGATGTTTCTCCAGAGAAGGGAGTGATATTTGTAGAAAATGACTTAGCATTTCCATACTTGATCCTTTCAAGGTCTTCAAGGTGGCAATGATGTGTTTCCAAGACTCTTGTTACATATTAATGTTGTCAGAGCTTTTTTTTCAAAGCTAGGATGCTCAGATCTCTCAAGGTTCTATTTTTCTGATGCAATCAAAATTTGTGACCGGTATGTACTAGTTTGGGAATTTTTTTCAGTTCAGTGCCACTTAAAAGCTCTAAAAAACTCCACTCAAACCATTCTAACTATAAAAATAAAATCTATGACCTCCCGTAACTGAATGGCCCAGGGGCAGATCTGGTTTCAAGTGAGATTTATCCAGGGCTTAAGCAATGAACCAGTTTCTCCCTGCTCCTTGTCACTGTACCCTTGGAGATAGCTTCATTCTCAGACAGGCCCTAACTGGTGGCTTTAAGGTATCAGACAGAATCTTCTAGCCAATGTAATTTCTCATCTACTGTCAGTGAGGAAAAAAGAGGAAGCCACCTTTTTCGATAGGTCAATCAAAGGGTTGGAATTAAGTTCAGAAGGTGTGGTGGGTCTAACTGGGTTATGTGCCCGTTTGTGACCAAATCCTTGTGTCTCCCAAGCAAATCAGGGTCTATTTTTTAATCTTGAGGATGTTTATGTCTATTAAAACTGCATAGGCAGGAAATTGAAGTGGAATTAGGAAGGGGAAGAAAGAGTGGATGTCGGAGAGTAAACCAGTAAGTATTCGTAGCTGAGGAAAATGTCACTCTTTGTGGTAAAACTCCTTCATAATTTTAATTTGAAGTTGATTTTCTTTCTTAATTGAATTAGATATGGGTTTTAGTCTTCATTTACATACTTTGTTCACTTTGTGACTTTTAGAGATGAGAATATAATTTTTTTAAATGTATCTCTTATCCAAAGTCTTAAGTTAGCAATTTTATTACTTTATGATATGAAAAAATTTTAATTCATTGAGTCAATATATTTTGAGCATCTTCTCTGTGGCGGGTATTGTTCTAGGATTGGTGTTTCAACAGAAATCAAGGCAGACGTTGCCCTATGCATTCTTGGAATTTATAGTCTACAGTGCAATTTGGAGGCAAAACAAGCATTTAGACAGTTTAAAACCTGACTCTTTTAAAATGGGTTTAAAACCAATCTGCTTTGGTTTTATTTAGAGTGAAAGGTATATAGAATTCAGCGTGATCTAAGAGTGGAAAGTTTTAGTAAATAGTTATGGAAATCTTTGGCAATATGGGACTGCTTCACAATGATGCTGCACATGTCTGTATTGTTTTGGCTTTAAGTTCTTGAAGCCTTGGTGGTACAGTGGTTAAAGTGCTCAGCTAGTAATCAAAGGTTTGAACCCACCTGCTGCTCCACTGAAAAAAGATGAGACAATCTGTTTCTGTGAATATTTACAAGCTCGGAAACCCTCTAAGACAGTGGGTTTGAGATTTTTAGTTTAGATTCTCAAGGCTCCCCAGAACGCACTCCACTCGCACACTTTCACCTATTTCTTTGGATAGCCCAACAATGCATCTAGACTTGGCCCATCCTCAAACTCTAAATTGGTGCAGTGATGGGTGGCTAGCTTTTCTCTTCATTGACCCTTTTTATCCATCTCCTCTCACCTCCTTCCTCACTTTTCTCTAGGGAGTCATGGAAACAGGGTCCAAGATCTTCTGAACATTAGAGCCCAGGGCTTGTGACAGGGTGCTGACAACTGTAAGAAGCTGGGCTCACATCTATGACATGCATAGAATCCATAGAATTGTGCCAAGCCAAGGTCGACTTAAGGTGTGCCAATATGCTATGGTCATCTGAAGCTGGGGCAGTGAGGGCAGGGTAGCAGGAGAGGTCTGGTTCAATCCCATCTCTGTACACATATTAGGAATATATTGAGGGTACCCACACCCATGGGGCAGCCCTGTGCACACAGATTTCTGGGTCATTTCAGTCACTATCACACCCTCACAAACAAGTGCTCTTATTATACCCATTCACTGACCAAGAAGGATTGATGCTTTTGAGTTATGGTGTTGGAGGAGAAGATTGAAAATGCCATGGGCTGCCAAAAGAACCAACAGATTTGTGTTGGAAGAAGTGCAACCAGAGTGCTCCTTGGAGGCCAGGATGGCCAAACTTTATCTCTCATACTTCCAACATATTGTCAGAAGGGACCAGTCGCTGGAGAAAAATTATCATATTTGGTAAGGTGGAGGGTCAGAGAAAAAGAGGAAGACCCCCAGCGAAATGGATTGGCAAAGTGGCAGCATCAATGGGCTCAAGTGTGGCAACAATTGTGATGTTGGTCCAGTTCCGGGCGATGTTTCATTCTGTTGTGCATAAGGTCCCTATGAGTTGGTATCAACTCGATGGCACCTAAAAACAACAACAACAACTGACCAAGAAGGACACTGGCTTCATTGAAGCCTACCCCCTGCCCAAGTCTTACAGTTGGTAAGCAGCAGGTTCTGGAATTCCTCCTGGATCTCTCAGGCTTAGAATCAGAGCAATTCCTTATCTGGACTGTTCCTTTCTTGGTTATTGGCCATCTGTAGAAGGAAGAGTTGCATTTCTGAGTTGTGAGAGTGGCCTTGGTGTTCACTGCACCTTTCTCTCTTCTGCAGCAGCATAACTTCTATGAAAAAAGTCAATAGGATGGGAGTGGCAAGGACAAGTGCCTGAGGGACTGGAAAAGGTGGTTCTTCTGTGGGTCAGGCAAGGCTGTGCTGCTGAAGTAGCCTGGGATATAGAGGTTGGGTGGGGTGGTGAAAGGAAACTCTCATAGGCCTCCATAACAGAGCTTTGAAGACCTAATATTTTTAGGCTTTTTGTCTTTTCTTTGTTCATTTCTTTGTTGTTTTTCAATGATGGTTTGTTGAAAATTCTTTTGAAAATCTTAAGCTTTCTCAGCTGTGCAAAGGAGAACAAAGAAAGCACTTTGGCATTTTGTCAATACCTGGACAGGTGCTCCCAAGTAAGGTGTGGCTGGGAGGCTGTGCAGAGATGATGTCAGAGGGGTCCCTCTTTGCTTTGTCCACAGAAGGGTTTCTTTTCTTTTTAATCCCTGCTTTCCCTGTTTCAGATGCTGTGGGGACTTGTCCTTATCCATGAAAAGTCACCACACCCCTTTATCATCTGACCAAAACTTCCATGAAGGTTACCCTTTTATCCCTGGAAAGGACCCTGATCAGATCCCATTGTCTTAACCCTTATTTTCTAACCCTTGTCAACAACCATTCAGGCAGGGAGTTGGCAGGAAGAGGGTGAATGAAGTCTGGTAGAGATGGGCCACTGAGAGCCAGAACACCCCACACTACTACATCCTAACAGTGAGACCTTGCCCAGTTAAACCTTTGATGGAACCTCAGCTGCCCACACAGAAAAGAAGCAATGCTACTTACATCACAGGACTGTTGGACTGAGTGAATGGGACCATGGATGTAGAGATACTTTGCACAACAGACAAGTTACACTGGAACCATCTTAGACCCTATGTGTGTTAGAATAAGGTTCTCCAAGACTGGTTTTTCTGGAATCAGTTAACAATGCCTTTGGGTGAACCTGAACCTCTAACCTTGCCATTACCAAAAGCCAGTGCTTAACCATTTGCACAATCAGTAACCCTTTTTAAACTCATATGCTATTTGCATATTTAGCAGGTATAGTGCATTTGCATTGTGTCTGTGCTGCTAGGACCAGTGTGTTTGTTAGTCTACAAGGATACTAATAATGAGGAACTGATATATTACACCGAATCAATGATGATAGGGACCAGGTAGAGGCTAGTTTGATAGAAGCCATGCCCACATCTCTTCCCAATGGTGCATGACCCAATTTAGATCCATCAGAGCCTTGAAACTCAATTGTAAGACTGTGATTGACCTATCAGAGAAGTGATTTCTTATTTTCACACTGGAAGTAAATGAGAAATCGTGCTGGCCACTTGCATATTCAATGACACCTCATTGATAACTGTCATCAGCCATGTTGGATGCTGTCACTTGACAGAAATGAGGGCTACAAATCAAGAGTCAGTTTCATTGGAGAGCCAGTTGTCCAGTGCACCACTGGTAGGTAGCTGAAAAAGAAATACTTCCAGGTGATGTGTTGGTTATTTATTTAGATGACGTTGTTGTTGTTGTTGTTAAGTGTTGTCGAGTCGATTCAGGCCCATAGCGATATTATGAATACATAACCCTATACAAGGTCCCTATGAGTCAGAACCCACTCGACAGCACTTAACAACAACAACATTACCTGAAGATACTCAACAGATGCTCAGTGCTCACAAGTAATGGTTAGTATAATCACAAGGCAGTTCATTATTACTATAAACTCTTAGGGTTTAGGATTGAAAATGATATGCCTATTGTTTTCTTAACTGGAGCCCTGGTGTGGTACTGTAGGATAAGTACTCAACCACAAGGTTGCTTTGAACTGCAAAGTTGGCAGTTCAAACTCACCAGCCATTTCTTGGGAACTCTATACAAGGTTGCTATGAGTTGGAACCTGCTCGACGATATTTAACAACTGTAACGAGAATATGATTAGCCACCCTGCATAGGATTTCCAAGGACTGGCTGCTAGGCTTGAACCATCAACCTTGCAGGATAGACAAATATTAAATAAAACCAAAAAACGTGTAGAAAGTTAAATGATAGTGGGGGAAACATCATTTCATAATTTAGTACAAAATTATCCTCAGAAATAGCTTTTTGTCAGGAAGGGGTTATAGTGAATCTTGTGTTAAAAACAATTGCTATTTGGAGGTGCTTTATTAAAAGGACAATGAAATATAAGAAATTCAAGGTTGTTCACAGAAAAGTGAACATTCAATAGTTACCAGTAGCTTAGTTTAGTTGAGAAGACTTTTACATTCTTTTAATTCATTGGACAATGTAGGCTTACGATACCAACCAACTTAGATCTGTGTCCGTTCCACCTAGCACTAACCAATGGACCCTGAGGGTTTTGCAGGTGGTGGTGGTGGTGGTTATGTGCTGTGGAGTTGATTCTGACTCATAGTGACCCTGTACAGAGTTTCCGAGGCTGTAAATCTTTACAGGAGCAGAAATCCTCATCTTTCTTCTGCAGAACAGCTGGTAGTTTCAAACTGCTCACCTTGAGGTTTGCAGCCCGATTCATAACCACTACGCTACCAGAGCGCCTTCTGTATTTTTCAAAGACTGTATCATTGAACCTGCTTCAGCACTCCTCTACCTGGTCTTAGTCCAAAGCTACCACCTGTGAAAGCTTTAGCAGTTGAACTGCTACTTGCAACGTGATACCAATGTGCCTTCACCAGCATTTTGGACTCCTGCTAAAACTAGCCAGGGTCTGAGTTCATCTCATATGCCACCTGTTCTCTCAGACAACTACTGGTACCACTTCAGTTAACCAGGATCCTCTGAGAAGCAGGTGTGAAGACAGTATTGGGTATTCTCAGAATGCTTGGATTTTATTGGTGGCAATGCCTTTGTGTTTAAGGTGGTATGGGAAGGTGATGGACTCATTTATGATGCAAGTCTGAAAGAGTGAGCAAAGGTGGAACACGAGGATGCTAGGTTGCCTGGAGTGAGGCTGCCTGGACATTCTCGACAGCAGGCCTTGCCTGGATGAAAGGGTGTATTTTTACAGCTGCATTTCAGTTTGGTGATGGCCAATGCCTTTACAGGAGGAGCTGGAGAAGTGAACTCACAACTATTCCAAGCCCAACTCTCTTCAGGAGGATGTCTCCCCAAGAGTCCCAGGTTGTTTATAATGGCCTTTCCTGGAAGTGTCCCCATTCACATCCCACAGCCATGGGGTTTTAAAGAATTAAGAAGTATATATTCTTATTAGGACACAACTATGAAAAACACGTCAGCATCAAATCAGCTAAGAGGACATGAGGAGCTGGCTGGTACTTGCCAGAAACCATTAGGGGAGGGATGTTTATTCAAGTTGCTTTCTTACAGGGCCAAAACCTCAGCTGATGCTCTTCTAAGGCACTGCATATTTTTTCTTGGATAACAAATATCCAGTAAAAAAAGAGCAGGGAGTTTTCATTCAGAACTAAATAAACTGTTTTCCTCTGGTGTCTTCCCCATGCCGCCATCATTTAAACAGTTAACGTAGTGAACCATTTACTGTAGTAAATGTTCTCGGTTGGTGTCGTAAGCCTACATTGTCCAATGAATTGAAAGAATGTAAAAGTCTTCTCTACTAAACTAAGCTACTGATAACTATTGAACGTTCACTTTTCTGTGAACAACCTTGAATTTCCTATGTTTCATTGTCACAGACTCATGGACACAGATCTAAGTCAACAAGGATGCCTAGAGAGGCAAGCATTGCTAAGGCTTCCCTGATGGAGTGGGGCTGGTGGGCCCAGGTCACAATGAGGATCCTGGCTGATGTATATTTCACAATGGGACACTGGGTCTGAGCCCCACCCAGTGGTCTTTTCCTTGGATACTCTGCAAAACGTTGCATCTTGGTAGTTGGACCACTTGCACATTAAGACCTTGGTGTGCGGCTATGATGGTTAATGTTATATATCAACTTGGCTAGGCCATGAGTCTAGGTGGTTTGGTAGATATTATATAATCCTCCTCCATTTGGTGATCTGAGGTGAACTGGCAATCAGTTGTATGGAGACTTTTCTTCAGGTGTGGCCTGCAACCAACATACGAATATATTAATTCATATATTCAATGTTCTGGTAAAGCTCACTCTCTCTCCATCCTGGAACCAACTCGTCATCTTCTGACTTCTTTCTTGGGATGTGAGTCAGTAGCCTTCCACCTGACCTGCTGCTTTTGGCTTTGTTGAACCCTAAAATGGCTCACAGTGAGTCAGAAGGAGTCTCATCTCTGACTTGAAGGCTTGGGAATTGCTAGTTTCCATAACTATGGGAGGCATTCCTTTTAAATAATTCACTCTATATATTTATGGTTTGGCACTGTGTACTAATGAGCTGGACTGCAAGGTCAGTTTGAACTGCAAGATCGGTGGTTCAAGCTTACCAGCCGCTCCTTGGAAACCCTATACAGGGTTGCTATGAGTCGGAACCAACTCGTTGGCACTTAACAAAGAAATCATGTATATTTATAGACATGCATCACTGGTTTTGCTCCTTTAGAGAACCCAGCCTCAGACAGTGGGGTAAGAGCTACCATAATGGGAGGGACAAATTGGCAAAATGTAAATCCTTCATCCACTCTCAACCTCAGCCAGAATAAGAAATCAAAACAAATATTGAATTATGGTGGGGGGCTGGGAAGGGAGACCAAGCAATGAAGACCTGGTATTGGCCACACCTCCATCTAATTTTTAGTTCAACCCCTGCTGAACAGATAAATCCTGAAACAAGACTGTGGATGATGAGACTCACTAGCAGGGTTGACTCCAGCCACTGTGGTTAGGCAAAGTCCGTGTCAAATGAATAGTAAGACCTAGCAACATGGTGCCAGCCCTGACACATGCACACATGGACAAGAATGGAAATGAACTGTCATCACTGAAGTTACAAAAAAGGGTCAGGAATAATTCTTGTTCAGGTTGGACTGATGGTAGGATTCATAGATAAATTTGGCCCTGGGCTACATTAGCTCTCGACTCCTTTGTTACAGTGTAATTTAAACAACCTGAATTTACACAGTCCTGGTGTGGCAGTGTCGGAAAAGCATTGGACCACAAGGTCAGTTTGAACCACAAGGTCAGACCTGACGTGACAACACTTAACAACAACAACAGCAAAAAACTCAGAGCATTAAGCTGATAGCTGACATCAATCGTGTTGTTTGGCCAAATCACACAAGAGGAGCCAACAAACTGGAGGCTTTGGTAAGGCTTGCATGCTCCAGAGGATGGGATAAACCCACAGAGACTCAAGATGACCAAGAAAGCTTTTAGGGATCTATTGGTCAGAGGGATTCCTGGTGTGGTGCTATAGGGGAGCACTGAACTGCAAAGTCATTTGAACTGTAAGGTTGGCAGTTCAAACCCACCAACTGCTCCTCAGAAACCCTCTGTAGGGTAACTATGAGTCAGAACCAAAACAAAGCACTCACCACCACCACCACCAATGGGTAAGACACATATGAGAAGATCCCCAATAAAGTAAAGTACAAACTGCTGTGCCCTGGTGGTGAAGTGAGCTAAGCATTGGACTTGTAACCCCAATGTCAGCGATTCATACCCATCAGTTGCTTCAACGGTGAAAGAGGAGGCTGTCTGCTCCTGTAAATATCTACAGTCTCAGTAACCATCAGGAGCAGTTCCACTCTGTCCTATGGGGTCACTAGGCGTTGGAATCGACTTCATTGCAGCGGGATGGGCTTTTTGGTGGGTTGTTTTTTTTTTTTAATTACAAAGAAGTGAACCCAGTGTCTGGGTTCTGGCAACGACTCATCTCACTCTTAAATACTGAAAGTGGTGATTAATTTTATGTTCCAACTTGGCTATACTAGGGGGACCATTTCTTTGGTCAATCACTAGTGTAGATGTTGCTATGAAAGTATTTACATGTAATTAGCATTTACAATCAGTTGACTTTGAGTGAAACAGATCACTTTTCATAATGTGGGCAGTATTTACTCATTCAGTTGAAGACCTAAAGAGCAAAAACTGAGGTTTCCTGATGGAAAAATCATGTGGGAGCCCTGTTTGACTTCACAAGGGGGAAAGAGTATCCAACTCAAACTCAGCCCAGGGCTGATTCCTATGAAGCAGCGGTCAGACTTGCTTGCACCTTACAACCTTCTCTACCCTGTTTGGACACCAGCCATCCCTCCCACAGCTCTCTCTACACTTGGGTTCAATAATCCATTGCAATGGCCCCACAGAACTCATAACCATACTCACGATTATGGGGTTTATTAGGGAAGTGAACAGAGTACAATTCAGGATCAGAAACAACTCAGAACTCAGCAGTTCTCCAGTCAGGAACACCTCTTGTTTCAGGCATGCCTCACTCTTGTCTTCGGTCTCTCAGCCATGTGGTCCTTTGGTCTCTGCCCTGCTCCAGCACATTACAAAGTTCTTTTAGTCAGTCTGTGAATGCCCAAAGGGCACATTTTGCAGTCAGTCTCCTGCCTGTATACACTCAGCTTTACTTAACTGAGCCTAGCTCCTGAATATGCTCTGTCTCCATCACACTGCCTCTGCCTTCATCTCAGCCTTCATCTCTGCTGTCACTGTTTCTTTAGGTAGGGATCTCACCTGTCACTCCTGAACTTCTTTCTTGACGGTCCTGGGATCTTCCTTCTCTGCTTCGGAGATGGCTCCTTTTAAATGAGCAGGAGGGCAAAACTAACCAATCCCAACCTTAGAGTCCTGTAGACCTTATTTGCATGGTCCCATCCAATCACTTGGTGGGGATTAAGAAGACTTTGGATAGAAAAAGTCATTATCAAGTAAATTAAAGACACCACACCTGGAGAGAAGAAATTCTGTCTCAAGACCATAGATCTGACATAGAAATCCCGTTGTAGTTTGTAGCCTGACCTACAGATTTCATATACGAGACTGTTGGAGCTTCCAAACTGCTGTCTAACCTACAGATTTGGGATTCACAAGTCTCTATGGTGGAGTCCTGGTGTAGTGCTGTGGGCTAATGCATCAGACTGCAAAGTCGTTTGAACTGCAAGGTCGGTAGTTCAAGCTCACCAGCTGCTTCTCAGAAACCCTATACAGGGTTGCTATGGGTTGGAATTGACTCAACGGCACTTAACAACAACAACAGTGGTGCTATAGGATATGCACTGGACTTTGAACCACAAGTTCAGTGGCTGAAACCTAATAGCTGCTCTTCGGAAACCCTGTACAGGGTCGCTGTGAGTCTAAGTAGACTTCATGGCACTTAACAAGAACAACAATTGTACGAGCTGATTCCTCAAAATAAAATTTAAATAACAAAATTTAAAATGATATAATTTCATGTTATTTAAATATGCTATATCTAAGTGTCCAGAGTCTTGATGTGGCACCATAGGATAAGCACTTGACCTTAAAGTTGATTTGAACCGAAAGGTTCAAATTCACCAGCTGCTCCTAGGAAACCCTATACTAGGTTGCTGTGAGTCAGAACTGACTCAACAGCACTTAACAACGACAACAAAAACATATGTAAGTGTGGAATCCTAAATAATATAGATTACTACCGGGAATAGTTCTAATGCTAAGTGCTGTTGAGTCCCTTTCAACTGCTAATGACTCTGTATGGGGTTTCTGAGGAATAGCTGCTATACTGACTGACTTTGTGTAGCAGTCCAGTGCTTATCCTACAGCACCACACCAGGACTCCAAGAAATGGTTTTAGAGGAATAGAATTTTAACGGTGAGTTTTCTGATTTGGTAATGGTGTTTCTGGAATTGGCTCTTCAATCTAAATGGATTTGACTAAAATACATAATAAAAAGAAATAATGATTCTATTTCTAGTAGAAAAAAAGGAACTGATCTTTCCTAGGATATATCTAAGATATCCAAATCTGCTTGATTTTGAACAGTCTTTGCTTGTTCTGGTCTGCTCAATTGGTGATATTATATTTATAAAATATTCATTATTGTGGTTAAGTGTCATTGAATCTGTTCTGACTCATAATTACCCTGTATAGGGTTTCTGAGGAATGGCTGTTAGGTTTGAACCACTGACCTTGCAGTTAGGCATCCAGTACTTATCCTATTATCCTACAGTGCCACACCAAAACTCCTTTTAAAATATGGAGCAAACAAAGATATGAGAATCCCATTCTTCTCACTGGTATGGAGTGCACACGAGCCTTGGAACTAGTACTAGGAACATATCATGAGTACTTGGCCTTCGTTGAGCCCTGATTATGTGCAAAAGGGGTCCTAGGGTTCTAGTGGCCAAGTGCTCAGCTGCCAACCAAAAGGTAATGGTTTGAACTCACCCTCTCCCAACTGCAGTTCCTTGGAAAACTTACACAGGGTCAATATGAGTCAGAATTGTCTCCACAGCACTTAACAACAACTGACTCCATGGGAGAAAAGTCATACAGATCAGCTCACATAACAATTACAGTCTAGGAAACCTTACAGGGAAATTCTACTCACAGTGTCCTGTGGCGCTACATTGCTAACTACAGGTTGGTGGTTCATATCCACCAGCTGCTCTTTGGAAACCCTGTACAGAGTCGCTATGGGTCAGAACTGACTTGATGGTACTTTACAACAACAACAACATAGGGTCACTCCTGCTGTGGTGTTGTAGTATAAGCACTGGAGTGCTAACTGGTAGGGCAGTTGTTCAAACCTACCAGCTGCTCCTTAGAAACCCTATACAGGGTCACTATGAGTTGGAACCAACTTGATGGCACTTAACAAGAACAACATCAGGTCACTATAGGTCAGAATCAACTCAACAGCAGACAAGAGCAACAAAAATGTATACTAGGTACTGTCCATTATGATTGCATTGAATTCTTACAGCTACCTATAGGCTTCCCCTTTTATTAATGTGAGAAATTCTCAAGATGGTCCATCTTTAGTAATAAGGGATGCATGAGATTGCTAGACCAGACATGGCTTGTTCATTCACACCCAAGGATATGTTGTTGTTGTTGTTAAGTGCTGTCAAGTCAATTCTGACCCATAGTGACCCTGTATAGGGTTTCCAAGGATATGAAAGCAGGATGAATTGGGGAAAAGGGGAAGAGAAATCTATTCTAGGACTAGGAACTTTAACTCAGAATGCAGTCATTAAGACCATGGGTGCTATGCTAACTGGGAGAAGGAAAATGGAAATCAAACTCCTTGTGAGCCGGCTGTGGTAGCTGGCTCCTCTGCCCGTGTCTATTGGGTTGGGCACCCGATTTTGCAAAATGGAATAAAGAAAACCTCAGTCTTGCTAAAATGAGGACAGATTGGATTACTTGAGCATTTGTTCAGAATTGACAACGTTTCTCACAATAAATGAAAACTTAGATTTCATCATTTTTCAGAGGGATGTGGCTTGCCCCACACTTGGGATCTCCTAGGACCTTTTTCAAAGGAAACTGAGTTCTCGGTCCCTATAAACACTGGTATCTTGGTAGCTTTTTGGTAGGTGGGATGATGGTGGGGCTTTACTGTTGCCATAGAAATGAGTAAAATAGTATCAGGAAACCAAATGTGACAAAGAAGGCTCTGTTTAATCCCTTTATTTATGTTCTGTTTTCTGGCCTTAGATTAATTTCTGCAGCAGAAAAATTAAAGGTAGTTACTGCGCTGCTCTTTAATTAAGTGTTTGTTTGTATGTGTGTGAGTGTGAGCCTGCGGGCTGCCTCATGTTGAGCTGAAGAGCAAACATTTAATCAAACAAACAATTAATAAGATTCTCCATGGTTATAAATGGAGTGACAGTCGTCGATACTCTATCTTTCAATATGTCCCTTGGACTTTCAATGTCACAGCTATATGTCTTCAGGTGGGAGGATGTTTGATGATTTACTCTGGCCCACAGGTCCCTGCTCCCCACACCTTGGCTCTTTATAAAGGAAACCCAAATAGCTGAGCCTAACCTGTGCCTTCTGATGTGAGTCTTACAGGCCCAGAATCATCTCCAAAGCTGAATAGAAGGGTGGAATCCTCACACTGTGAAGTCCATCTTTTCCTTGGGGACATCTGACGGAATAGGAGGACTCAGGGAAGGCCTATTTTCCCTCAAGTTCTCTGTGACCCCAAGGCTCTGAATGCCATTGCTTAGAAGCCTTCGAGCCACCATTTACTGGAAGAGAAAGGCCTGAACTCATTTCTGAGAAATCTAGGAAACTGTCCTCATCCACAGTAATTTGCTATGTTCTTGGACAAACCGTTGGCTTGGTTGGGTTTCAGTGTTCTGTAGATTCATCTCACAGGAATGTTTTTGGACCATCTGCTTTTATGAACACACTGCAAACACTAAGCAGACACCCAAAGCCAGGCTGAAGCCCTCATGACATGTCCCTCTGGTTGCAAACCTATTTGATGTGCCTCCAAGGTAGGGCTTTCACTGAAGTGCACTGCCCACTGCAGATGTGCAGCTGAGTTAAAGGTACCAGGAATACACACACTTAAGACGTGTATGGAAAAATGCAAAATGCATGTTTTCCCTGGTTTGGATTCATGATGCTAAGTAGAACCAGGCAAATGACTACATCCCTGGAGGGCTTTTACTTCACCAGTGCTAAGCTTCTATTTGCAACTCCACTTGTTAAAAATATATAGTTTGAGATACTAAGAAGAAACACTAAGATTAAGGGGCAACATTTATTAACAATAAAGATTCTCCATTGGAAAACACCTCCTTGAGTCAGTAGAAAGTGAAAACTCTGCATTGAGAATATTTATGCATCATGCTAAGGCTCGTGAAAAAAAACTGACTTGTAAGGCAAGGGAATAATCTCAAGCAAAACATAAACTCTCTAATGAAATGTTTTTATAAGATGAATTGTGAGTCTGTTATAACTTTCCCAAGTCTAATGGTTAACTACATCAAAAGCCAAAAACAAATCATAAATATGGTATGGTTTCACAAGCTTCGTTAAAAGATCTATTTTTGTGTGTCAAGGCCATAGTGGATTTTCAGAAGAGAATGACATCGAGTTGAAGTTTCAAGAGACAAAAGAAGAAAGGACAAAATTGACCAAGATGTCGACTAGTCCTGAAAAGGAACATTTCCTACAGAGTTCTTGAAAAGAGCAGAGTGTGCCTTGCGTTCCCAATGCTACTAGCGAGATAGGGAAGGTCAGAGTTACAAGAAGTTAGTGGGATTAGAAATGTCACCTACAGCTCTGAGGACACAAGTCATTTGAATGTGGATATTAATTATATATAGAGAGAGGTTTCCTGTAAATGACCCAGGATAGAAGCAGTATTGTGGGTCTCCTTCTAAGTCAGGAATCATGAAGTAATGCAAGTGAGTGACCTTGAACAAGAGTCAGAAGGCTCAGAACACCACACATCTATATCTGAGCTCAAAACTAAGCTATTCTTCTGAGAATGTCCTGATGAGGAAAGCATATGAGAGCCACCTTGGAGATGCCTCAGAAATGAATAAGACTAGACAGCTCTCTCCATAATTAATATCCACATTCAAATGACTTGTGTCCTCAGAGCTGTAGGTGACATTTCTAGTCCCACTCACTTCTTACACAATACCAACACATGTCCATACTGCCTTTCAAATTATGTGGATGCCCTGGTGATTAATAGGGAGAACTGTGGCTCTGCAGGGTAAGCACTGGGCTGCTACACATGAGGTCAGCAGTTAGGGCTCTCCAGCTGCTCTGAGAACGAAAGATGAGACTTTCTGCTTCTGCAATGATTTACAGTCCTGAAACACTATACAGCATCGCTATGAGTTGAAATTGACTCTACAGCACTTAACAACAATTGTGATTAATAAAATACAAACTCATTTATAATTTCTTAATTCATAACAACCTATAGTCATTATGTATTTAAACAATCAGCATATTTTGAACATTGCAAATAATCATATCGAGAGATGGCCTTGAAATTTCTGGGTTTTCAATCTCATTTTGGAGTCCTGCTGTCTTGCTATAAGTGCAGGACTGCAAGGATGGTTTGAACCACAAGGTTGGCAGTTCAACTCACCATTAGTTCCTCAGAAACACTATAAGTTGCAACCGACAACAGCACTTAACAACAAAAACAAAGCTATTTTATTAAATTCATAACACTTGGGAACATGTGCTCCAGAGTATAAAATTACGGAGGTGAGTTCTTTTCTTTTCTCATAATAGAAAAAGTGTTGGCGAAGCCTGGCATTCTCGGTCCCTCAGTAACAAAGGTAGTGACTAGGGCAGAGTTGGGAAAAAGGAGGTGTCAACAACAACAGATACCTGGCCCCTAAAATTGCTAAGGGCTCTTTTTTGGGAACAGCACTGGAAATATTTGTTCTGAAGTATCTAGTGGATAGAAAATCACACCAGGAAGACAGAGTGAGCTGTTTAATGAAAAATGTAGCGGGCAACAGCAAGCCCACACCAGTACTCCTGTAGAAGATTCGAAAAGTAAGTTAACATAAGCGATTTAGCCTTGTAGATCTATATTGTTGGTGTTGTTAAGTGTCGTTGAGTTGGTTCTGACTCATAGGACCTTGTATAGAGTTTCCAAGGAGCCACTGGTGGTTAGAAGTCCAGTGCTTATCCTACAGTGCCACACCAGGACTCCTGTGTATCTATGGGGTCCTGGGGTACCACCTCTATGGACCTCGATTTCCCTATCTGTATGTATTTATGAAGTCCACCACTCATTTGTCAATTTGCTGTACTGTGGGAACTTGTGTGTTGCTGTGATGTTGGAAGCTATGGCACTGGTATTCCAAATACTTCAGGAGCACCCATGGGAGCCAGGTTTCAGCAGAGCTTCCACACTAAGACCCACCAAAAGAAGGAGAGGCAGACCACTCTGACAGCAGAACATTGTTAGAGATAGTGCCAGAAGATTAGCTCGTGATGCTGGCGTCCTGGTCCCCGTGGTATTGGCTCCTTGGCATAAGGCTGCTTGTATGTGAAGATGTAGGTGTTTACTCTCTTCAGCTTAAGCACAGACAGCACCAGGGAGCCTGACCTCATAGGGAAGCTCTTCTTTAAGACCCCCACTAGAGAGCTGCTTTCCCCCGTGTTGACAACCCCCTCCAGTGAAGACTGGGGATTTGTGCTTCAGGAAGGGTTAGATGATGTTTGAGGCCTGCTAGCATTGCTCCTGTGCACACAGCCCTACCTGCTCAACAAGATGGCAGTGATGCTGACTGGCACCAGTGCGCTCCTGTCCTTGCTGAAGCTCAAGTGCTGACAGGAGACAGTAGCAGATGGAGGGGTACTTGCCACACTCAAGGTTTCCCAGAAAGTCCATAAATCATTGATGTTGTTCCCAGTGATGTTCCCTGTCACCCGCACTTCACTGCCTTCTATGCTCCTCTTATTGTTGCTAATTGCCATTGAGTCAGCTTTGACTCATAGCGACCTTGCACGAGGTTTACAAGGAGCAGCTGGTAGGTTTGAACCACTGACCTTGTGCTTCACAGACCTTGTGGTCCAGTGCCTTAGCCTTCTTTGGCAACCTAGGACTCCAGATAAGAGGACAGGCAGGACAACTAGAACACTGGAAATAGGAGAACCAGAACATAATTAAAGAAAATGTTGATATTTAACAAATGCCCCAAACAATTTGTGTGGAAATTGTGCAATAAGAATCTAACCTGCTGCATAAACTTTCACCAAAAACACAATAAAATATAATTTAAAAAACAAGTACTATTGTAGTTGATTTTTGATGCAGCAAACAGAAATACTAAAATAAATGAACTTAAATTCAAGCTTTATTTCCTTAATCAGTTATAAGCTTACACTATACCAAGCAGTGTTTCCTTACGCTTTGCATAGGAACTCGACAGAATCCAACCAGGACAGGCTCTTCATAATGATAATATATTGAAAGGGACAAATTTATATCTGCTTTTAATATGCTAACCAGTACCACCCCCTTTTTTTTTCACTATATTTAATTACTCAGGGACATGTTTGTTAAGTTATATTAACCTTGAGCCAACTGTAGAAAAGCTTCCCAATAGGGTCTTCTTACTTGTCACTTTGATAAATGCTGTCTGGTTACAATGTCCAGATTATAACTCTTACTTTGCAAAAACCAAGATTTGATTTACTAGAGAAAGGAAATGCCAAAAGCAGCCAATAAAGCCTTTTTGTAGTTTTGTTTTGCTGTTTAATTATTTAGGGACATGAGTTGACACAAAACCAGAAAATCTAACATAACTGAACAAGTGTCAGTTGTTCGAACAGAACAAGGGATACTGCATGGTCAAAACCAGAGAAGATGTGCCTCAGGATTGAGTCTTTTTAAACATGTTGATTCAGTCGGTACGCTGAGCAAATAATCTGAGAAGGTGAACTCTATAAGGAAGAACACAGCATCAGAATCAGAAGAAAACGCATTAACACCCTGTGGTATGCAGGTGACATAACTTGACTTGCTGAAAGTGAAGAGGACTTGAAGCACTTTCTAGTGAAGATCAAAGGCTAAATAAATAGCCTTCGGTATGGATTATACCTCAACATAAGGAGAACAAAAGTCCCTCTACGTGGATTTCATTTTCTCCTAGATTAGGACCCACACACACCTTTCAAGCTTGGAGCTGAACTCAACCCCCAATGATGTTCCTGCCTCTCAGGTGAACAATAACAGGGAAATGCATACTTCTTAAAATATTCAACCAAATGAGATCAAAATTTATTTGCACAGGGATAAGGCTTAGAAGGGAGGAAGAAATAGGAAAGAAGGATAAAGGAATGGTAAACACAGGCAGGAAGTGGGAACAGTGCTATTGCTTTGTGGGGATTACAGTCAACCTCAAAGCAAAGTATTTATGAACTGTTGAATGTAAAATCAACTTGCTGTGTAAACTTTCACCCAAATCATAAAATGTTAAAAAAAAAACCCTAAAGAAGAATTTAATTTCACATGAATCCACAATCAATACCCATGGAGACCACAGTCAAGAAATTTTTAAAATGGCATATTGCTGGGCAAATCTGCTGCAAAAGACTTTAGAGTGTTAAAGAGCAAAGATGTCACTTTGAAGATGAAGGTGTGCTTGCCCTAAATCATGATATATATTTTTTTCAATCCTTTCATATGAATGAGAAAGCTGACCAGTGACTAAGAAAAACCACAGTTTTGGTGAAAAAATATTGAATATCATGGACTGCCAGAAAAACAAAAAAGTCTGTCTTGGAAGAAGTAAGCCAAAATGTTCTTTAGAAGCAAGGATGGTGAGAATTCATCTCATGTACTTTGGACGTGTTAGGAGAAACCAGTCCATGGAGAAGAATGTCATGCTTGGTGAAGTGGAGTCATTGAAAAAGAGGAAGGTCTTCAATGAGACGGACTGACGCAGTGGCTTCAACAATGGGCTCAAGCACAGTGATGAGGGTAAGGATGGCACACTACCGGGCAGCATTGTGTTCTGTCGTGCGTGATGTCGCCAGGAGTCATAGTCAACGCAACCGAACATAACAACAGCTAAGCTAGGTTATGGATATTTACACTAGGTATCCTAGCTGGCAAGGAGCTCTGGTAGCGTAGTGGTTACGAATCGGGCTGTGGACCTTATGGTCAACAGTTCAAAATTACCAGCTTTCCACGGGAGAAAGATGAGACTCTCTGCTCCCGTAAAGATTTACAGCCTCGGAAACCCTGTACGGGGTCACTATGAGTCGGAACCAACTCCACAGCACATAACAGGAACAACAATCTAGCTGACAGTAAATCTTTTCATCCCCCACCTGGGCCAACTGTCTGTATTTTCCTCTTCCCTCTACTTTTATTCTTATATATACATAAGTCTCCTCTGGCCTTTGTTAGACAACATCGATAGACTGATAACTCTCTCTCTCGTGTACACAATAATGAACTGATGAAAATGAACTGGGTCTCTGGTTACTCTCTAATTCTTTCCATGAGATTGGAGGAACATTTTTGTTCCATCTTGTCAGAGAATGATTTGGGGGAGTTAGATCTGAACAACACTTAATACGTTTCCTTCCTTTGCCTTTCTGGGAGCTCAGGGCTCTGAGGGGCTCTGAGGGCCTCCCTGGCCAGCCAGACTGTGGAGGAGACACTGCTGTTTTCTTCACCAGGTGAGAAGCTGGTCACACAGATCAGTAGGGTAGCTCTAAGGGTCAGCTTCATGATTTGGAATTAAACTTCTGAATTGTCTTATGAGATGCTGACAAAACCCTCAGTCACAAGGAGACTGTTTGAAATAAAGGGTTAATTAAACTATTAATTTGAAAAATTAAAAATCTACAGAATAATTGTAAGAACATTACAATGCTAACATGTACGTGCACTTACGCTACATTTGCTCTCTTCCCTCTGTCTCTTAACATCCCAATTTAATTATTGGGTATAAGTTGAAAAGATCATGACCCTTCACCTTGCTTTCCAGAGGATTTTCATGTTAAATTGTGCTGTCCTACTCCCTGATGCTTTGCCCCACCAAAGTTATGCAGTCTGCTCTGAAGACGCTGACTGCCCTGCCCTTTTCCAGCAAGAACTCAGTAGACCACAAGAATTCAAGCTGACGCCATGACTCATCTCAAAGTCAAGCTTTTGAGGATGACTTCCTTATCCTCTCATGTCAAAGAAAAGCTCCAGTCTCAATGTGGCTGCCTTTGACACCATGTGTTTATGCTGTCCTAGATGAGAGAAAACATTTGTTGCATCTTCTGTACCTTAGAAGGTCAAAGTATCTTTTTGTCTTGTTAAAGACTTCCCTAACCAGGGGGAAACTGCTCAGTGTGGTTTCTCCAGACTTGTTATATGCCTCATGCTAAAAGGAGCTCTGGTAGCGTAGTGGTTATGAACCGGGCTGTGAACCTTAAGGTCAGCAGTTCGAAACTACCAGCTGTTCCACGGGAGAAAGATAAGGCTTTCTGCTCCCGTAAAGACTTACAGCCTCGGAAACCCTGAACAGGGTTGCTATGAGTCGGAATGAACTCCACGGCACATAGCAACAACAACAACAACTGAATCAGGCTGCTGACCTCAGGGTCAGCAGTTCGAAACTACCAGCTGTTCTGTGGGAGAAAGATGAGGCTTTATGCTCCTGACCGACTCCATGGCATACCACCAACCACCAACTAAAGGCCAGCACTTAGTAGTAAATACACATCGAATCAGGCTGCGAGCCGCAAGGTCAGCAGTTCGAAACTTAACAGCTAGCTGTTCTGCAGGAGAAAAATGAGACGTTCTGCTTCCGTAAAGATTTACAGCCTCAGAAACCCTGCACAGGGTTGCTATGAGTCAGAACCGACTCTACGGCACACAACAACAAAAACAACAACAACAACACATCTCTAAACAGAGAGTGCTGGTGTGGCACTGTGGGCTAATGCATTAGACAGTGAAGTTGCTTGAACTGCAAGGTCAGTGGTTCAAGCTCACCAGCTGCTCCTTGGAAGCCCTATACAGGGTCACTATGGGTCGGAATCGACTCCATGTCACTTAACAACAACAACAAGCAGAGAGTATTAGAATCCATATCAGTGCTTGAAATGTAGGGGTGTGTGTGTCTACAGGAAAAGATATACAGGAAAATGGAATTAGAGGAGGTGATGGCATATCTAATAGGTTGTTCTTGTTGGCAAGTGCGGTCAAGTTGGTTCCAACTTATAACAAACCTGTGTAGGGCGTCTGAATCTTTTAAATCTTTGTGGGGACAGAAAGCCTCATCTTTCACCCCTGTAGAAGCTGGTAGGTTCGAAACACTGACTTTGTGGTGTGTAGCCCAATGCTTATCACATTGAGTCACTGTACTTCCATCTAATAAATTAGCTATTAGTTATCTTGGAAATTTTTGGATCTGAAATTAATGTTTCTAGGGCAGAAGTTTGTAACTCAGGGTTTAATTGCTTTTGTCTTTTTTTGTGTGGAGGGGCTAGGGGGTGGGAGGTGGCTGGATGGGCCTATATGGGCTGAGAAGGTTTGAGATGTCATTGGGAACTGGACCTCCATCTTTCATTTCTCATGGCAGGTCTCACAATCTTGGGTGTCTCATAATTTGGTGTTCAGATTGTGTTTCATCTTAGCATTTTCCAATAGTCATAAAGAATTGAGAAGTAAGTGATATCTTTATGACTTCAGGACTTCAGCAACTCCTCCACAAGCTTACTGACATGCTCTGTCTGCCTTGTCACTTTCTTCTTCCTCTGCCCCCCAACAAAATCAGCTCCCTCCATCCATTCTTTTCACTCAGCCTGCTAATTAATATGCACACCCACTTATTCTGTCTTCCAGCCAGAAAGTCTTCTTTAGTGTGTTGAGAAGGGGAAATGAGGCTGGTACTTTAATTGGTGGTGGTGGTGGTGGTTATGTGCCGTGGAGTTGGTTCTGACTCATAGCGACCCTGTATAGGGTTTCCAAGGCTATAAATCTTTATGGGAGCAGAAAACCTCATCTTTCTCCCACAGAACAGCTGGTAGTTTCAAACTGCTGCCCTTGAGTTACCAACCTGACTCACAACCATTACACTACCAAAGCTCCTTGGTGCTTTAATTAGAGGATCTCTTTTGCGACATAGGTAAGCAGAAAATTGATGAATATTCTCATGTTAATAATGGTGACCCCATTATTTTAAAATCACTTTCTATAGCAAAAGATTCATTAACTAAAATTCAGAATATTTAATACTAAAATGCATTCTATAAACCCAAAATGGTTCATTAAAGCAGTTTCAAAAGGTCCATGAATCTTTTTAAGTTTTCTATAAAATGTTGTGGTTTTCTCTGGGGGAGGGCCAAGGCACACAGTAGTCATCAGTTTAACCTCCATATAACTGCAAAATTCTCTTCTGTTAGATATAATTGATGTAAGTAAATATAGCAATTTATAGTAAATATATAAACTATATGTGTATATAAAAAATACATATACCCATGCAAAACAAGTGCTCAATGTGACATTACACAAGAGGGAAGGGAGACTCCAGCCACTAATGGCAGGAAAGAGAGTCTGCACAAAAGTAGGAGACTGAAAGAACCACATGATCATATCGATTGATGCAGAAAAGGCATTTGACAAAATCCAACATCCATTCCTGATAAAAACACTCAACAAAATAGGAAT
>NW_006408662.1:5718771-5730690 GCF_000296735.1 Chrysochloris asiatica
AGCAATACGGCGTTTCCTCAGAAGGTTGAAAATAAAAATACCTTATGATCCAGCAATTCCTCTACTTGGTATTTACCCACAAGAAATACAAGCCACAACACGAGTAGATATATGCACACCAATATTCATAGCAGCACTATTTACAATAGCAAAAAGATGGAGACAGCCTACGTGCCCATGAATTGAAGAATGAATAAACAAACTGTGGTACATACACACAATAGAATACTATGCTACCATGAAGAACTGATGAAATGAAATACATATGGGTAACTCGTGATACTGTAGTGAATAATGGTTATCAGGACTGATTATGAGGGTTGGAAGTGCAAAGGTAGACATTTTGTAGCAAGGAAGGGAGCGATTATTTCTCCAGTCTAGGAGCGGAGGTCTCTAGGACCATCAATGGAGAAGAGCCGAGAGCGGGACCCTACCCAGAGAACGAGAGATCCCTGAGATGGAGACAGAGATGATGACGTGGAACGACTATGGGCTGAAGACGGGGGGTGGGGGTGGGGGTGTTTCTAGGATATACCCTTTAGTCAGTTGATGATGAATGAAGGGGATTGGAACTATAGCAATGAAATGATATATGATGGAATGAATGTAAAACTAAAATTCTCTCATGTAAACATGTAAACTATCATATAATTCACAATAAAACATTAAAAAAAAAAAAAAAGTAGGAGACTGCACAGCACTGGCAGGGTGGTGGGCATGCAGGGGAGCTGAGGGCACTGTTTGGATTTTCTGTAAGTACAGTAGGAAGTCACTTGACTTCCATGCTTTAGAAGTTACATTGTCAATGGTGTGAGGAATGGCTTGTAGTGCACAAAGAGTAAAAACAGGGAACAACTGAGGAGATTGCACTCGTCTCCTCAAAAGATGGTGACGTTTTAGGTTGGGATAGATCAGGGAGGGCTGAAGAGAAATGGGTGGAGTCTGGACGTCTTTAGAAGATGGAAGTGGTATTTCCATATGGAGGTTTGTTGTTGTTATGTGCCGTGGAGTCGGTTCTGACTCATAGTGACCCTGTACAGAGTTTCTGAAGCTGTAAATCTTTACGGAAGCAGAAAGCCTCATCTTTCTCCCGTGGAACAGCTGGTAGTTTTGAACTGCTGACCTTAAGGTACGCAGCCTGATTTGTAACCACTATGCTACCAGAGCTCCTTTATGGAGGTAGAGGAGCAGAAAGTCTCTTTGGGCCCCTGTATTTTGGTTTGCTATGAGACACTCAAAGAGCTGTCAAACAGACAGTTCAATTCTGAAGTAGATGCTGGAGCTGAAGCTGTGATTGGCATTTGATCAGCCTTGTTTTTGCTGCTATGAAGCACTGTGGAGTAGGTTCCAACTCATAGCGACCCTGTATAGGGTTTCTGAGGAGCAGCTGGTAAGTTTGAACAGCCGACCTTGCAATTCAAACTGACCATATGGTTGAGTGCTTATCCTATCATGCCACAAGAGTATATGTCAGCCAGCAGTTTAGAGGTAGGTTTTCCTGGAGAAATAGGTTTTGATATTGAAGCTCAGGCCTTAGCTCTGCCATGTTCCTAACTTTCTTTAGAACGGATTGTAGGAATAGAGAATGAAGGCAACATGTGGAAGAAGCCAGAGAAAGACAGAAGGAGCGAAGAGCAAAAGACCTAGCTCAACCCCAGTCTCTCCCCTAGACAGAGGCATACCCAAGGTCTGGCAGTTATGACCCATGCACTGGGAACCAGTTGAAGGGGGAACCCCTGAGCAGTTTCCATCAGCAGTAGTGAAAGATCATTCAGCAAGTTAAAAAGTAATATTTTTGTATTTCAGAGCAGACTGCATGATGCTCTACTAGCTCTACTGAGTATAGAAAGAGAAGAAATTGAAAACCATTCCTTTGAGCATGTCGTAGACCCCATTGTCATCAGAGAAGGCCAGAAAAGTGCAGTTGTGGTTTTCGTGTACCTCCATGAAGATAAACAAGCTTGACTCCTATTTTTAAGCTGATACTATGATAACGTTATCTAAAATAAAACATGGGTGTTTTTACATGTTTGAGCAGGGGTACAAGTTCAGTGTTCGCCACAGGCATGATTTTCTGCAAACACACCTCTGCTCACAGCTAAGTCCAAATCTCCTTGCAGCACATTTTTCTCTCCCTAGCTCACTGGACTGGGAAATCAATTGTAACCACAGGACTCCTGTAGGGGATAATTTGGTTTTCTACAGGATGGGTCTGCGACCCAATGGGACATTCAGGCAGAAAGATACGCCTGCACTGAAAGCTCAGGTCTGGCACACAGGGCAATGCCAGGGTCAGAGTCTTAGCGGATGTCTGATAGGAGCACGTGGAGGGCAGTGAGGGGAGACTGGGGGAAAGACAGAACTCTGGAGATACTGACATTAAAGGTTTGAGGGCTAAGATGCACTCTGAATTCTCCTGGGTTTTCATACCCAGACAAGGTTATACATGGTGCTGTGGGTTAATATGCTGGACTGCAAGGTCAGTTTGAACATCAGGGCCAGTGGTTCAAGCTCCAGAGACTCTCCTCGGAAACCTTTTACAGGGTCGCTATGGGGCAGAGCTGACTTGATGGCACTTAACAACAACAACAATGTTCATACAAAGACTTACTGTCTCTCCCGTAAGAACAAAGCTGGTTGGAGTGTGTGACTGAGTCACCCAACTCCTCTCCCAGGTCCCCTCCTTAGAGGCCATTTAAACGTGCAGGAGGGCCAAAGCTCTGAGGGGCTGTCAGGCTTTGCTCCCCAGGAGGAAAGCTGGCCCTGGAGTGCACCCCTACTAAAGGGCAGCTTCTTAATCATGGGAGAAGCAAATCCACAAACCCATAGAGTCCTCTGTGTATGCGAAGGGGAGAAGGGAATCCTGTCCTCCAGGGAAACACCTCTGGAGCCAAGAAGTGCATTCCCAATGGTTGATACAAGTAGAGTTCAAAAAACTTGTGGAAAAATTCCACTATATTTTGATTCCATTTTTCCATGAACTTTTTGAAGTGCTTTTGTATGTAAAGACTGGGTGGAGGACAGTAGCCCTAAGGAGCATTTGAAGTACTGTAGGATAAAGCACAGGATCGCAAGGTCAGTTTGAACAGCAAAGTCGGCAGTTCAAACCCACCAGGCCCTCCTCAGATGTCCTATACAGCATCACTGTGATTCAGAATCAACTCAATGGCACTTAACAACAATGATCCTTGCAAAACAGAAGCCCAGGTTGGTACAAAGGGAGTTGAATGAGGTCGGGGGAGAGGCCTCTGTGCACCTCACTCAGCTTCAAGCTTCCAAGCCCTTGTGATAGAGTTGTCATCTCCGGGCCTTGGGCTCACGTCCCTGAAGAGATGCAGTCTGAAATGTGAGTTCTTAGAAACCCAGCTTCCTGGTCAGAACCCATCACCCATCAGATGAGTTCACGTGGAGGAGCCTTTTGCTAAGGAACTGGTTGGAATGGTTCACAGTTTCAGGTCCTGAGACAAAGTAAGAACTAAGGAGACCCCACAGACACTAAGAGCCGTGTGGGAACCTGAGTGGACTCTCCACCTTGAAAAGGACATTATTGGAAAAACTCTCAGAATTCGAATCAAATATACAGGCAAGCTAATAGTATTGTATCAGTGTTACCGTGTTGATTTTGATCGTGTTATGGTTATGAAAGGTGTCAGTATTTGTGGAATACAGGCCAACAATACAAGAACTCCTTCTACTAGTTTGGATACTTTTTGTTAAAAAAAAAGTTTTTACTGTAAAACAACAACAACAACACTTAAATATCTCTGCAAAAAAAACACAGTACGTGAAATAATGTTTCTGATTTGAGGTGCCCTGTAAGCATTTCTTTCCAGCTGCTTCTCTCTCTAAGAACAGAAGTGTTTGTGCACACTGACTTTGTTGGCAGCAGACAAAAGTACCCCATAATGTTCTAATTGTAAAATCAACACAGAACTTATGGTACATGCAATTTTCCAGTCTTTAATTCTGGTACAAAAGCAGTGCTTCAAAGAAAATCTTGTCTTTTAAGCAATAATTTAAGATGAAGAATAAGGGTTTGTAAAAAATGTGGTACCAACCATTCCTCCCATAACCTTCTGTATTCAGTGTGTTGTTGTTATGTGCGATCAAGTTCCAACTCATAGCAAAGCTGTATAGGGTTTAAAAAGAGCAGCTGGTAGGTTTGAACCACCAACCTTATGCTTAGCAGTCCAGTTTTTAATCTTACAGTGGTGGGTTTGATCATTCATTACAATAGCTGCATAGAACTCAGACACCATACTCAGAGTTATGAAGTTTATTAGGGAAGTTTACAGGTTAAAATTCAGGGTCACAAATGCTCAGGACACAGTTCTTGGTCAGGACAGCCTCTCCTCAACTGTCCCCTTATCAGTTCTCTCTCAGACCCTCAGCATCTTGGTCTGGTCTCTTTCTTACTCCGTCAATAGTGCAAAGCTGTTTCTGGGCTGCCGATGAATGCCCAAAGGACACTCTATTCTACTATAAGATTCAAAGCAAAGGCGCTCATCTCTAGTTACATGTACTCACAAACCTAGTGCCTCAATTTAGTGTCTGGAGGCACCCTGCACTACAAACAAGCTTCCTGCCCACAGGCACTCAGCTTTACTTGCTCTGTGGACCAGAAAGTCCACCCGCTCATGTTTTGGGTCGTGGCACTGTCGTGATTTCCCACGGTGTCCCAGTTTTCTGCCCACTGATCAAGGAGGTTCAACACAAAGGCGTCTCTGGGGTCACAAGTTGTGCTCCACTTCTGACTCTTCGACCTTGACAGTGGCGGAGAGATCCACACTTCCACTTCTGAATTGACTCACTGACCAATCACAATTAGCCCTGTTAACATTTAGTCCCAGTTGAATCGCGTAATCTGTCAGCATCTTCCCTCACCTTTCCTTACTCAGATCCATCAGGAAAAACGTTGTTGATTGGGAGTTTACAAAAATTACGAATAGAAGTGACATTGGAAAATTCACTGCATCGCACAGATGAATTGGTGACACTCACTTGGTGGGGAAATGATCACGGCTCTGTAGCAGAACCATGAGGTGGGCTGTTTGAACCCACTAGCCACTCCAAGGGAGAAAGACAAGACTTTGTATTCCCAGAAAGATTTGCAGCCTTAAATATCTAGGCAAAAAGTATATATATACATACATACATACATACACCATACATACATACATACACACACACACAGCGTTACTATAAATTGGAACTAACTAAATTTAATAACAATTTAACAGGGAGCAAAGCCGAAGTTTTGGAGCAAGGCTGACAGACATGAGCTCTGACCCACTTGATTAGGCTAATTAACCTGATTCCCCCAGTTATTTTCTGCTCAACTCTCCCTCTCTGGCTTTGATTTTCCCTGATCCATATAATATCTTAACCTGATATGCTCGGTGCTTTGTAGTTTTCTTCATAGCAGTGTATCACAGCCTGGAACATTTTATTCTGGATGTAGCGTAAAGTTCAAAATGCTTTAATATAGTGTTGTTCATAAATACTGTTGTTGTTGTTAAGTGCCATCAAGTCGATTTTGACCCATAACAACCCTGTATAGGGTTTCCAAGGAGCGGCTGGTGAGCTTGAATCGCCAACTTTGCAGTTCAAACCGACTTTGCAGTCCAAAGCATTAACCCACAGCACCACACCAGGCCTCCCATAAACCCTTTTGTTGTTGTTGTTAAGTGCCGTCGAGTCGGTTTCGACCCATAGCGACCCTGAACAGGGTTTCCGAGGCTGTAAATCTTTACTGGAGCAGATCGCCTCATCTTTCTCCCGCGGAGCAGCTGGTAGTTTCGAACTGCGGACCTTGCGGTTCGCAGCCCGATTCGTAACTCCCATAAACCCTAGTCATCTTTATTTATCACATCCCTAAACCAAACAGATTCAGGAAACAATTTCCTATAGCAGTGTAACTTTTCGTGAAATTAAGGTAGATGGAAGAAAAGTATGACTGGCTGAGTTGTTTCAAACCTTCATATGTGTTTTTGTTGTGTTTTTTTTAAAAATGACTCTAGGATTTAACTTACTTCTATTTCTGCAAATAAATCACAGAGCAAAGGGATATGGTTTTCCATGTATTGCAGCATTTTGGAGTGAGTTCACTTATTTGGATTATGTGGGTGTAATCTGTTATAAATGTGGAAATTATCTCATGCATGGATGTTAAATTAACATCAGTTGATTGGGCTCATTCTGCTTTGAAGGTGGTTGGGCCCCAGACCCACTGTTACAGAGTTTGCCTCTGAGTTGGTGGGTCTCCCATTTGTCTTCCTTGGTTAGATGGTTAAACTAGAACAAGCCCTTTCAGTAAATCACAGATTACTAAAACCAAAACTCTATTTATGTTCTTGACTCCAAACCCACCACCACTTGTTTGGGTTTCATTGTGGAGTTTACATTAATGCATTCCGCAGCTCAGTTAGTGGGATGTCAGTAAACATCAAAGATTTTGAGTGAGGTGGGGAGCCAGTCCAACCTACCATTCTGGCCTTCAGTTGCATATGCAAAATCACTGGTCTATCAAAGTAGGCTAGAAACTGTCTATGAAGACGAGATTTCTCCTTTGCAGGCTTCCCAAGCAGCACTAAAGACCACCTCAGAGCATTTTTAAGCTGTGAATCATGACTTTAGAAGAACTCTATATGTTTTCAAAGTTTCCAGTGACCACCAGAATTTGGGAGACAACAAGGTGGTCCTTTCCAAAGATGCTCTCCACCATTAATATGAGGTGATCAACTGTCATTTCAACAAATGAAACAACTACATTTAACAATAATCCTTTTTAACCTCTAGAAACCTAGTTGTAGTCCTGGTGTGGTGCTGTGGGGTAATACGCTGGACTGTAGGGTTGGTTTGAACCACAAAGTCCGTGGTTCAAGCTCACCAGCAGCTCCTCGTAAACACTATACAGGGTCACTATGGGTCAGAAATGACTCGATGGCACTTCATAGCAACAACAAGTAGCTTAGTTATATTTAATCTGGTAATTTTTCATATACCCAATTTCAGTGCAGCAAAGAATCAGAATGGTGACATGAAGTAAATCTTATGTGATATCTCACCTGATGTGGGTCCCATTAGACACAGTGCCTGACCTTCAGGTGAGGCACAATTCTGAATTCGAAGTAGAAGAGGAGATCACCCAGTGACAACTCCCCCTTCTCTATTTTTAATTGTGATTTGGGTGAAAGTTTAGAGAGCAATTTAGTTATTCATTCAACAATTACTACACCTTTTGTTTCAGTTTCTTCAGTGAATGAGCTGCTCTTCCTGCTTGCTCCCTGGCAGGACGGCATATTAACAGCCTTCTCCTTTCCTACCCCTCTCTGCATTCTGAGCTTTGTTTTGGGTAAATGCTGCCTTTTGGAGCTCATGTGGTTGATTATTCTGAGGACTATGTTTCTCATGACTGTTATTCACTTTAAAGATCTGTGTGTTTGGCTGCAAGGTGATCCCAGGATGGGGGTTCAATTCCAGGTTTGGAGCATGTTTAATGGACACCCTCTCAATGGTTCCACCAATTTCTATCAAACCAATAATTTGGTCTTTTTATGATTTTGAATTTTGGTCCTCATACTTCACGAGTTCTGATCAGGACCTTCTGTGGTTTCCATCAGAGCAGTTGGTGGTAATAGTCAGGCACCATCAAATTTTTCTGGTTTCAGGGTGTTAGAGTATATGCTTTGTGTGGTCATATTCCTCTGGGTTAATTATTCTCTTAAGTCTTTGATTTTGTTTTTCAATTTTCTTTTCTCTGAATGGGGCTAGGCCTCTAGCTTCATCTTAGATGGTGACTCGATAGATTTTAAAATTCCAGTCATTATGAACTATGTTAGACCAATTGGCGTAGCTGTTCCCAAACACTGTGGTCCCCAGACTCCAAGCACAGTGAGTGACTCATTACCACAAGATGTTAGTTTATGACTGAGAAATTTTCATAGCTTTGCCCAGAGTTTGCTACTATATGCATGGATGCATTTAAAGTACATACAAATACATATGCAAAAAATCCTTTGCCACATATATGGAGTCCTGGTATGGTGCTGTGGGTTAATGCACTAGACTGTAAAGTTGGTTTGAACCACAAGGTTGATGGTTCAAGCTCACCTCGGAAACCCTATACAGGGTTGCTTTGGGTCAAAATCAACTTGACAGCACTTAGTAACAGCAACAATGTCGATATATGGTCTTGGGTATAATTCCATTTTCTTACCCATACCTGTTCAGCTTTCATGTCTTCCCATGTATGCATTCACAGATTTTCATTTGTTATTACGGATATTGTAGGATTGGGCATGTAATAGTATTTCTTTTATTGTCTGTAACTCTTGTGTATCTTTCTGTGATTTCCTTTGCCTTATTGACATTGTGTTCTTTACATCTTTATGGAATATTGCCTTTTCCTTCACGCTAATTAATACTAATAAAGTGGATTGGCACAGTGGCAGATGTGATGGGTTCAGAAGTGGCAATGATTGTGAGGTTGGCACAGGACCAGACCGGGCAGTGTTTTATTCTGTTGCGTATAGAATAGCTAGCTATGAGTTGGTAGCAACTCAATGGCACCTAAAAACAACAACAACATTATCTAATTTCCCTCCCTTCTCATCCCTGATAACCATCAAAGAATGTTTCTTTCTGTGTATAAACTTCTCTTTGACTGTTTGTAATAGTGGTTGCATAAAATATTTGTGTTTTGTAATTGAATTATTTCACTCAGCATAATATCTTCCAGGTTCATCCACATTATGAAGTATTCTGCAAATTCCTTGTTATTCTTTAATATTGAGTGATGTTCCATTGTATGTCTTATCCATTCATTCAATGATGGATGCTTAGGTTGTTTTTATCTTTTTGCTATTGTGATTAATGCTGCAATGAACACGTTGTTGTCAAGTGCTGTTGAGTAGGTTCTGACTTGTAGTGACCCTGTATACAGTTTCTAAAGGTGTAAATCTTTGCAGGAACAGAAATCTCATTTTCTCCCTCAGTGCTACTGGTGGGCTCAAACCACAAACCTTGTTGTTCATAGTCTAGTACCTAGTCTACAGAGCCACCATGCTTCCTGTGATGAATGTAGGATTGCTGGATCAAATGGTATTTCTAGTTCCAACGTTTTAAGGAGGCACCATACAGGTTTCCATAATGGCTGCACCATTTTATAGTCTCATCAGGAGTGTGTGGAAGTTCCAATCTCTCCACACCTTGCTGTTTTTTTTTGTTATTTCATGTCTTATTGAGCTTTGGTATTATTGCTGGGGCAAGATGATATTGCACTGTTGTTTTGATTTGCATCTCTCTGATGGCTAATGATTGTGAGAATTTCTTTTCTTTGTTATCTTTTATTATGCATTAAGCAAAGATTTACGGAACAAATAGTTTTCCATTCAACAATTCTTGTACATTTTGTTGGCTTCATATAAAAAACTGCATTTCCCACAATGCAGTATCACTTATCCCACTACTATTAGGAGCTCTGGTAGTGTAGTGGCTACGAGTCGGACTGCTAACCTCAAGGTCAGTTGTTTGAAACTACCAGCTGTTCCGCAGGAGAAAGATGAGGCTTTCTGCTCCCATAAAGATTTACAGTCTCAGAAACCCTGCGCAGGGTCACTATGAGTCGGAACCCACTTGATGACACACCATCAACAACTATTCAACCCACTTCTTCCTTGTGTTTCCATTCCTTCTAACCATGCCTGCTCTCTGAACTTGAATAAATGTTGTACTTTTGATCTCAAATGGTTTGTTATTCTAAGGAGAGCATACCACTTTAATGTTACTCTTCAACTTTTAGACCTGTCTGTTGTATGGCTGAAAATTGAGCATGGGGTGAGTCCATTGCATGAACACTTTCTTTTAGCAGGATCCATATGAAATGGTCCCTATTAGGTGGAGGTTAAAGATGTACCAAATGTCCAGCTTTTCCCAAATGCCCCACCACTTCCTCATCTCTAATATGAACTTCTCGAACCCTTCATATTCTACTTCACACCATAAACCAAACAAAAAATAAACCTACTGCCGTCATGTCAATTCCAACTCACAGAGCCCCAATACAGAGTTTTGAGAGTGCAAACCTTTACTGGAGCAGACAGTCTCATCTTTTTCTAAAGGAGTCATTGGTAGTTTTGAACCACTGACCCTGAGGTTAGCAACCGGATGCTTAACCTACATCACCACTGGGTTCCATAGTACACGGCACCATCTCACAGAACTCACAGACCATCAAGGACATGGCTCACGCAATTGTGGAGGCTAGCAAGTCTCAAATGTGCACTTCAGATGTCAGTTTGGGGATTCTCCTCACTCATGTGGTGGCAGGGGTTGATGGATCCAAATCAACAGGTCAGACAACAAGCTGTGGACTCACAAGGTTGTGGAAGCTGGTGAATCAGGTTAGGCGATAGGCTGCTAGCTCAAGTCCCCAGAACTGGAGATCAGATGAGTCAGATGCAGGACCCAGATTAACAGAGCAAAGTTCACAAAAGTGTTAGTGTGGTTTGCCAGGTCAACAGAGACAGAAAGCTGCAACAAGTGAAAGAAGATGCTCTTACTTAGTAGGGCAAGCTAAGGTACACACCAGGACTCACATCACCAAGATGGCTCCCCAAACCGGGGACAGGGTTCTTTTATTAGGGTCTTCTAAGTTAGTAGTGGAGACCTAGTGTGGCACTGTGGGTTAATGCACTAGACTGAAAAGTTGCTTTGAACTGCAAGTTTGGTGGTTCAAGCTCACCAGTCGCACCTTGAAAACCCTCTAGAGGGTCACTATGGGTTGGAACCGACTTGATGGCACTTAACAACAACAGTGTTAGTAGGAGTTCTGTTGTGGTGCTGTGGATTAATACACTGCACTGCAAAGTCATTCGATAAGATTGGCAGTTCAAACTCATCAGCCTATCCTCGGAAACCCTATACAGAGTCGACATAGGTCGGAACCAACTGGTTGGCATTTAACAAAAGTGTTAGTACCACTTGGGTTGCAATATTGAAGGATTTTGAGGGCAAAATATTTGAATGATATGTTGTTGTTGTTGTTGTTAAGTCGTTGTATGAGTCGGTACCGACTCATAGCGATCTTATGCACAGCTGAACGAAACACTGTCTGATCCTGGGCCAGCCTCACTACTGTTGCCGCTTGGCCAATCCATATCGTTGTGGTCTTCCTCTTTTTCCATGACCCTCCACCTTACCAAACATGATATCCTTGTCTAGTGAGTATATCCAAAGTATGAAAGACAAAGTTTGGCCATCTTGGCTTCCAAGGAGCACTCTGGCTGCACTTATTCCAACACAGATCTGTTGGTTCTATGGGCATCCCATGGCACTTTCAATATTCTCCTCCAACACCATTACTCAGAAGCATCATTTCGTCTATGGTCTTCCTTATTTACTGTCCAGCTTTCACATGCATACAAGTTTATTGAAAATACCATGGCTTGGGTCAGGCGCACCTTATGCCTCAAGCTGATATCTTTGCTCTTCAACACTTTAAAAAGGTCTTGTGCAGCAGATTTGCCTAATGCAATAATACATCATTTGATTTCTTTACTGCGGCGTCCATGCATGTTGATGATAGTTGATCCAAGAAGAATGAAGTCCTTGACAACTTGAATCTTTTCTCCTTTGATAAGAATGTTTTTTAATAGTCTAGTGGTGAGGATTTTTGATTTCTTGACATTGAGATGTAATCGATACTGAAGGCTGTGCCCTTTGATCTTCATCAGTAAATGTTTTAAGTCCTCTTCACTTTCAGCAAGCAAGGTTGTATCATCTTCAAATTGCAGGTTGTAAATGAGTCTTCCTCCAATCCTGATGCCACATTTTTCTTCATATAACCTACCTTCTCAGATTATTTGCTTAGCATACAGGTTGAATTGTTGTTGTTGTCAGGTGCCATTGAGTCAGAAC
>NW_006408662.1:5730790-5731634 GCF_000296735.1 Chrysochloris asiatica
CCAAAGGATGAAATATCTTGGAATAAATGTAACCAGAGAAACAAAGGACTTATACAAAGAAAACTACAAAACATTACTGTAAGAAACCAAAAGAGTCTTACAAAAATGGAAGAATGTACCATGCTCCTGGATAGGAAGACTTTGAAAGTCTGGATAGGAAAAGACTTTGTGAAAATGTCAATACTGCCCAAAGCAATTTACACATATAATGCGATACCAATCCAGATTCCAACGACATTCTTCAAAGAGATGGTAAAAGCAATTACAAACTTTATATGGAAAGGAAAGAGACCCAGAATAAAAAGCAAAGCATTGCTTAGAATAAAAATAAGGTTGGAGGCCTGTCACTCCCTGACCTCAAAATATACTACACGGCTACAGTGGTCAATATAGCTTGGTACTGGTACAATGAAAGGGACAGAGATCAATGGAACAGAATCGAGAATCCAGAAATTAACGCGTCTACATACAGCCAACTGATTTTCGGCAAAACACCAAAATATATTGCATGGGGAGGGGATAGTCTCTTCAACAGATTGTGCTGGCAGAACTGGAAATTGATATGCAAAAGACTGAAACAAGACCTTCACCGCACGCCTTATACAAAACCAACTCAACATGGATTAAGGACCTAAATGTGAATCCCAGAATAACGAAGGTCATCAGTGAAAAACTCAGGACAAATGTGAGGACACTAATTCTGGGAATACATGGACTACAAAACATTTTGAAAACCACACAAACAAAAGTAGATAAAATAGATGAGTGGGACATACTAAAAATCAAAAACTTATGTACATCAAAAGACTTCACCAGAAGAGTAAAAAGGGAACCCACAGAATGG
>NW_006408662.1:5733902-5738618 GCF_000296735.1 Chrysochloris asiatica
TTCAGATGATCTCTAAATTCAGGTGGGATATATTCAAGGTCATATTTTGACTCTCGTGGACTTGTTTTCATTTTCTTTAGCTTCAGTTTGAATTTGTATATGAGTTGGTCTGTTCCACAGTCTGCCCCTGGCCTTATTTTCACTGATGATACGGAGATTTTCCATCGTCTCTTTCTGAAGATGTAGTCAATTTGATTTCTATGTTTTCCATCTGGCGAGGTCCAAGTGTATAGTCATCTCTTATGCTGTCTAAAGAAGGTATTTGAAATGAACAAATGAACATATGCGATCTCCAGCATAATTTCTATCACCAATGCCATGTTTTCTAACTACTGACCCTTCCTCTTTGCTCCTAACCTTTGCATTCCAATCACCAGTAATGATCAATACATCCTGATTGCATGTTTGATCAATTTCAGATTGAAGAATTTGGTAGAATTCTCCTATTTCATCCTCATTGGCTTTAGTGGTTGGTGAGTAAATTTGAATTCTAGTGGTATTAACTGGGCTTTCCTGTGGGTAGGCACATGGATATTATCCTATCACTGACAGCATTGTACCTCATAACTGATCTGGATATGTTCTTTTTGACAATGAATGCAACACCATTCTTCTTCAATTTGTCATTTCCAGCATAGTAAACCATGTGGTCATCAGATTAAAAATGGCCAATACCAGTCCATTTCAGCTCACTAGTGCCTAAAGTATCAATGTTTATGCGTTCCATTTCATTTTTGACAACTTCTAATTTTCCCAGATTTATACTTCGTACATTCCATGTTCCAATTTTCAATGGATGTTTACAGCTGTTTCTCTTAATTTTGAGTTGTGCCCCATCAGCAAATGAAGGTCCAGTGGGCTTTTCTCCCACAGGCTTTACTCAATTCGTGTCATCATGGTCAACTCTACTCTGAGGAGGCAGCTCTTCCCCAGTGGCATTTTGAGTGCCTTCCAACCTGAGGGGCTCATTTCCTGGCACTATATCTGACAGTGTTTCTGTGTTATTCATAAGGTTTTCAGTGACTAAATATTCAGAAGTGGTTCGTCACTCCTTCTTCCTAGTCTGTCTTCATCTGGAAGCTCATCTGAAACCTGTCCACCGTGGGTGACCCTGCTGGTATTTAAAATATCAGTTGCTTAGCTTTTAGAATCATAGAAACTCACAAGCCACCACAGTACTACAAACTAACAGATGAGTGGTGGTATTGAATGATATAGAAAGCATCAAATGAAGATGGAAGGAATAAACAGAGTAATTGCACCATTTCAACCATTTCAAGAAGTAGCATGTGACCAAGAACTGATGATACTGAAGGAAGAAGTAGAAATCTGCAGAAGACATTGGCAAAAAAAACAAGGCTTCAGGAATTGGTGGCTTAGAAATTGAAATCTTTCAACAAACTCTTGAAGCACTGGATGGGCTCACTCATCTAGGCCAGATAATTTGGAAGATAGCCACCTAGCCAACTGATTGGAAGAGATCCATATTGGTGCCCATTCCAAGAGAGGTGACCCAATGAAATGCTGAAATCATAGAACAATATCACTAATATTACATGCAAGTAAAATTTTATAGAAGATCATTCAAAAATGGTTACATTGACAGGGAACTGCCAGAAGTTTAAGCTGGAATCAGAAGAGGATGATTAACTAGGGAATCTTTGCTAATGTCTGATAGATCTTGGCTGAAATCAGAGAATAACAGAAAGATGTTTACTTGTCTTTTATTGATGATGCAGACTTTCAACTGTGTGGATGATAACCAACTAGGGATAACATTTCAAAGAATGAGTCTTCCAGAACATGTCATTGTGCTCACGAGGTACATGTACATAGACCAAGAGGCAGTTGTTAGACCAGAACAAGGGGACAGTGAATGGTTTAAAGTCAGGCAAGGTGTGCACCAGGGTTGTATTCTTTCACCATACTTATTCAATCTGTATGCTGAGCAAATAATCTGAGAAACTGGATTATTATGAAGAAGAAGGTGGCATAAAAATGGGAAGAAGACTCATTAGTCTGTAATACACACATGATACAGCCTTGCTTTCTAGACATGATGAGGACTTAAAGTATTTACTGAAAAAGATCAGAGACTACAGCCTTCAGTATGGATTGCACCTCAATGTAAAGATAACAAAAATTCTCACACTGGGCCAATAAATAACATCGTAATAAATGGAGAGAAGATTGAAGTTGTCAAATATTTCATTTTGCTTGGATTCACAATTAGCGCTCATAGAAACAATAATGAAATCAGATGAATTATTGCATTAGGCAACTCTGCTGCACAAGACCTCTATAAAATGTTCAAGAACAAAGATATCGGTTTGAGGACTAAAGTGTGCCTGACCCAAGCCATGGATTTTCAATTGCCTCGTATGCATATGAAAGTTGAACAATGAATGAGAAAGAACATACAAGAATCAATGCATTTGATTTATGATGTTGGAGTATATTCAAAGTAGCATGGACAGCCAGAGGAACAAACAAATCCTCTGGAAGAAGTTGCCAGAATGTTCCTTAGAAGTCAAGATGATGAGAATGCATGCCTCATACTTCAGACATTTTATCAGGAGGGACCAGTCCCTGGAGAAAAACATCATGCTTGGTAAAATGAAGAGTCACTGAAAAAGATGAAGATTCCCAACGAGATGTAACAATTGTGAGGATGGAGCGGGATCATGCAGTGATTCATTCTCTTGTGCATGGGTCACTAGTAGTCAGAGCCGATTGAAGGGCGCCTAACAACAATAGGGTCCTAAGTGGCATCTGACTGTTTTTGTCAGGATGATTCAGCAAAAGCTTAGTGTTTTGTGCTTCCTCAGTCAGGAAGGAAGGTCACAAAGATAGCACTTTGTCCATGTCTGGGGCATTGATTAAGGTGTGCTTTTCACCTCATGGCATCAAAAGGTCAGGCTGAGGACATGTTGACTGTCACTGAACATGTTAGACTGGCCAGATCTGTTCTCAACTTGTTCTGAAACCACAGCCTCTTGCTTTTCTTAGTTAAGCAGGAAGCTAGTGGTTTGCCTAATAAGGGACAACTTAAAACAGGAAGTTAATTCTTGTTGTAACACAGATTTCAAAGGTGGTGGAGTCCTGATGTGGTGCTGCAGGTTAATACGCTGGTGTGCAAAGTCAGTTTGAACTGCAAGGTTCACTCCTCGGAAACCATGGGTTAGAACCAACTCAATGGCACTTAACAATAACATCAAAGATGGCAGTCAATTTTCGGTTCTCAAGAGCATTCCTATATTTTGTTTGCAGACTACACCCTCAAGGAAACTAACTTGAGTCACACCCTCTAGTAAAGTAAGGATTCAAGATGCATCCTGCCTTAAGCCTACCTCATTAATACAACAGAGAGTTCCCTCCAAAATGAGACCAGAGCCACAGACATGGTGGTGGTGGTGCACCACTGAGTCAGTTCCAACTCATAGCATTTCCAAGGCTATAAATCTTTATAGAAGCAGAAAGACTCATCTTTCTTCCATGGAGTGACTGGTAGATTCGAACTACTGACCACTACCAGGGCTCCTTAACCACAGACCTAGAGGTAAGAATTTACAATATGTCACAAAACAAAGGATTATGCCAAGAAGGACCATGTTAAGTAATTCATTGCACCACAGTCATAGTATGCAACCAGTTTTGTGATTTTGAGTTTTGTTCCATATTTTCCTTTCATGCTTCTAGGACCTTCTAATGTGCTCTCTTTCAGTGTTGCTGGTAGCAGTAGCTGGGTACCATCTAGTTCTGTCTGGTCTCAGGGTTTTGGATGCTGCAGTTTATTCGCTATCCTGAGAATTTTTTCATTTGTTTGTTGGCCAACTGAATGTCCTCTTTGGTGAAATGTCTGTTCATATATTATGCCCACTTAAAAATTAGCCTGTTTGTCTTTTTGTGTTGAGGTACTGAATTTTTCTATAAATTTAGAGATGAGTCCCTTGCCAATATGTCCTTGCCAAAATTTATTTATAATTTGTCGGTTCTATTTTTAATCTTTTGGAGAATTCTTTTGATGCAAATGGAGTTTAATTTTTAGGAGTTCCAAATTGTCTAGTTTATCTTCTCCTGACTGTGTGTATTTCATATGTTTGATAGTTTACTTATGTCATATATTAAAGTCCCTAAGTTTTTTACCTTTTCTTTCTTTCTTTCTTTCTTTCTTTCTTTCTTTCTTTCTTTCTTTCTTTCTTTCTTTCTTTCATTCTTTCTTTCTTTCCTTCTTTCTCTTTTTCTTTCTTTCTTTCCCCCTTTCTTTCTGATGCTCTTTAAAGTTTTAGGTTTTAAATTTAAGTCATTGAATCATCTTGAATTTGTTTTTTATATAGTGTGAGGTAAGGATCTCTTTTCATATTTCTGCAAATGAATAGCAAGTTTTGCCAGCATCATTTGTTAAAGAGACTACCAGTTCACTGGTTAATGGATTTCAGCCTTTTGTTGAAGATAAGCTGTCCTTAGGTGGATGAATTTACTTCTGTGTTCTCAATTCTGTTCCATTGATCTATGTGTCTATTGTTTTCCCAAGTACCATGATCTTTTGACTACCATAGCTGTATAGTGGGGTTTCAGATTGGAAAGTGTGAGGCCTCCTACTTAGCTCTTTTCTTCAGTAGTAAGGAGCTCTGGTAGCGTAGTGGTTACGAATCGGGCTGTGAACCTTAAGGTCAGCGGTTCGAAACTACCAGCCGCTCCGTGGGAGAAAGATGA
>NW_006408662.1:5740337-5741986 GCF_000296735.1 Chrysochloris asiatica
AGGTAAACATCTTTCTGATATTCTCTGCTTTCAGCCAAGATCCATCGGACATCAGCAATGTCTCTTGTTCCACGGCCTCTTCTGAATCCAGCTTGAACCTCTGGAAGTTCTCTGTCAATGTATGATTGTAGCCGTTTCTGTATTACCTTTATGTTATGTTATGTTATATTATGTGCCGTGGAGTCGGTTCTGACTCATAGCGACCCTGTACAGGGTTTCTGAGTCTGTAAATCTTTACCGGAGCAGAAAGCCTCATCTTTCTCCTGCGGAACAGCTGGTAGTTTTGAACTGCTGACCTTGCGGTTCACAGTCCAATTCGTAACCACTACGCTACCAGAGAACTTTACTTGCTTGAGGTATCAAAGAGATTGTCCAATGATTTCTGCATTCCATTGGGTCAACTTTCTTTGGAATGGGCACAAATATGGGCCTCTTCCAATCAGTCAAGTCAGATAATTGTCTTCCAAATTTCTTGGCAGAGATGAGTGAGTGCCTCTTGTGCCGCCTCACTTTCTTGAAAGATTTCCATTTTTATTCCATCAATTCCTGGTGCCTTGCTCTTTGCCAATTCCTTCAATGCACTTTGGACTTCCTCCCTGAGTATCATTGGCTCTTGATCATATGGTACCTCTTGAAATGGTTGAACATTAAACATTTCCTTTTGGTACAATGACTGTGTATTCATTCCATCTTTTCTTGATGCATTCTGCATCATTCAGGTTGAATAAGTATGGTGAAAGAATACAACCTTGTCGCACACCTTTTTAAAATTTTAAACCATTCGGTGTTCCCATGTTCTGTTCAAACAACTGCCTCTTGGTCTAGGTACATATTTCTCATGAGCACAATTAAGTGTTCCGGAGTACTCATACTTTGCAAAGCTTTCCATATCTTGTCATGATTCACACAGTCGAAAGCCTTTGTGTAGTCTATAAAGCACAGGTAAACATCTTTTTGATATTCTCTGCTTTCAACTAAGATCCATCAGACATCAGCAATGATATTCTTCATTCCACAGCCTCTTCTGAATCTGACTTGAACCTCTGGAAATTCTCTGGCAATGTAGGCTTGCAGCCATTTCTGTATTACCTTTAGTAAAACTTGACTCGCATGGAATATCAAAGAGATTGTCGGATGATTTCTGCATTCCGTTGGGTCACCTTTCTTTGGAATGGGCACAAATATGGGCCTCTTCCAATCAGTCAGTCAGATAGTTGTCTTCCAAATTTTTTGGCAGAGATGAGTGAGTGTCTCCTGTGCCACCTCACTTTACTGAAAGATTTCAATTTTCATTCCAACAATTCCTGGTGCCTTGTTCTTTGCCAATTCCTTCAATGCACCTTGGACTTCCTCCTTCGGTATCATTGGCTGTTGATCATATACTACCTCTTGAAATGGTTGAACATTAACCATTTCCTTTTGGTACAATGACTCTGTATATCCCTTGCATCTTCTCTTGATGCTTTCTGCATCATTTGATAATTAGCCCAGAGAATCTTTCAATAACGAAAATTGAGGCTTTAGTTTTTTCTTTAGTTCCCTCAGCTTGAGAAATGCTGAGCATGTTCTTCCTTTTTGGTTTTCTGGTTCCAGATCTTTGCACATTTTGTTGTAATATTTGGCTTTATCTTCTCGAGCTGATCTTTGAA
>NW_006408662.1:5749244-5755334 GCF_000296735.1 Chrysochloris asiatica
GGAGAAAGATGAGGCTTTCTACTCCCGTAAAGATTTGCACCCTCGGAAACCCTGTACAGGGTCGCTATGGGTCGGAACCGACTCAACGGCACTTAACAACAACAACAACAATGTGTTTATCTGGGATCTCTTTCCTTTCTCTATACAGTTGTAATTGGTTTTTGCATCTCTTTAAAGAGTGTTGATGAAATCTGGATTAGAATTGCATTATATCTATTGATAGTGATGCATAGGATTGACATTTTCACAATGTTAAGTCTCTGGTAGTGTAGTGGTTACGAGTCGGGCTGCAAGCCACAAGGTCAACAGTTCGAAACTACCAGCGGTTCTGCGGGAGAAAGATGAGGCGGTCTGCTCCTGTAAAGATTTACAGCCTCGGAAACCCTGTGTATGGTCTCTATGAGTTGGAACCGACTCCACGGCACACAACAACAACAACAATCCATGAGCATGATATGTTCCTCCATTTATGTAGGTCTCTTTTGGTTTCCCGCAGTAGTGTATTTTAGTTTTCTTTGTATATGTCTTTTGTATCTCTGTTTAGATTTATTCATAAGTATTTTATAAATCTCTACATAGAACAAGACACTGTTGTTTGTACTGAACAAGGGGATACTGAATGGTTTAAAATCAGGAAAGGGTTGTATCATTTCATCATATTTATTCAATCTGTATGCTGAGCTCTGGTAGCACAGTGGTTAAAAATCGGGCTGCAAGCTGCAAGGTCAGCAGTTCGAAACTACCAGCTGTTCCATGGGAGAAAGATGAGGCTTTCTGCTCTTGTAAAGATTTACAGCCTCAGAAACCCTGTGCAGGGTCGCTATGAGTCGGAACTAACTCTACAGCACAGAGCAACAACAACAACATGCTGATCAAATAATCTGAGAAGTTGGATTCTATGAAGAAGAGTGTATTATCAAGATTGGAGGAAGACTCATTAATAACTTGTGAAATGCAGATGACATAACCTTTCTTGTTAGAAGTAAAAAAGGACTTAAAATACTGATTTATGAAGATCAAAGACTAAAGCTTTCAGTATGGATTGTGCCTCACTGTAAATAAAACAAAAATCCACACAACTGGACCAACAAATAACATTATGATGAATGGAAAAAAGATTAAAAATTTCAAAGACTTTATTTTGCTTGGATCCAAAGTCAACACTTGTGAAAGTAGTAGTCTAGAAATCAAAAGATTACTTTAGTCAAATCTGCTGCAAAAGACCTTTTTAAATTGTTAGAAAAAGAAAAATACCAGTTTGAGGACCAAGTTATGCCTGGCCCAAGCCATAGTATTTTCAATCTCTTTATATGAATGAGAAAGCTGGACAGTGACTAGGGAATACCATAGAAGGATCAATGCCTTTGGACTATGGTGCTGACAAAGAACATTGAAAGTACCATGGGCTGCCAGAACAAACATATCTGCTTGGAATAAGTACAGTCAGAATGTTCTTTAGAAGCGAGGATGAAGAGACTTTGTCCTATGTATTTTGGACATGTATTCAGAAGGGATCAGTCCCTGGAGAAGTACATCATGCTTGATAAAGTAGAGGGTCAATGAGAAAGAGGAAGATCCTCAAGGAAATGGAGTGATAGCAACAATGGGGTTAAGCATAAGAACAATTGTGAGGACTGAGCAGTGTTTAGCTCTGTTGTTCACAGGATTGCTTTGAGTTGGAATTGACTCCTTGAAGCCTAACAACAATAGTGACCTTTTATCTTTATGGCATAAATGGTGATGTTTTCCTTATTTCCTACCCAGAGTTCTCTTTGATAGTGTAGAGAAATCGGACTGACTTCTGTAAATTGATCTTATACCCTACCACTTTGCTGAATCATTCACTTAGTTCCAATCACTTTCTTGCTGAATTGCTGGAATTTTCTATGCAATCGATCCTATCAACTACAAATAGGGGTAGTTTTTTTTTTTTCTTTTTCTACTAACTAGATGCCTTTTATTTCCCTTTCTTGCCTTATTTTTCTGGTTAGGAGTTACAAAACAATGCTGAATAGGAGTAGTGACCGAAGGCAGCATTTCCTGGATCCGATTCACAAGAGGAATGCTTTCAATCTCTCTCTGCTGAAAATAACGTTGATCATTGAATTTGTGTACATGCCCTTCATTATGTTGGGAAATATCTATTCTATTGCTATTTTTCTGAGAATTTTTATCAGGAATGGGTGTTGTATTTTATCAAATCCTTCCTATATTTTACTTTCCATATCCCCGAACCTAACCTCATGGCATGTGTCTGTCTTTTCTTTAAGATGGTTGTTGGTGGTTTTATTTGTATTTTTTTAAGCATTATTTTAGAATTTCTTCGGTGAAAAAGTGTTCAGTGATGAGGACACAATTAGATAGGGTGTGGCATTGAAAGAATACCTTGGTAGTTTTGCCCAGGAAACTGTGTGACACATAAGTAGTCTGGGCACAAGGAGCAGATTGGGAAATGGCCTGGAGGCTCCAGGTATGCATACCTGGGTCTTCACTTCATATTGATGCTGTAAGGAGGAGATGTGGAGGTAGGAAGAGTGCCTCTTCTGATTCAGAAAATGTACTAGAGGCCTCGGAGTGTCTCACACATTGGGGTGAAGCTGTTGATCTAGAGTGACCAGCAACCATCTAACCACGTGGAACTTGCAGAGGGAGACTATGACATCACAGCATGGCATAAACCTACTTAAAAAAAATCCTCTTTTAAGACACCATGCAGTCATTTGAGAGTCATTAGCAGGTAGTTTGTTGATCCCCCCCACCCCACCCCACCACACACCGAGAATGGGAGTAGAATGATGAGTTTAGTATACAAGGATGACCAAAAAAAAAAAAGCTAAAAATCATAGAGACCCTTATTAAACAAAAATATCAATCTATGAAGTCATTATTTCTTGGCATATCCTACATCTAGGTCTAGACACTTCTGAAGGTGGTGTTTCTATCACTCTCATCCTTCCCTAAAAATTCTACTCTCTTAGATTTATGCCACATCAAAAGAATCATTTTGGCATCCACAAAGAACTCAAATTGTATTCCATTGAAATATTCATTGAGTTTTGGTGATAAAATCTAAAAGGATCAAGAACAGGATGGAGTGGACAAGGTTTTCCAATGAAATTCTTGTAGGACAGCCATTGCTGACCTCAAAGAATGAGCAGGCATATTGTCATGACGGAAAGAGAAAAAAACCTCCTTGGAGCAAATGTCCTGGGCTTTTTCTCACCGATACAGTTTTTGGTATCCTATAACTTCTTCACAATAGGCTCTCATTATCATCCTGTGTCCTGTAAGAAGATCAAGATGACCCTTTGATAATCCCAAAATAAAACCACTTGTCATAACCTTCTGAGTCGACCTCTCTGCCTTGAACTTAAATGGTTCAGCAAATCCCCTTGGAAGCTACTTTTCTTTAACCTTTTTTCGTGTCTGTGTGAAGACACCATAGCAAAACGAAGTAAGACAAGTATGTTCCTGAGAGATTTTGTCAGCAGTGACCCATTGATCACAGAGACATGCTTACATGTGTTTCGTTTGGAATAAGCCCACATACTGAAACCATAGTAGCAATACACTTTGACGTACCCTAATATTTCCCCTTCTTATCAGAAGAAAGGCTGAATTACAAAAATCACCAACCATTGAAAACCCTTTGGTTTTTAGTTCTACTCTGACAACATATGGTGCTTCCATGAGTCATAATTAACTTAACAATTGATTTCTTTTTCTTTTTAATGTAGTATAAAGAGAAATGTTCCCAAAAGTCATACCAATTATTTGGATTGGTGATCAATGAAAATTACTGTAAGACAGAAATACAGCCTCACAGAAATATACAGGACTAGTTGGGACATCATATAGTTATTTGTGTTTCATATCTTATGTATGAAACTGTAGGATAAAAGAGAAGAGAGTGCCCCTGGGGGTCGTTGTAGACCTTGTCAGAGGTGTTTTTCTTTTGGCTTCTTCCCTCTAGAGTTCAGTGTTTCTGTGGATACAACTCTAAACACATTTACATGGATCCAAAATATGTAACACTTCAGTTTAGAGGCAAACTTATAAAGGATTTTCTGCCAAGATTAACAGTTTAGGATTTCCACCATCATTGGCAAGTGCTGGCTTCTGACAAGTAAATAAGATAAAAATTAGGGCTGTTGATCAAAGATTCACAGCATCATTTAGCATTCCATACAATGACAAGAAGCAGTCCTTGTGGCATCCTGGTTAAGTGCTAAACTGTCAAGCAAAAGGTCAATGGTCTGAAGCCACCAACAACTCTGATGGGGATGAGATCTAGCAATCAGATCCTGTAAAGATTGTTGTTGTTGTTGTTAAGTGCCATCGAGTCGGGTCCGACCCATAGCGACCCTGTACAGGGTTTCCGAGGGTGTAAAGATTACAGCCTAGCAAATCCTATGAAGCAATTCTATCCTGTTCCATATGTTGCTAAGAGTCAGAATCAACTTGATGGCACACACAACACAACACAATGGCAGGGGCAGGAGAGTCTATTATTACCACTAAGAAATGAAAACCATATGATTAGAAATAGTTTATTTGATAATCTCTATGTTGAAGCAGCCCCATTGTCAGTAGACAGCTTTCCAACCGACAATGGAAAACAACTCAGAAAGCACAGCGTAAAGGGAAATCTAGCAAGACTTCACTGTGAACAGACTTCAAAAGTCTGGCTAACAAATGTTTCAGCTTCAAATGGGCACTGAGTATGAATGACCGTGGCATTTTGGCCAAAGGAATCATGTTTCTTTGTTGCCAACCTTGGGCTCAGGCATTAGGAAGGGAGCACATCAAACGCTTCTCTTGGGTTTCCACTTGGAAAAATATATATGAGAAAACAAAACTAGTTGAGAAAAATCATGATAATTTTCAAGTCACTTGAATTACATACTTCCTCACCCACAAGCCTAGAAAGGCTCATGCCATTCCTGTATTTGCTTCAAGAAGTGGAGAGGACCATTAGTAACTGTGTTGTTGTTAGGACTCATGGTGATTTTACGTTTCACAGAACTAAACGTTATTGGTTCCTACACGAACTTCATGATTGTTGCTATGTTTCAGTTCATCATTGAAGCTATTGTGTCAGCTCATCTCATCTCATTGAGGTTTATTACTGACCCTTTACCAAGCATGATGTTCTGTTCTAGAAACTGATCTTTCCTGAATGCATATCAAAGTAAGTGAGACAAAGTTTATCATGACCCTCACTTCTAAAGACCATTATGACTGTATTTCTTATAAAATTGATTTGATCATTCTGGCAGTCCATAGCACATTCAATTTTCTTCTGCATCACCATAATTCAAATACATCAATTCTTTCTCTATCATTCTTTCCTATTGTCCTGTTTACACATGCATATGAGGCAATTAAAAAAGACCACATTGTTGTTGTTAGGTGCCATCGAGTCAGTATCAATTCATAGCAACCATATGCACAACAGAACGAAACTCTGCTGGTCCTGGGCCAACCTCACACTTGTTGCCATTGAGATCATTGATCTGCCACTTGACCAATCCATCTTTTTCTCTGACCCTCCACCTTACCAAATATGATATCCTTCTTCAGCAACTGGACACTCCTGACAATATGTCTGAAGTATGAGAGAAAAGTTTAGCCATCCTACCCTCCAAGGAGCACTCTGGCTGCACTTCTTCCAACACAGACCTGTTGGTTCTTTTGGCAGCCCAAGGCACTTTTGATATTCTCCTCCAACACCATAACTCAAATGCATCAATTTTTCTATGGTCTTCCTTATTCACTGTCCAGCTTTCACATGCATATGAAGTAATTGAAAATACCATGGCTTGGGTCAGGAGCACCTTAGTCCGCAAGCTGACATCTTTGCTCTTCAACACTTTAAAAAGGTCTTGTGCAGCAGATTTGCCCAATGCAATATGTCATTTGATTTCTTGACTGCTACTTTCGTGAGTGTTAAAGTTGATCCAAGAAGAATGAAGTCCTTGATAACTTCAATCTTTCTCCATTGATAAGAATGTTGTTTATTGGTCCAATGGTGAGGATTTTTGTTATTTTTACATTGAGGTGCAATCCATACAGAAGGCTGTGGTCTTT
>NW_006408662.1:5779716-5793683 GCF_000296735.1 Chrysochloris asiatica
AAGACTAATGATATTGGTCATGTTCTCATGTGAATGCTGGACATTTAATTACTTCTTTTGGAGAAGTATTTGTTCAAGACTTTTGTCCATATTTCAATTGGTTTGTATCATCTTGTCTTTTTGTTGTCAAGTTGTAAGGGCTGTTTTGATATTCTTGATGGTGTTATTGGAGTAAGCTCCAAGTCATGGTGACATGATAAACAGCAGAACAAAACCTTGCCCAGTCCACACCATCTTCATGATTGTTGGTATTCCTCAGTCCATTGTATTGAGCATGTTGTCAATTCATTTCAGCAGCACTTTGTTGGCCCTCCACTTTATCAAACAAATGGTTCTTTGGTAACTATTGGCCTTTTTGATGATATGTCCAAAGCAAGTGACCCAGTCTCATCATCCTCTAGCTAATGAACATCTGGTTGTGTTTCTTCTAGCACTGATTGTTCTTTTGGTAGTCTATGAAATATTCAGGATTTTGTTTTTTGCCAACATCACAATTCAAGTGCACCAATTCTGTCTTTTTCCACTGTCCAGCTTTCACATGAAAATGAGGCAATTTATGTGTCTCAGTTACATCCTAGGTCAGATATGGCTTAGTCATCAAAGTTGGATCCTGGCTTTATAAGACTTTAAAGATTCACCCAATACACTACGTGTTTGATTTCTTGACTACTGTTGCCATGGACATTGATTATTGATTTAAATAGAATTAAATACTTGGGAACTTCCATTTATTTCCCCATTTATCATGATGTTGTTTATCAGTCCAGTTGTGAGAATTTTCATTCACTTCATATTCAGGTATAAGTCGTGTTGAAGGTTGTAGTCTTTAACCTTTACCAGTAAGCACTTTAATTTGTCTTCATTTTCTACAAGCAAGATTGTATCATCTGTGTATTGTAGGTTGCTAATGAGTCTTCCAACACAGTAGGAGGAGCTTTACTTAACAATTTCAAATTTTACTACAAAGCAGTAATAATCAGTGGCACAAAGACAGCTATGTAGCTCAATGGAGTCCAGAATAAGCCAAACATCTTTGATGAATTTATTTTCAACAATATTACCAAGAGTAGCCAATGGAGAAACAACAGTAATTTCAACAAATGGTGCCCGGACACTTGGATAGTCCAATGAAAAGCATAACATTAGGTTCTTATCTTACACAATATGAAAACTGTACTCAAAATGCATCAAAATCTCAGTGCAAAAACTAAATTTATACAAGTCTTATATAAAAAAGATAGGGATAAATTTTCATGACCTTGAATGTGACTAAGAATACTTAGATATAACACCAAAAACAGGAGCAACAATAACAACAACATAACAAAAGCAGAAATATTGGATTCCATCAAAAACAAAACAAAAAAACTGTTCCACTTCAAAGAATAGCATCAAGAAAGTGAAAAGGCAGCCCTCAGAATGGGAGAACATACTTATAAATCAGACATCTGATTAGAGACTTTTATTAACAATATTAAAAACATTTAAAATTCCACAACAGAAAGACAAAATAACTCTATTTAAAAATGGCAAAAGGGTCTGAGTAGGTATTTCTCCAAGAAAGATATAAAAATGACCAATAAATACAGAAAAAGATGCTTGACATCATTATTCATCAGAAAAATGCAAACCAAACCATAATCAGATGCAGCTTCAAATGTACTTTGTTATTGCTAGGTGCCATCGAATCAGTACCGACCTTATGCACAACAGAACAAAACACTGCCAGATCTTGTGCCAGCCTCACTATTGTTGCCACACTTGAGCCTATTGATGCTGCCACTTTGCCTATCCATCTCGCTGGGGGTCTTCCTCTTTATTTCTGTCTCTCCACCTTACCAAACATGATATCCTTCTCCAGGGACTGGTCCCTCCTGACTATATGTCCGAAGTATGAGAGACGAAGTTTGGCCATCCTGGCTTCCAAGGAGCACTCTGGCTGCTCTTCTTCCAACTAGATCTGTTTGTTCTTTAAGCAGTCCATGATACTTTTAGTATTCTCTTCCAACCCCATAATGCAAATGCATCAATTCTTCTATGGTCTTCCTTATTCACTGTCCACCTTTCACATGCATATGAGGTCATTGAAAATACAATGGCTTGGGTCAGACACACCTTAATCCTCAAATTGACTTCTTTGCTCCTCAACACTTAAAGACATATTGTGTAACAGATTTGCCTAATGTAATACATCATTTGATTTCTTGACTGCTATTTCCATGAGTGTTGATGGTTGATGTCAGCAAAATGAAGCCTTAGGCAACCTCAATCCTTTCTTCCTTCCTCCATTTATATGAATGTTGTTTATTGGTTCAGTGATGAGGATTTCTGTTTTCTTTGCATTGAGATGCAACCCATAATGAAGTTTGTCATCTTTGATCTTCATCAGTAGGTATTGTAAGTTCTCTTTCCTTTCAACAAGTAAGGTTGTATTATCTGCATATCGTTATTGAGTACATATTGTTAATGAGTCTTCCTCCAATCCTGGTGCCACATTTTCTTCATATAATCAGCATCTCCACTTATTAGGCTAATAATATCGAAATTATTAGACTGTTGTTGTTGTTGTTATGTGCCGTGGAGTCGGTTTCGATTCACAGCGACCCTGTGCAGAGGCTATAAATCTTTACAGTAGCAGAAAGCCTCTTCTTTCTGCCGCAGAACAGCTGGTAGTTTCGAACTGCTGACCCTAAGGTTAACAGCCTGATTAATAACCACTACGCTACCAGAGCGCCTTAAAAAAATTATTAGACTAACTTTCATTAATCCTCAGTGTATCTTTCACTGACTTCTGTTTTACCCTCTCCCCTGTCTTCTCCTTTTAATATTAACTATTTTTGTTGAGTATTTAGTTGAAGGATTAGTAATATATAAACATTAATATCCTAGGCATTAGTGGGCTGAAATAGACTGGTATTGGCAAGTTTGAATCTGACAACCATATGGTTTGCTATGTCAGAAAGAGGAATGACATTGCATTCATCATCAAAAAGAACATGTCAAAATCTATTCTGGAAGTATCATGTTGTCTGTGATAAGACAATATTCATATACCTAAAAGGTAGACAAGTTAATACCACTATCATTCAAATTTAAGCACCAACCACTAAAGCCAGTGATCATGAAATTGAAGAATTCTGTCAGCATAGACCAAAAGGCAGTTGTTCAAACAAAATAAGGGGACAATGAGTTGTTTAAAATGAAGGAAGGTGTGCATCAGTGTTGTATTTTTTTTCACCATACTTATTGAGTCTGTGTGCTGAGCACATAATCTTAGAAGTTGAATTATATGAAGAAGAATGTGGCATCAGGATTGGAGGAAGACTTATTAACAACCTGTGATATGCAGATGACACAACCTTGCTTGCTGAATATGAAGAGGACTTAAAATACTTACTGATAAAGATCAAAGAGCACAGCCTTCAGTATGGGTTGCACCTCAGTGTAAAGGAAACAAAAGCCTCATCACTGGATGAATAAACAGTATCCATATTAATGGAGGGAGTCTTGGTATGGTGCTGTGGGCTAACACGTCAGACTGCAAAGTTGTTTGAACTGCAATGTCAGTGGTTCAAGACCACCAGCTGCTCCTTGGAAACCTTATATAAGGTTGCTATGGGTCGGAATCGGCTTGACACTTGATGGCACTTAACAACAACAACAGCATGGAGAATAGATTGCAGTTATCAAAGACTTCATTTTGCTCAGATCAACCATCAACACTAATGGAAGCAACAATCAAGAAATCAAACGATGTATTATATTAGGCAAATCTGTTGCACAATACCTCTTTAAAGTGTTGAAGAGCAAAGATGTCAGTTTGAGGACTAATGTGCACCTGACCCAAGCTATGGTATTTTCAATGACCTCATATGCATATGAAAGTTGCACAGTAAATAAGGAAGACTGTAGAAAAATTGATGCATTTGAGTTATGGTGTTGGAGGAGAATGTTAAAAGTACCATGGACTGCCAAAAGAACAAACCAATCTGTGTTGGAAGAAGGACAGCCTGAATGCTCCTTGGAAGCCAGGATGGCCAAACTTCGTCACTCATTCTTCAGAAATACTATCGGGAGGGACCAGGCCCTTGGTAAAGTGGAGGGTTGGAGAAAAAGAGGAAGATCTCCAAAGAGATGGATTTGCACAGTGGCAGCAGCAATGAGTACAATTATAGCAAGGATTATGAGGTTGGCCCAGGACCAGGCAGTGTTATGTTCTGTTGTGCATAGGGTCATAGTAAGTCTGTACTGACTCAGGGGCACCTAACAACAACAATCAACTTCTTCAGTCTGAAATTGATCAAACATGCCATCAAGATGTATTGATGATTATTGGTGATTGGAATGCAAAGGTTGGAAACAAAGAGGAAGGATCAGTAGTTGGAAAATATGGCCTTGGTGACATAAATGATGCTAGAGATGACATGATAGAATTTTGCAAGACCGGTGACTTATTCATTGCAAATAACTTTATAAACAACATAAAAGATAAGTCTACACATGGACCTCACCAGATGGGATATGCAGGAATCAAATTGACCACATCAGTAGGAACAGGTGGTGGAAATGCTCAATAGCACCAGCCAAAACATAGCCAGAAGCTGACTCTGAAGCACACCATCATTTGCTCATATTAAAGTTCAGGTGAAAACTGAAGAAAATTAAAACAAGTGCGTAAGAGCCCAAATATGAACTTGAACATAACTAAGATGAAGTTAGAGACTATCTCAAGAACAAATTTGATGTATTAGACACTTACTAACGAAGACCAAAAGAACTGTGGGATGACATCAAGACAAAATAGAGGAAAATAGCAAAAGGTCATTAAAAACACAGGAAAGAAAGAAAAAAACCAAAGTCGATGCCAGAAGAGACTCTGTAACTTGCTCTGCACTGTAGAGATGCTAAAGCCAATGGAAGAAATAAGGAAGCTAAAGACCTGAACAGAAAACTTCACATGACAGCTTGAGAAGACGAAGTCAAGCATTACAATGAACTCTGCAAAGACCTGGAATCAGAAAACCAAAAAGGAAGAACATGCTCAGCATTTCTCAAACTGAGGGAACTGAAGGAAAAATTCAGTCTTCACTTGCAGTATTGAAGGATTCTATGGACAAAATCTTGAATGATGCAGAAAGCATCAAAAGATGGAGGGAGAATACAGAGTCACTGTACCAGAAAAAAAGTGATCAATGTTCAGCCATTTCAAGAGGCAATATATGATTAAGAGTCAATGGTACTGAAGGAAGAAGTCCAAGATGCACTGATGTTGTTGTTGTTGTTGTTAAGTGCCGTGGAGTCGGTTCCGACTCATAGCAACCCTGTACAGGGTTTCCGAGGCTGTAAATCTTTACGGGAGCAGAACGCCTCATCTTTCTCCTGCGGAACTGCTGGTAGTTTCGAACTGCTGACCTTGCGGTTCACAGCCTGATTCGTAACCACTATGCTACCAGACACTTGCAAAGAACAAAAGTTTTTGGAACTGATGGAATACAAATTGCAATCTTCCAACAAACTGATGCGGCATTGGAGGCACTCATGAATCTATTCCAGGAGTCCTGGTGTGGCTCTGTGGGTTAATGCACTGGACTGTAAAGTTGGTTTGAGATGAAATATTGGTTCACCCACCGCTCCTTGGAAACCCTATACAGGGTCACTATGGGTCAGAACTGACTCAACGGTGGCACTCAACAACAACAACTCATCCAAGCCAAGAAATTTGTAAGACATCTACCTGGTGAACACACTGGAAAGACATCTATATTTGGTCCCATCCAGAAGAGAGGTGACCCAATGAAATGCGAAAATCATCGGACAATATAACATCATGATAAATGGAGAAAAGATTGAAGTCATCAGAGACTTCATTTAGCTTGGATCTACAATCAACACTCATAGAAGCAAACAGTCGCAAAATCAAATGGCATATTGTCCTAGGCAAATCTGCTGCACAAGACCTCTTTAAAGTGTTCTAGAGTAAAAGTATTTGTTTAAGGATTCAGGTACACCTGACCCAAGTGATGGTATTTTCAATAACTTCATATGCAAGTGAAAGTTGGACACTGTATAAAGAAGACCATAGAAGAATTGATGCATTTGAGTTATGGTGCTGAAGAATATTGAAAGTCCCATGGGCTGCCAATCTGTGTTATAAAAAGTTAAAAGCACAGATGGTGAGGCTCCGTCTTTCATACTTCGAGCATATTACCAGGAGGGTTCAGTCCCTAGAGAAGGACGTTATGTTTAGTAAAGTGGAGGGTCTGCAAAAAGGAGGAAGACTCCCCACATGATGGATTGTGGCAGCAGCAATGGTCTCCAGCATAACGACAATTGTGAGGATGGATGGTGATCAGTCAGAACTGACTTGACGGCCCCTAACAACAACAACAATCACTAATGCCAAAGATGGAGAAACTGAGGGTATTTACCAGCTTCTGCAGTATGAAATTGAAAAAAGCTGAGTCTGCATGCACTGATAATTACTGGTGATTGGAATGTAAAATTAGTAACCAAGAAGAAGTTTCAGTAGTTGGAAAAGATAACATTAGTTATAGAAATGAAGTTGGAGATTGAATGATAGAATTTTGCACGACTTATTCACTACAAATACTGTATTGTCAACTAGACACATGGAATACGCAGATCTTATTTTGTCCAGCCATCCACGAGGTCATGAAGCAGCACAGTCATCCACGAGGTCATGGAGCAGCCGACTATATCCATTGCCAAAGCAATCATTCTCACCACACTCAATGCCCGCTGCTCCATCCTGGCTGCTGCCAATCCTGCCTATGAGGGCGCTATAACCCTCGCCCGAGCTTGGAGCAGAGCATACAACTTCCTGCTGCACTTCTCTCCCGGTTCGACCTCCTCTGCCTGATCCAGGACCGGCCTGACCGAGATAATGATCTCCGGTTGGCCCAGCACATCACCTGTGTGCACCAACACAGTCGGCAGTCCCCAGCATAGTTTGAACCTTTGGACATGAAGCTTATGAGACGTTACATAGCTATGTGCCGTGAGAAGCACCCCACAGTGCCAGAGTCTCTGACTGACTATATCACAGCTGTCTATGTAGAGATGAGGCGAGAGGCTTGGGCTAGTAAGGATGCCACCTATACTTCAACCCGGACCCTGGCCATTCTGCGACTTTCTACAGCTTTGGCACAACTACGAATGGTAGACACTGTGGAGAAAGAGGATGTGAATGAAGCCATAAAGCTAATGGAGATGTCAAAAGACTCACTTCTAGGCGACAAGGGGCAAACAGCTAGGACCCAGAGACCAGCAGATGTGATCTTTGCTACTGTCCGTGAGTTGGTCTCAGGGGGCCAAAGTGTCCGGTTTTCCAAGGCAGAACAGCGTTACATATCCTGGGGCTTCACACCTGCGCAGTTCCAGGCGGCGCTCAATGAGTATGAGCAACTAAATGTCTGGCAGGTCAACACCGCCTGGACCCGCATCACGTTTGTCTAATTCCCTCTCTCTGGAGACACTGAGCTCTGGCCTGCACACCTCACTCACCGCCGCACTTAACCCATTTACTCCTTTTGCTAATACGGTGTTTGCAAATCAAACAGCGTGGATGGCTGTGCGTATAGGATCACCAGATGGAATACGCAGGATCTTATTTTGTCCCTATCCAATTGACTACATCTGTAGATGGTGGAAATGCTCAGTATCATCAGCCAAAAATAATGCTAGAGGCAGATTGGAACAGACCATCAATTGCTCAGACACAAGTTGAGGTTGAAGCTAAAGAAAATTAAAACAAGTTCAGAAGATCCAAAATATGACCCTGAGTATATATCCCATTTGAATTTTGAGACTATCTCAAGAACAATTTAACACACTGAATATTAATGACCAAAGGCCAAAAGAGTCATGGAATGACATCAAGAACATTATACATATAGAAAGCAAAACTTCATTAAAAAGGAAAAAAAGACCAAAATAAATATCAGAAGATGCTTTCTCTTCAATGTAGAATAACTAAAGAGAATGCAAGAAATGCTGAGCAAAAAATCCTGAATATAGTTCAAAGGGAAATTAGAAAAGGAAAAGTATTAAAATGAAATATTCAAAGACCTGGAGCTATAAAACTGAAAGGGAAGAATGCATTTGCCATTTCTCAAGCTAAAAGAATTGAAAAAAAAAATCTTCAAACCAGGAATTATAGTACTGAATATTTCTTGAGCAAAATATTTACAATACTGGAAGCTTCTAAATAAGATGGAAGGAATAGTCACTGTACCAAAAATAATTGTTCAATGATCCATTTTGAGTTAATTTTTGTGAAAAATATAAACTTTGTGCCTGTATTCTATCCCACGCTCCCTCTGACGTATTGTTCCCATTTTTCCAGCACTATTTGTTGAAAACGCCATCCTTTCTCCATTGGGTTGATTTTGCACTTTTGTCAAAGAACAATTGACTGTATTTGTGTTGTTCCATTCTGTTCCATTAATTTGATTGTCTATTCTTTTGGCAATATCATGCTGTCTGGGTTACTGTAGTTCTATTTTCTTTAAGTCTCGATGTTGGATAACTAAGTTAGTTTTAAGAATTTATTTCAATTCTATTTTTTGCTTATCTAATTGGCCATGAGATGAGTGAAAATATTCATTCCAAGAGAAATGACTACACTTCATCATCAAAACGTGGGGAGAGAGATTTATAAAGAGGAAATACTTTGAAAACAAAAGTTTTTGTTTTTGCTTTTTGATAAATTAGAGCAATTAGAATGATTTTTTCCTTCAACTTGATGAACTCAAAAATTTTAAATGATGCCTCAAAAGTTATTTTAAGTCTTTATCTCTTGGGTTAATTAATGACCTTCTCCCCAACACTAATTCATATAGCTAAAAGTCCAAGGAAGGTAGGCAAGGCATACTTGATACTTTTTTCACACTTAGTCATGTGACAGCAACTTAACCTAATGTGAAAATGCTCACCAAAATCAACTCAATTTAACTAGCCTAGTTAGCCTATAAAGTGGAGGCAGTGGTTCTGTGCATAAGACTGCAACCCACAAGATTAGCGGTTGCTCCACTGAGAAAGATGAGGTTTCCTGTTTCTCCAAAGATGCCCATCACCGGAAACCCTATACAGGATCACTAGGAGTCAGAACCGACTCAAAGGCACTTAGCAACAATAATAACCTATTAGAGGAGCCCTAGTGTTGCTGTGGAGTCCTGTGAGCTAATGAGTCAGACTGCAAAGTCATTTGAACTGCAAGGTCTGTGGTTCAAGCTCACCACCTGCTCCTTGGAAACCCTATACAGGGTCGCTATGGGTCAGAATGGACTCGAAGACACTTAACAACAACAACAGTAGAACTGTGGAGTCCTGTTGTGGTGCTATGGGTTAATGTGCTGGACTTCAAAGTCTGTTTGAACTGTAAGGTCGGTGGTTCAAGCTCACCAGCTGCTTCTCGGAAACCTATAGATGGGAACTGACTCAATGGCACTTAACAGCCCTTAACAACAACAAAGTGGTGCTGTGGATCAGCAGTTAGGCTGCTAACTACAAGGTCAGCAGTTCAAATCTACCAGCTACTCTGTGGGAGAAAGTTTTGTTTGCTGCCATAACATTTTGCAGTGTTGGAAACCCTACAAGGCAACCCTATTCTGTCTAGAGGGTCAGCATGAGTCAGAATGGACTCGATGGCAGCAAGTTTGAGTTGGGTCTGCATGTCAGTGCGCTCTCAGGGAACCTAGACTCTAATGACCTATTTGAGTTCAGCCAACTTTCCAATTAAAATTAAAACTCTGATTTTACTACTGTTTGCCCCCTTCCCCTCCCTGCCCCATGCATTAAATCAAAATGAATGTACTTCTGGGACAAATCTCTGGACTAGTTTTTGGCATTCCTTACTTAAGTGAATCTAGAGTTCTCAACTGTTTCCATTTTCCATTTAAGAAATATGCTGGGTTTTTCGTTGTTGTTGTTAAGTGCCATCAAGTCAGTTCTGATTCATGTCCACTTTGTATAGCATTTCTGAGGAGTGACTAGCGTGTTTGAACCACCAACCTTGCATTGTTGTTGTTGTTCCGACTCATAGACCCTGTACAAGGTTTCCGAGGCTGTAAATCTTTACAGGAGCAGAAAGCCTCATCATTCTCCCGCGGAACAGCTGGTAGTTTCAAACTGCTGACCTTGCGGCTCACAGCCCAATTCATAACCACTACGCTACCAGAGCTTCTTTGCATTAGCAGTTCAGTATTTATCCTACAGTACCACACAAAGACATAAGAAATAATATGTCAGGTTTATTATTTTCATTTGTTACATCTTTGTTTTTAATCTGTTCCCAACTTGGAAATATTTGGACGTTGGGACAGAGACAGGAATAATTGTTTTATTACCTGCTTTCACACAATGTTTGAGTAGGCTGAAGTATTAAACCTGTTGAATTTTTATGTTACGGCCTTTTCATACTGCTCGTGGCTCTTTTCCCACTTTAATAATCTTCTTGTTGTTAGGTGCCATCAAGTTGATACAGACTCATACTGACTCTATGCACAACTGAACAAAACACTGCCCACTCCTGCACCAATCTCAGTTGTTGCTGCATTTGAGTCCATTGATGCTGTTACTGTGCCAAGCCATCTCGCTGAAGGTCTTCCTCTTTTTCTCTGACCCTCCACTTTACCAAACATGATTTCCTTCTCCAGGGACTGGTCCCTCCTGATAATATGTCGGAAGCATGAGAGACGAAGTCTGGCCATCCTGGCCTCCAAGGAGCACTCTGGCTGCACTTCTTCCAGCACAGATCTAGTTATGCTCCCCAGAATAATATTTTCCAATGTGACCTTGTTCAATGCGTTGACTTCATTCTCCTCGCAGGCTACACTTCGACCTGGAAGCTCTCTCTAAATAGTCACCCACTCTTCCTTTGTAACAAGAAACTCAGACTCACCTTTATTCTGAAACCAATGAGAGAGTCGGAATCCCTGTATCTATAACATGGCTCACTCTCTATTCAACCCCTCACAGTGTATATTTGTCCTTTTTCTTGTCCATAAGGTTCATATGTTTCAGTATATTAATATTGTTTGTGTAAACAAGTACCCTGTGGTATAAAGTAAATAGTTGTTGTTAAGTCCCGTTGGGTCAGTTCTGATCCATAGCGACCCTATGGAGGCTTTCCAAGGAGTGTCTAGTGAGCTTGAACCACTGACTCATGATTCAAACTGATTTTGCAGTCCAGTGCATTAACCCATAGCTCCACACCAGTACTCCATAAGTAAATACATAGAGAGGGAACTATCACAACCTTAAAGCTACAGCAGGTTTATTGAAGAAAACAAATGAGTTCCCCAGTTGCTCATGGCCACCTGAGTATCTCACAGGGAAACAATCACACATCATCTTCAAAATGGTGGGAACAGAGATTTCAAAAGACAAACTGCTTAAAGAAAAGACAAACTGCACGAAGGAAAATCCTAGTGAATCATCTGGTGAGAAAAATCTCCATTTTATTTTAATCTGATTATGATTTTGAATGAACTACAAGTGTGCTTCCAGAAATTAGAGGTTAGAAATTAGAGTTCCACACCTGGGACAGATTTGTTGTTAAGTGCCATCAAGTCTGTTCTACCTCATAGCAACCCTGTATAGGGTTTTCTAGGAGCAGCTGGTAGGTTTGAACTGCTGACCTGGTGGTTCAAAGTCCAGTGCTAATCCTACAGCACCACACCAGGAGTCCTTTCCCCAAATATCCAAGGATCTAAAACATCCCCCCTTTTCACATAATTGCAAGCCCATTGAGGTTTTATGCTCCCATAAAGATTTACTATCTCGGAAACACTTACAACACTTAACAACAACAACAAGCTCACCAAAGCACTGGCCAGCAGATTTTAAATGGTTAAATGAGTTTTATTTTCTCTTTTAAGAAGTAGGCTGAAACAGTCTGAAGATTTGGGCTTTGGAGTTAGGCACATCTCCTGGGACTGAGACCCAGGCCACCAAAAATAAAGGATGAGGCGGTGACCCCATTCCTTAACTTTAATTAGCCTCCTATTTTTATGTAACAGGTGCAATACCAGGGACCCAAAAATGATGAATACAGTTTCAATTCCTGTCTCTAAAGAGCTGGCAATTGAGTGGGGGGAGGCAGTCATTAAACCCACAATTTCCAAGGCAGTGATTTTTACAAAGTAAATACTATGGAAGGCATGTAACTGAGATTTTAATGTCATCCAGACTACACCAGTAGCTCTAAAACTTTGCTAGTTACTAGAATCATCCAAGGAGCTTTCATAAAGTGTTAGTGCCCAGGCCAAACCCCAGACTAATTTAAAGACTCTCTGTGGGTGGAACCTAGGCATGAGGTGTTTATAAACACGCAGGTGATGCCAGTGTAGAGCCAAGTCTGAGAACAATGGTTGCTGCTGTTAGGTGCTGTGGAGTTGGTTCTGACTCATAGCTACCCTGTAAAGGGTTTCTGAGGAGCAGCTAGTGAGCTTGAACTGTCGACCTTGTGGTTCAAACCAACTCTGCAGTCAGCATATTAACCCACAGCACCACACCACAACTCCTAAAGGTAAAAGGAGGGAAATTTCTACTCTTACACTTGAGAGTAACAGGATTGAAACAAAATGAGGTGCTATTTCACATGACACACTAGCCACACAGAAGAAAAGCAGATTTTCTGTCACACAGATAAGGACGGAGGCTGCTAGCCCAGCATGTGTAAGGTTGTTCGTTTCAGCTGGCCTCTGACAGCATCCACGCAGCACAACAGGATGTGTGGCTCCTGGGTCCCTGCCCTTCGGATTAAGGAAAACCTGGACGACCACTCCTGGGCATGTTTGCCTTATTCTCATCCAATCACATTTTCAGGAAATACTTTCTTAATAGTTTTCTAGGAGCTTTCCTACTCATCTGATAGGATATCATAATTAATTTTTCCCTTAAAAAAATAAAACAGCTTAATAAACATTTACTTACTGCTTACTGAAATAGCATAATGACACTCATATGACCATGAGATTTTCTACCACTGTACAGAGCATGAAACCTAGAGCATGTTTCCTAAATAGGAATCAGATGTTTCTTTTTGCTTTTGCTTTTCCTGAAACTGCAATACATGTATTACTGTATTTTCAATTTTCAATACTTTTACTTCCATTCAATGTCAGAAACAATAGGTGGTGGTTACGTGCTGCGGAGTCGGTTCCGACTCATAGCGACCCCAGGGTTTCCGAGGCTGTAAATCTTTACGGGAGCAGAAAGCCTCATCTTTCTCCTGTGAAAGGGCTGGTAGTTTCAAACTGCTGACCTTAAGGTTAACAGCCCAATTCGTAGCGTAGTGGTTATGAATTGGGCTTCTAACCTCAGAAGCCTTGGAAACCCTGTGCAGGCTCACTATGAGTGGGAACCCATTCCACGGTACTTAATGACAACATCCAGCTCCTTAGGGGTCTTCTTTTTCTTTACCAAAAAAGCAGAATGTGGAAATCACTGGACAATAGCTTTGATATCCAATGTAAGTAAAGTTATACTAAAGGTAATACAGAAACGGCTGCAAGCATAAAGTAACAGAGAACTTCCAGAGGTTCAAACTGGATTCAGAAGAGGACGTGGATGAGGGATACCATTGCTGATGTCTGATGGATCTTGGCTAAAAGCAGAGAATACCACAAAGATGTTTATCTGTACTTTGTTGACTATGTAAAGGCTTTAAATTGTGTGGATCATGACAAGCTATGGACTACAATGTGAAGTATGAGTATTCTGGAACAGTTAATTGTGCTCATGAGGAATCTGTACATGGACCAAGAGGCAGTTGTTTGAACAGAACATGGAAACACTGAATAGTTTAAAATTAAGAAAGGTGTGTGAACATGGATGAACCTTGAGGGCATTATGTTGAGTGAAATTAGTCACAAAAAGAGAAATACTACATAGGACCACTACTGTAAAAGACAAAGGGAAAGAACCCATACTAAAGGGGGGTG
>NW_006408662.1:5805825-5806815 GCF_000296735.1 Chrysochloris asiatica
TAATCCATACCAAAGGCTGTGTTCTTTGATCTTCATTAGTAAATGTTTTAAGTCCTCTTCACTTTCAGCAAGCAAGGGTGCATCATCTGCATATCGCAGGTGGTTAATGAGTCTGAAAGGTAGACAGTTCAACCCCGCCAGTGACTCCACAGGTGAAAAGACTTGGCTATCTATTCCTTCTTACCCTTAGTATGGTGGCTTTGAAGAATAAGCGCTGGACTGAGAACCAAAAAGTCAGCATCTGAAGCTGCTCTGTGGAGAAAGTTGCAACTTTCTGCTACTGCAAAGATGTACAACCTTGGAAACCCTAAACAGTTTCACTATGAACCATCTCAATGGTATTTAACAATGACAACAACAACATTTGTTCCTGTGATGATTACAGCCTAGAAAATCCTACAGAGTTCTTCTCTATCCTTTAGGAGATGCAGTCTGCACAACAACACACAATAACAATACAATTTACCCATTTAAAGTGTAAAATATCTTTTCTGCCACTATTGAAAGGATCATGTGACATTGGATTGAGCATATATTCAGAGGAGTCTCTAGATGGCACAAATAGTTACAACCTCCACTACTAGTCAAAGGGTTGAAGGTTAAAACTCATCCAGAGGTGCCTCAAAAGACAGGTCTGGAAATCTCCTTATGAAAGGTCACAGCCTTGCAAGCCCTGTGGAACAGTTCTATTCTGATGTGTCTATTGAACACACACAGAGTTGCCCTGAGTCAGAATTGACTCCCCAACATTGAGCAACAACCACAAGAAGTATTTTCACAGATATGCACAACCAACACCACAGTCAATTTTAGAACATTTTCATCACCTCATAAAGAAATCTCCTTTAACTTTCACCTTCCTGTCCATACCTACCCCTAAGCAACTACTAATCTGCTTTCTGTCTCTAGATTTCCCTACTCTGCATTTCTTAAAATATGTGATATTTTATGACTAGCTTCCTTTACTTAACATAATGTGTTGAAGTTTCA
>NW_006408662.1:5806915-5817653 GCF_000296735.1 Chrysochloris asiatica
CCATGGGCTGCCAGAAGAACAAACAGTAACAGTAACATCTTAGAGGTTAATTTTCCTCACTTGAGGAGTTTCTTTAGACTTATCATATAGAAGCTTTATCAGTTTTCATGTATCCCATGAGAGATCCATTTAAAAAATACTAGAGTATTTTTATTTACCAATGCCACATCTAATCTAACAAACAGTCCATTTTTGAGGGACTAATGTTCATGAACATTCTTTTTTAACATTAAAGAGCTACCCTGGCAAGGGTTTCAGAATTATTTTTAGTTAATTACACATCCTATATGATCACTTCTTCATTTTCAGCAAGCAGGGTTGTATCATCTGCATATTGCAGGTTGTTAATGAGTCTTCCTCCAATTCTGATGTCACATTTTTCTTCATATACTCCTCCTCGAATTATTTGCTCAGGATGTAGACTGAATAAGTGTGGTGAAAGAATACAACCCTGGCACACACCTTTCCTGATTTTTAAATCATTAAATGTCCCTTTGTTTTGTTCAAACAACTGCCTCTTGGTGTATGTACAGTTTCCTCATTAGCACAATTAGGTTTTCCGGAATACTCATTCTCTGCAATACTGTCCATAGTTTGTGATCCACAAAGTGGAAAGCCTTGGCATAGTCAATAAAACCCAGATAAGCTTTTTTTGTTGTTCTCTGCTTTCAGACAAAATCCATCTGATGTCAGCAAGGATTTCACTCATTCCATGCCCTCGTTTGAATCCAGCTTGTTTTGGACTGAGTTTGGACCATATTTACTTTTTGTAAGCTGTGGGACTATTTGACAAATTTTGTTGAAGATAAGAGATCAGACTTTGGTGTAGGTTGCACCTCAGTGTAAAGAGAAAAAAAAACACCTCACCACTGGTCTGATCAATAACATCACTATAAATGGAGAAATGGGAGAAAGATGAGGCAATGTCTGCATGTCCTTTCCATAAGAAGCAGGTAGGCTTTTATTTATTCAGCAACGTAAAAGTAATGGAGAGGGAGATGGGCATGTAACTGACAAACTGCCTGTGTGTTGTTTATGGGATAAAATTTACAATTCCTTTATTTTCTCAAGGTTGTCATTGTGTTTCTTAATTTGCTAAAACTCAATTTCACTTTCTAGTAGTAGAAAACTTTTTATGTGACTACCCTTTGGGTATGAAAAGTCCTCTAGTGCTACTACCAAACAGTTGGAACCCAGTATTTTCAGTGCTTAATGGCAATCTGCCTAGAAATGGCATAGACGATGTACTGATTTTGCTATTCATTTTGCAAGCTTCAAATCACTAAGATTTTTTTCTATGAATTATCTATAATTATAGTCTTTTACTAATCTAATTCAAATTGGGTTCTCTTATAGTTAGCACAAAATTGCTGCATTTTACTCTGTATGACAAAGCTTGGTCCAATCTCTCTTCTGAATACACAGAACTGAGGATGTAAGACTGGGTTGATGTAAGTATGATACCTAATGGTCTGAAGTTGGGAGGCTGAAACTTAGGGCTGCACTTGGGGGCAAAAATCTAAAGATCTAAGTTGGGAATATCTTTGAGGTATCATTACAAAAGTGCTGGATAGAGAGACTGGTTCCACAACAAGGCAATTGAAACACTAAGCCAGAACAAGGAAGTACTGAGAGGATTCTTGGAGACAAAGTCTGTATGAATCTCCAGGTACAGGGTAGCATCTGTGTACCCAATTTTGCAGCACCCATGACCCTAAAGTAAATTTGGAAGTCTCATAAAAATACATTTGTTTTTAAAGTTGAATCTCAAAAATTAATGACTACTTGCAGTTAGATTTTCTGGAGATGGTTTAACAGTAACAAAACCAGCTGCTCCTGGGAAACCCTATATGGGGTCACTGCAAGTTGGAACTGACTGGACATCACTTAACAATAACAATGACATGGGAAGCATGGTGGTTCTGTGGGATGTGCACTGGACTGTGAACCACAAGATCATCGATTCGAGCAAAATCTTATACAGGGTTACTATGAGCCAGAACCAACTTGACAGTACTTAACAACAATAACATGGGCAAAATATTGAACGATACAGAAATCACCAAAGAAGATGGAAGGAATACACAGAGGTACTGTACCAAAAAGAATTAGTCAATGTTGAACCACTTTAAGAAGTGGCATATGATAAAGAATTTATGATACTACAGGCACTGATCAAACAAGGCTCCAGGAATTGAAGGCCTACAAATGGAAATGTTTCAACAAATTGATGCAGTGCTAGAGTGCCCAACTCACGTATGCCAAGACATTTGGAAGACAACTAACTGGCCAATCCAATTGGAAGAGACCCACACTTGTGCCCTTACAAAGAAAGGTAATCCAATGAAATGCAGAAATCACTGGACAATAGTATTAATATCACAAACAAGTAAAATTTTGCTGAAGATAATTCTAAAACATTTGTAATAGTGCATCATCAGGGAACTGCCAGAAATTCAAGCTGCCATCATACATTGACAGAGAACTTCCAGAGGTTCAAGCTGGATGCAGAAGAGGATGTGGAATGAGAGATATCATTGCTAACATCAGGTGGATGTTGGCTGAAAGCAGAGAATACCTGTGATTTCTTGACTATGCAAAGGCTTTCAATTGTGTGAATTATGACAAACTAACGAAAATAATGAGTATTCCAAAACAATTGTGCTCATGAGGAACCTGTACATAGACCAAGAGGAAGATGCTCGAACAGAACACGGAAACATTAAATGGTTTAAAATTAGAAAAGGTGTGAACTAAAGGTGTAGTCTTTCATCATACTTACTCAATCCGCATGCTGAGCAAATAATCTGAGAACCTGGATTACATGAAGAAAAATGTTGGAGGAAAGACTCATTAACAACCTGCAATATGTAGATGATACAAACTTTGTTGCTGAAAGTGAAGAGGACTTAAAATATTTACTGATGAAGATGAAAGACCACAGCCTTTGATATGGATTGCAGCTCAATGTAAAGTAAATAAAAATTCTCAGCACTGGACCAATAAATGCCATCATTATCAATGAAGAAAAGACTGAAGTTGTCAAAAACTTCATTTTGCTCAGATCAATCATCAACACGCATGGAAGCAGCAGCCAAGAAATCAAACGACATATTACATTAGGCAAATCTGCTGCACGAGACCTTTTTTTAAAGCGTTGAAGAGTAAAGATGTCAGTTTGAGGACTAAGGTGATCCTGACCCAAGCCATGGCATTTACAATAACGTCATATGTATGTGAAAGTTGGACAGTGAATAAGGAAGGTCATAGAAGAATTGATGGATTTGAGTTATGGTGTTGGAGGAGAATATTTAAAGTCCCTGCCAAAACAACAACAAAAACCAATCAATCTATGTTGGAAGAAGTACAGCCACAGTGCTCCCTGGAAGGCAGGATGGGCAGACTTTGTCTCTCATATTTTGGACATGTTATCAGGAGGGACCAGTGCCTGGAGAAGGAGATCATGTTTGGCAAAGTGGATGGTCAGTAGAAAAGAGGAAGACCTCCAATGAATACATGAGGTGGGCTGGCACAGTGGTAGCAGCAGTGGCCTCAAGTGTAGCCACAATTGTGAAGTTCGTGCAGGACTGGGCAGTGTTTTGTTCTGTTGGTCATTATGAGTCAATGTCAACTTGATGGCACCTAACAACAACAAAGAACGGCAACAAATTATTTTAAATTTTGGATGTGTATTACAGGGTTTTATCCTTACATATTCCTTCTTTTGAGGACTAAGGTGTACCTGACCCATAGAAGAATCAATACATTTGAATTACGGTGTTGAAGCAGAATATTAAAAGTACCTTGGATTGTCAGAAGAACAAACAAATCAGCCTTGGAAGATGTACAGTCAGAGAGCTCCTTAGAAGTCAGGATGGCAAGGCTGTCTCTCATACTTAGGAATTTGGAGGGACAAGTTCCTGAAGAAGGAAATTATGACTGGTAAAATGGTGGGTCAATGAAAAAGAGAAAGACCCCAAATGACACAGTGGCAGCAAAAACGGGCTCAAGTGTAAGAATAATTGTGAGGATGGTACAGGACCAGGGTTCCTTTCTGTTGTGCACAGATAGGGTCGCTATAAGTTGGAACTACCTCGATAGCTCCTCACAACCACAGGTTCCCCATTTAATAACTGAGGACACTCCCGAAGCTTTAACTCAGCTCCATCTTGCCTGACCACCATGAGCACACATCATAGGTTTCACCCACCTGGTGGTCTGCCTGACTCTACTTCTACCATCTCAGGACCACCATGGAGAATGGTAGACCCTATTCTGCACTCCAGTGGCCTAGGGCAAACATACTGCAGCTCTATGCAATAAATGAAGATGATGTCACAAGTCTAAGCTCACTTACTAGAGTTTTGTTTACTTGCACAAAGGGTGAGTTAAGAGTGAACTGTCCATGTGGAGAAGGAGATGTATCTAAAGACAACTCTGAGATTACTCACTTCATTCTCTTTCTTTATTGTTGACACCACTTCAGAAAAAAAAGGAAGCCATTTGAAACCCCTCCCTCCCTCCTCTGTCTAATATTTATATAATTCTGACCTGTTTCACAGTCACCTGTTTCTTCTCAACACTTTCCAGGAGTTTAAAGGATGTGTTTAGTTGGGTCAAGATACTACATTTATTTTAGGACAGTGATGGGCACATAATTTCTAATTATTTTCTTCTTTTTTCCCCAAAGTTAAAAACATTATATTTCAACAACTTTTCTGACGAGTTCATCCTCCTGTTCTCACCTATCCTGAGGGACTTTGGCATCTTTAGACTTAACTTCCCAGCCTTTAAACCAATAACCCTTCTACAATGCACACAAACCAAAAATTCTAACTCACCTTGTCCTTAATTTGAAGGATTCAAGTTCTCTCTCTCTCTCTTTCTGTCTCCTGGTCCTTACTACTTTAGAAAATGAGTTTTATTTTATCCCCTTTAGGAAGCTATGATACATTACATAGAAAATTCCTAAAGAAACACATATATAAAACTATGTCTCCTATACACAGCTATACCCTAACCACACTGTTCTTCTCCACAAAAGCAACATGCTTCACATGTATTCTTCCAGAGATTACTGTGTTTGTATATCAAACATTGCCTTTATTCTGATTGGCTTAAGTTTTCATCTTCATTACTGTCTATAGGGATCAGAAGGCTCTTGACAACGTAAGGCATCTGGTGTCGGTATAACTACTCATATAGGAACATACTTTTAATCTGATCATTTCTCTCAGCCATACCTAATCCTCACCCTTGCGAATTTCATCAGTTGAACAGTTGGTTTCTGACTTCTGTTTTGTCCCATGTTGTTCATTGTGCAGGTGAGCTGAGGACACAGAGCTTTAAGTATTCCTCACCTGCAAAAATTAGAACAACTCCAATTGGGACAATTTGAACTTTCCAATTTGAACCACAGCTGTTCATTTTTAGTTCTTCAATCAAACATTCTGAGATTCATTTGATCATATTCTTGCATAGGATCTCCTATTTCCTGGGGTCCATTTTATTATTTTTCTTGATTTATTGCCTTAATTTAATAAACTCATCTCCATTCCTTTCCTAAGAAAAGATCTGTGGGGAAAATGTCATTCTTCTACTTTCTTGCTTAATTAATCCTTTGGTTCAGAATTTAAAGTTGGAAATAATTTTCCTTCAAATTTTTCAAAGCATTGGTTCTTTGTAATCTAGCTTCCTGTGTTGCTGTAGAGAAAAGAGAAGAAGAAAAAAATAGCTGGACACTAATTCCTGTCTCTTTCTTATGACTTGCTGATGTTGCTGATCGTGTGTTTGTTTTTTCTCTTTCTGGAAGCTTGTAGAGTCTTATTTTGTCCTTATGCTTTTAAATTTCAAAACAGTGGGATTTGAAGTTCTATTTTCATTCATTGTTTTGGGCTTACTCTTTCCTTCAGTCTAGAAACTTAAGTACTTCAGCTATCAGGACTCGTTCAAATTATTTCATTAAGTTCTCTGCCTTCAACTTTCTTACTATTCTTATTTCCAAATCTATTATTAAATGTTAAATAATAGAACATGGTAAATAAAAGTACTTTTCTTAACTTTTCTCCTTGCTTTTTATCTTTTTCATTTTGTCATTCTGCTCTACTTTGATACATTTTGTTTTATTTCACCTCAGTTTTTTTAAGCTCTCAATTACTTTTTATATCTTTTCTGGTACTTTGTTTTAAATTTTCAATAGCACCCTTTATTCTAAAAAAATCCAGTTACCATCCTGTTCTTGTTTATTATAGGCAATATCTGATCTGGTTTTTGGGAAAATGCTGATGGGAATTTTCTGATATTTTCTATTGACTTGTCAGTTTGGTGATGTTTCCTAAAGAAAATCCTCCAACATCCTTGTCCAGGGAGCAAAATTCTCTGTCAGATTCTAGGAGACAAACAGGGAAGGAAGATCGAATGTCTTATTTAACATTCAAAATAAATGTAGGTAAAGAAAAATCATCTCATGTCTGGCTCCATGAGTCAGCAAGCTTACTGCAACCTCCTTACTCCAGGGACTAGTAAGCTCATGACTTCTGAGTCTCTCTGTCATATGCCATCTTCGTTGTTATAGTTCTTAGTTCTTACTTATGTGAGTCGGCGGTTCTCAGTCCAGGGACTACTGGGTCCTTGGTCCAAAGTACACATCCAGTCCAGACTTCTTGATGGTAGTGAGGTTCTCTGAACCTCTATGGAATTGGTCCTGTTTTTAAGCACCATCTAGTTGGTTCTTTTAAGGAGCTCTGGTAGCATAGTGGTTATGAATCGGACTGCTAACCTCAGCATCAGCGGTTCGAAACTACCAGCTGTTCCACAGGAGAAAGATGAGGCTTTCTGCTTCCGTAAAGATTTACAGCCTGTACAGGGTTACTATTAGTCGGAACCAACTCCATGGCACATAACAACAACAACAGTTGGTTCTTTTAAGGAGCTCTGGTAGCGTAGTGGTTACAAATTGGGATGCAAACCACAAGGTAAGCAGTTCAAAACTACTAGCACTTCTGTGGAAGAAAGGTGAGGCTTTCTGCTCCCATAAAGATTTACGGCCTTGGGACCCTGTACAGGGTCGCTATGAGTCAGAAACAACTCCATGGCACACAACTGCCACCACCACCAGTTGGTTCTTTTAAGCACCATCTCAGGGACTCTGTATAGAGTTTCTGAGCAACAGCTAATGGGTTTGAACTTCCACCCTGCAGTTAGCAGTCCAGTGCTTATCCTATAGCGCCATACCAGGAATCCTATATAAGCCTGTTGGTGGTGTTGTTAAGTGCTATTGAGTTGGTTCTGACTCATGGCAACCCTGTATAAGGTTTTGAGGCTGTATAGATCTTTATTGAAGCAAAAAGCCTCAGCTTTCTTCTGCTCTAAAAGCCTGTTCCTTGTTGATATCAAGCATGGTCCTCCCATCAAGACCATGGAATTGATTGATCCGCTTGATAAATCACTCAATTTTCACAATCCCAGACACCTGTTTTGTGGGAGTCACAAAACTCTGGTTAGAAAGGTCATGCCCAAATGTCCTTGCACCTGCAGAGCATGAACCTTCAGCCCACTTAAGAGAGAAGTCAGGTGGGGTCAGTGAGGACTCAGGAGAGGGAGGGATTTATCTGTTTTTCGGATTATTTTCAAAACTCTCCCTATTTTAACCACCATTCCTCCATCCAGTTATAGAAAACCCAAGTGCTGCTAGTTCCCCTCACCCACTCAAATAGCCCATTGCCATTCAGATTTCACCTGTTTCATGACTGCATTGACAGCCCAGCTTTCCAGAGATCACAATTCAGCTGCTTTCATCCTGCTTCTAGCACCGTTCTTTTTCTAACATTTAGAAGAATTGGGGGAACAAAAATAATGTTCTCTTTCTCCCCAATATTCTAAAGTCTTCAAATTTGGGGAAAAAATTCTCAATTTGGAAATAAAAATTTTTAAATCTTAGAGATTTTCTTTTCTTTTAGTTTGGTCCCGAATGTTGTCTGGTTTACAGTTTGACCCGTGCTGGCCCACATAATATCATCGGGGCTGCTCTCCCTTTTCTGAGTCCATTCCAATGTTTTCAGCCTCTCAACAAAGATGAAGCTCTTAGAAACAGTCAGATTTTTTTTTTTAATGTTCATGCCCTATGCTCAGGGCATTGCTTCCTTTTCACTTGACCATTGATAATGCCACGTTGTTTTTGTTAGGTGCCATCAAGTCAGTACTGACCCATAGCAACCTTATGCACAGCAGAATGAAACACTGCCCCATCCTGGGGCAACCTCACTACAATTGCCACGCTTGAGTCCATTGATGCTGCCACTTGGCCAATCCATCTCTTTGGGGGTCTTCCTCTTTAAATCTGACCTCCCCCTTACCAAACATGTTATCCTTCTCCAGCGACTGCTCCCTCCTGACAATATGTCCAAAGTATGAGAGACGAAGTTTGGCCATCTTGGCCTCTAAGGAGCACTCTGGCTGTACTTCTTCCAAAAATGGATCCATTAGTTCTTTCGGCAGCTCATGGCACTTTCAATATTCTCCTCTAACACTGTAACTCAAAAGCATCAATTCTGCTATGGTCTTCCTTATTCACTGCCCAGCTTTTGTAAGCATATGAAGTTATTGAAAATACCATGGCTTGGGTCAGGTGCATCTTAGTCCTCAAGCTGACATCTTTGCTCTTCAACACTTTAAAAAGGTCCTGTGCAGCACATTTGCCTAATGCAATACGTCATTTGATCTCTTGATTGCTGCTTCTATGAGTGTTGATAGTTGATCCAAGAAGAATGAAGTCCTTGACAACTTCAATCTTTCCTCCATTGATAACAATGTTGTTTATTGATCCAGTGGTGAAGATTTTTGTTTTCTTTACAATGAGATGTAATCCATACTGAAGGCTGTGCTCTTTGATCTTCATTAGTAAATGTTTTAAGTCCTCTTCATTTTCAGCAAGCAAGGTTGTATGTAATGCCGTAGTCATATAAATTTTACCAAAGAAATGTTGAGGCAAGGATCTGAAACAGGTGATTTTAAGGCTCTGAGGTAAATAATTCTTTCAGGAATATAAAACACACCTTAAATGCTCGCACAAAACGTAGTTTACATGTGCCATGCCTCTAGACATAGGGAACGAGTGCTGGAAAGTTGGTTCTATTGCAATGTCTCCTGTTCTAACAAAAACTGCCCACCACCATCAAGAGCACAAGCGGAGTGACACTGTGGGTTAATGTGCCAGACTGCAAAGCCATTTGAACTACAAGGTCGGCGGTTCAAGCTCACCAGCTGCTTTTGAAAACCCTAAACAGGGTTGTTATGGGTCGGAACTGACTTGACAGCACTCAACAACACCACCAACATCCAGAGAAGCAGCGACACCAGAGATGGAGGCAGAGCTGGGGACATGGAGAGAGGGAACAGCTCTAGACTCATGGAAAGAGAAAGGCAGTGTGCTGGAAGCCTGGAGACAGATTTTCAGAATGTGCCCTTTGGTTGTTGAAATGATTATATATTTCTGAATGTTTCAGTGTACAACGCCACCCCCCCACTCCCCAAAACAAAACAAAACAAAATTGTCCACCATCTTGCCCAATGCATCTGTAATAGGAAGGAAGTCCAGGTAGACCACACAGGCAGAACCACAGTTGTTGGTGTCCTCCCTGCTCCTGACTGGAATAACAGGTCATGGCTAGTCAAACAACGTGGTCTTTCTACAGAACACTGTTTTCCAAGGTCCATTTCTCTCTGCAGACCCATCATATGGCACTTACTGTGAGGTTCAGGCTACCCTTAATGTGTATCCAGGGTTTCATATTATTTTCCAAATGTTTTCAGTCTGGCCAAACCCCAAATGTATTTTTGCCAAAATTATTTCTCTTCAATCTGTCTATATTAAAAAGAATGAATGAAAGAAAGAAAGGGTGGGGGTGGGGAGAAGCCATCTGTTGCTGTTTCATGGACTTCATGATTTAAAACTATCTGGTAAAACCCAAGTGGAAATAATCTTTTAAATCTCCACTGAAGTTGCCATGCCCTTCCCTAAAGCTGTCCCTAGTGAAACAGTTGCAGGATTGAAGGTTTTGAGGGTTCCTCATTTAGTTGTCTTCTCAATGTGTACTTGCTCACTTGGTAGGTGAGTTCAGGTGTGCAGGCCCTTTCAAAACAGCTGAGTCACCTCCCCTGTCACCTTTTCTTTGCTGCTGAGCCCAATACTCTCTGTCGTTAGGGAATCTAGGAGCAGGGCACCATGAATAGCAATCTGCAAAGGAAGAGAAGAATGGATGCTATTGACATAGAACTAAATTTTAAATAAAAAGAGCAAGATCATGGTCTTGAATCCTCAGCTTATGAACACATCACTCATAATTTAAACATTAACTTTTCTGATTCTTCCTTATCTAGTTCATAATGTGTAATTAATAAAACTGACCCTTTGTGGCACTGTAGGATACAGCACTGGACTGCAAAGATTTAAAACCTTGGAAACTCTATTTAGGGTCACTTGATGGTACTTAACAACAACAACCCCTTGCTACATGGAATTTCTGTTAGGATGAAAAAAATTTGTAATTGTGAAGGGCCGTGTAAATGTAAGTTATTCTTTAATATTCTCAATGTCAAGAAAACAAAAGTCTTCACTACTGGACCAATAAACAACATTCTAATCAACGGAGAAAAGATTGAAGTTGTCAAGGACTTCATTCTTCTTGGATCAACTATCAACACTCACAGAAGCAGCAGTCAAGAAATCAAGTGACGTATT
>NW_006408662.1:5821893-5831156 GCF_000296735.1 Chrysochloris asiatica
ATATGCTGATGTGATAGAACTCAGAAAGTAGAAACAGCTGCAAACATCTGTCAGTAATTGGACTGAGAAATGTATGAAGTATGAATGTGTAAAAATTGAAAGTCATCCAAAATTAAAGGAAGCACATAAAGATCTACATCCTGTACACTTCTGTTGTTGTTGTTAAGTGTCATTGAGTGGGTTCTGACTCATCATGACCTTGTATACGGTTTCCAAGGGGTGGCTTGTGGGCTTGAACTGCTGATCTTGAGATTAACAGTCCAGTGTTTATCCTGCAGCAACACCACTCAGAACTCAATCCAGACATATTGTTGTTGTTATTAAGTGATGTCGAGTTGGTTCTGACTCATAGTGACCCTGGATAGCGTTATCAAGGATTGGCTGGTGAGCTTGAACCATGGATCTTGTGGTTCTTACAGTTTTGTGACCTTACCGTCCAGAATATTAACTTGCAGCACCACACCAGGACTTTAGATATAGAAATAGCTAAAGTAAAACAAACCAATAACACTGAAAATAAGGAACCAGAGATATCAAATTAAAATGAAAACAATTACAAAGCAAATAGAGGGAAAACTATAGTTACAGAATTTCCAAATGGTGAGGAAGTCAAGTGGATGTGAAGATAAAACAGATGGTTTTAAACTAGAGAATGAATTAATATATTACAAGGTAACCACACAGTAAATTAATAGACCTTCACATCTAAACAAGTAAAAGGATAATCATAAAGATGTTTTGTTGTTGTTGTTAACTGCCATTGAGTCAGCTCCAACCCATAGTGACACCGTATAGGGTTTTCAAGGAGCAGTTGGTGAGCTTGAACCACTGACTTTGTAGTTCGATTGGCTTTGCAGTTGGGTGAATTAATCCACAGTGCCACACCAGTAAACATTAAAACAACAACAGTTAATAAAATGACAAGAAAATGCACAAATAAAATCAAGTCTGCACTCAAAATAAAATTATATGAAACAAAGCAACCAGCAGCACCACACACACACACACATGAAAATTGATCCGGTCATTAAAAAGCTCCCAACCAAAAAATTCTGGACTCAAGTAGCTTTACTGGTGAATTTTATCAAACATTCAAAGAATAGTTGACACCAATTCTATTCAAATTACTCCAGAACATATAAAAGGATGGAAAACTCCTTAAAACATTTTATGAAACGAGAATAATCCTCATACCAAAACCAAACAAAGTCATCACAAAAAAAGAAAATGTAAACCAATATTCTTCATGATCTTGTTGAGATGCAAAAATTACTAACAAAATCCTAGCCAACAGAATTCAATAGCATGTCAGAAAAATAATACATCATGATCAAGTGGGATTCATACCATGTACGTGATGATGGTTCAGTACTAGGAAAACAATCAACATAATCCACCACATAGATAAAAACAACAGAAAATGACCACATGATCATAAATACTGCTGCAAAAAAGGCATTTAACAGAATTCAGCATCCACTAGCAAATAAGAATAGAAGGGAAATATGTCAACACAACTAAGGGCATGAATACAAAACCAACAGCCAACATTATGTTCAATGGCGAGAAACTGAAAACATTCCCTTTGAGAACAGGAATTAGACAAGGATGCCCTTTATCACCACTCCTATTCAATACTGTTCTGGAAATCTTAGACAGAGGCATGTAGCAAGAAAGGGAAACTAAAGGGATCCAAATTGGCAAAGAAGTAAAACTCTCACAATTTGAAGCTATGATCCTATACACAGAAAATCCCAAGGAATCAGCAAGAAAATTATTGAACTCACTCAAAGTTTCAGCATCATGGCAGAGTACAAGATCAAGATACAAAAATTAGTTGGATTCCTTTACACTATCAGGAAAGCAATACCATTTACAATAGCCACCCCAAAGATGAACTATTTAAGAATAAATCTAGTCAGAGAAACAAAGACCTATACAAAGAAAATGACAAAACACTACTATAAAAAACAAAAGAGACTTAGAAAAATGGAAGAATATTCCATGTTCATGGATAGGAAGACAATATTGTGAAAATATCAGCACTATTCAGAGTGATCTATAGATGTAATACCATCTCAATCCAGATGCCAACATCATTCTTAAAGAGATGGAAAAACTGGTCACTAGTTTTATATGAAAAGGAAAGAGATCTTGGATGAGCTAAACATTACTTAAGAAGAGCAAAGTTGAAGGCTTCTCACTTCCTGATCTTAAGATCTACTACACAGCCACAGTGGTCATAACAGCCTGGCACTGGTACAATGAAAACTACATAGATCAGTGGAACAGAATTGAGAAGCCAGAAGTAAACCTGTCCACATATAGTCAACAGCTCTTTGACAAAGGATCATAACACATTAAATGGGGAATAGTTTCTTCAACAAATGCTGCTAGCAAAACTGCAAAGCCATTTGTAGAAGAATGAAACAAGACCCATATTTCATACCATATGCAAAAATAAAACAAAACAAAAAAACAGCAACAACAACAACAACAACAACAAAAAACTCAATAGGGATTAAAGACCTAAGTATAAAACCTTGATAAAGATCATCAACGAAAAAGTAGGGACAAACTTAGGGGCTCTGATCCATAGTATACATACACTACCAAACATAACTAAAAACACACAAACTGCTGAAGACAAAATAGATGACTGAGACCTCCTAAAAATTAAACACTTATATGCATTAAAATATTTCACCAAAAGAGTAAAAATAGAGCCCACAGATGGGGAAAACATTTTTTGCAATAACATTATCAGACAAGGGAATAATGTTTAAAATTTATAGAAAACTACTATACCACTACAATAAAAAAGACAAATAACCCAGTCAAAAAATGGGCAAATGACATGTACAGACACTTCATCAAAGAGTTCATTCAGTCAGGCAACCAAAAATAATATGAAGAGTGTTCACAACCATCCCTAGCCATTGGTGGAGTCAATTCTGATTCATAGCACCCTATACAGGGTTTCTGAGGCTGTAAATCTTAATGGCAGCAGAAACCTCATCTTTCTCCTGCGGAACAGCTGGCCATTTTGAACTGCTGACCTTAAGGTTAGCAGTACGATTCGTAACCACGACACTATCTTAGCCATTGTTGTTGTTGTCAAGTGCTGTCAAGTCCATTCCAACCCATAGCAACCCTGTATAGGGTTTCCAAAGATCAGCTGGTGAGCTTGAACTCCCATAGGTTGTTGTTGGTGGTTATGTGCCGTGGAGTCAGAACGGACTCATAGCAACCCTGCACAGGGTTTCCGAGGCTGTAAATCTTTACGGGAGCAGAAAGCCTCATCTTTCTCCCGCGGAACAGCTGGTAGTTTCCAACTGCTGACTTTGCAGTTCGCAGCCCGATTTATAACCACTAAGCTACGAGATACAAATCAAAACAGCATGAGATACCATCTCATCCCAGCAATATTATCAAAGTTCAAAAAAACCGAAACAAAACCTGGCGAAGGTATGGAGAGACTGCGACTCCTCTGCATTGTTGGTGGGACCGTAAAATGGTACAACTACAGTGGAAACTGACATGACACTTCCTTAAAAGGTTGGAAATAGCAATATTGTATGAGTCCACAATCCCTCTACTTGATCTCTATCCCCAAGAAATATGAAACAGGATACAAGTAGATCTATACATACCAATGTTCATCGCAGCAGTATTCACAATAGCAAAAATATGGAGACAGCCTAAGTGCCCGTTAATTGAAGAATGAATACACAAACTGGTACATACACACAGTGGAACACTGGGTTACACTGAAGACTAATGATGAATCTCATAATATGGATGAACCTGGAGGACATTATGTTGTTGTTGTTAAGTGTTCTACATCCTACTTTGGTAAGTAGCCACTAGGATCTTAAAAGCTCATGAGAAGCCATCTAGGGCACAACTATTGGTCTCCACATGCACCAAAGAAAAGAGTGATGAAAATTGAAGATGCTTGAAATCAATTAGTTCACTGGACTAAAGGAACATGTGAAGAATTTGAAAAGTGAAAAAGACAACTCAGAAAAAAATCAGGAAATACACAGAGACTTCAAAAGTTCATGCAAAATGAAATTAAAAGATAATGGAACTTTTCTCCTTCACACCCCATGATTACAGATCACACCAGCTCATCCAAGCCACTCCTTTCAGACTTTATCAAATTTTACCCTGCAACCTCTGCTAGCAGGTCTGTGTCTGTCTTTATCATCTGCAATCAAATCAGTTGTGACTCACAGTGACCCTGTATAGTGTTTCTCAGAGCAGCTGGTGGATTTGAACTGCCCACCTTGCAGTGAGGAGTCCAATACTTATTCTACAGCGCTACATCAGGGCTCCTTTCCATATCTGTTGTTGTTAAGTGCTGTCTAGTCGGTTCCAGCTCACAGGGTTTCCAACGAGCAGCTGATAGGTTTGAACTGTCAACCTTGTGGTTCCACCGGACTGAGTTGGAGCATGACTGGGGGAAGCTTGGCTCTGGATCAGTGGAAGAGATGGTACTCAGGATCCTGAGGGCACTGGGAGGTCCCTGGCCAGTGAAACAAACCAAAAAGGGCAATCAGACAGTCTTGAAATGTAGGCAAACTGCCGCCCTAGACCCAAACCAGAATCTGGTGGGGTGAGGTCTACCTGGAGTGTTAGTAAACATTCCTGCTTGTCCCTCATCGGCGTGATTCCAAATTTAGAATACTGGAAAGGAAGTGGCTCTGTGCCAGCGTGTTTCTCAGAGACTGTCGTCTTTGGTTCTGTATCTGGGGAAGCAATGTGGTTATGACTGGCTTTTTCCAATGGAAGCAGAAAAGAGAAAAAACACACACACACACAAAAAAAACCCTTCAATCAGCTAAGTCACATTGACCTTAACCATGACATTCTCTTGTGCAAGCAACCACATGGCTTGGAAACCAAATGTAAAACATCCAGTTACTTCAAACAATATATATTTTTTAATGAACCAAGAGAAAGAAGATCAACCTTAAACTTGTAAATAAATGTAATCTGTTGTCTTAATGTTTCTAATCTATAATGAGAATGTTGTTAAATGCTGTCAAGTCAGTTCTGACCCATAGTAACCCTGTATAGGGTTTCCAAGGAGCAGCTGGTGTGCTTGAACCACTGACCTTATGGTTTAAACCGACTTTGCAGTCCTGCACACTAACCCACAGGACCACCAGGATGGAGTATTATGATTGCTTTTAATGAGTCTTGGTGATGCAGTGGTTAAAACACTTTCTTTCTAATCAAAAGATGAGCGATTGAAACTACCAACCCGCTGCTATGCTGCATTGGAGAAACATGTGACAAAGTCTGAAGGATTTGCAACTTTAGAAACCCTACCATACAGCTCGACCCTGTCCCTATAGGGTTATTATTCCATGGCAGTGGGTTAAGGTTGTTTTTAATTACTACAGCATGTAATTCCATTCAGCTGATTTTTAAGAAACCACCAATGCATACTTTACACTTGATATTAGTTTTAACTAATTGTATTTGCTAAATCAATCTAGCTTTTTCCTCCTCTGCCTCTGTTTTGATTTAATGTTGGCAAAACAAAAAGAACATCCTTGGACATTTGTCTTTTATGGAGGAAAAGAAGTTAAGGAGGAGGAGTATACAGATTAATAATAAATTACATGAGAACAAAGTAACAAAGAATATTCAAAAACAAAACAAAAAACACCTCACTAGCAGGGACATTTAGTGGTCTGTGTGGCACTGCAGGGTAATGCTCTGGGCCACAAGGTCAGTTTGAGCTGCATGATCGGCAGTTCAAATCCACCAGCTGCTCCTTGGAAACCCTATACAGGGTCGTTATGAGTTAGAACTAATTTAAGGGCACTTAACAACAACAGCTATCATGAAAACATGTATGTAAATGTTAAGCCACAAACATGCACGGAAATGACCTCCAGGCATCTTGATGGCTACCAAAAGGAATAGTCAAGTATTTTCATATCTCTATAGTGTCATTAAGGAGCATTGGTTAGCGTAGTGGTTACGAATCGGGCTGCGGGCCTCAAGGTCAGCAGTTCGAAACTATCAGCTGTTCCGCGGGAGAAAGATGAGGCTTTCTGCTCCCGTAAAGATGTACAGCCTCCGAAACCCTGTATGGGGTCACTATGAGTCGGAACCAACTCAACGGCACATAACACCAACAACAACATCGTGGTCGTTATTAAAGAGATAGCGTCTCACTTTGTTTTAAAGAACACCGGCTGTTCTAGGTTAAACTGGGAGACGAAGGGATGAAAAAGAACTATCTACCAGCATGTAAACAAACAAGAGGGAATTACTTTTACAAGTCATTGCATGTGTTTCTGTTTTAATGATTTGATAGAAGAATTTCATAACTAATTATGCCTACCTGTTATGCCTACCTGTTAAGAAGCTAATTTTATATTTTAAATGTCTGCCAATTTACCTGAAGCTAAGATGGTAAGCAGGAAGACAGATATGTAATCACACAGTTTTATAAGTTTAGTATTATTACATGTGGTATGTATTACAGTGCATATAAATTTGTACATAAATACATTCTCAGAGTTTTCTACTTGTTCCTTATAAACCATAAAACCATAATTGTGAATTAATTTTCCCTTGGTTTATAAGTATTACTAGTAATTACAATCTATTACATCAAACTGTTCCAATGAAAATCATCCCCTGCTTTTAAAAAGAACCCATTTGGATCAAGGTATTAATTGTCATCTCATGTTTTAAATGTAAGGTTTTTTTTATACCATATTTCATTAGTTGTTTAACAGGGGTAATGCCCATCTAAGAAATAAATAGTATATATATATATATATACACACACATAAAAGAACCCATTTGGAAGGTGAATTCATTATTTTTTGCCAGTAGGGTATAATGTAGTAAGTGATGGACTAACAGATTTCTTGAGAGAGAAACTTAAGACTGGCTTAAAACTTTGCTCATCTCCAAGGCTGGAAAAATCAGAAAGGGGCTTGCTGTTTCCTGGGAGATTCTGGGTCAGTATTTATCAGTAACAACAGAACAAGAACAGATATAGAGGCATATGTGTCCTTTAAAAATTTCCAGTAGCCACATTTTTAAAAAGGAAAATTGAAATAATCATATATATTCTTTTACCCAAATTATCCAAAATAGTATCATCTCAGTATGGAGTTAATTTTAAAATGATCGGAAGTTCTTCTGTTGTAAATTGCACTGACAACACATGTATGCTCAGACCAGTCACATTTCAAATGCTCATTGGCCACATGTGGCTGGTGGATAAAGAATATCAAGCAAATAGCTCTAGATCTTTCAATGTGCTCTCAAAAATAGATGCCAACTACACATGATGGTGACAGTCAAAATGAAATACAAATTGCATCAACTGTTGCAACTAATTGATTTGTTTTGTTTTGTGTATCATGGGAAAAACAAGACAAAATAGCATATTGTGGGAAGCTGATATAATTAAATACATTGTAAATTTTCTCTTTAATTCAGAACATGGTTATATTTGGAAAAACAACAAAATATCCATGTTCCAGTAATGGAAATAGCTCATGGGAGATAAAAACCTTTGTTGTACTTGCCTTTCATGTGAACATAGATGGAAGCAACTGACCAGATGGCTGCAGTGTAATTTTTTTTTTTAAAGTCACCATAACTAGTTTTTACTGTTGTTGTTGTTAAGTGCCATCGAGTCAGTTCCGACCCGTAGCCACCCTGAACAGGGTTTTCGAGGCTGTAAATCTTTATGGGAGCAGAAAGCCTCATCTTTCTCCCACGGAGCAGCTGGTAGTTTCGAACTGCTGACCTTGTGGCTCGCAGCCCGATTCGTAACCACTACAATAATTAGGAGCAGTACAGTTCATGGCAAAAATACTACAGTTTTCAGATCACTCCACAGGACATACCCCTATAAACATTTAAAAGTTAATTTTAATGAAAAGAGTCATCATGTTTTAATTTAATGTTTGATATGACCAACATTCTTAGGTCAGCACAACCAAATGATGTTGTGGATCAACTGGATCACACGGCATATGTCCGGCAGGAGCAACACAAAAGCACAATGTACAAGATGTGCATGTTTCAGTTTATACTATACAAAAATAGTTAAAATAGATTCCAGGTAAACATGTTACATTAAGAAACAGTGCTAGTAGGAAATTGGCACTCAAATGGAAAAAAAAAGCAAAAGTATTTTCAACATGAAAATGCAAGACAGTGGAACTGGAAACTTTGGGATAAAATATTATGTCACCCATTTAGTTCTAGTGGGGAACCCCTCTGCATTGGACATTTCTGTAGATAATAACCTTGTTTTTTATGAACTCATCTAATTTGCCAAATGGGCACTTTTAGGTTAAAACATAAATTTTAAATGAGTTATGAATATTATTTAAAAACTGATGTGAATATTACAATTTTAGAAAGGAATAATTTTCATATTCGGCCTGAATTTACAGCTAGTTGTAAGCTATTCAGTTTCTCAAGGCAGAATTCATGATATACCCCAATATTAACTCAGAAGTTATAAAGCATAAATTCCTCTTCACCTGCTTTTTAAAAATCATTAGTACATTGTTGTAATTTTGTTGTTGTTAGGTGCCATCTAGTCGGTACCAACTCATAGTGATGTTATACACAGCAGAATGAAACAATGCTCAACCCTGGGCCAACCTCACTACTGTTGCCATACTTGAGTCAATTGATGCTGCCACTTGGCCAAACCATCTCATTGGGGGTTTTCTTCTTCTTTTTCTCTGACCCTCCACCTTACCAAACACGATATCTTTCTCTAGCGACTGGTCCCTCCTGACAATATGTCCAAAGTATGAGAGATGAAGTTTGGCTATCTTGGCCTGCAAGGAGCACTCTCGTTGCACTTCTTCCAAAACGATCTCTTAGTTCTTTTGGCAGCCCATGGCACTCTCAATATTCTTCTCCAACACTATAACTCAAAAGCATCAATTCTTCTATGATCTTCCTTATTTACGTCCAGCTTTCGCATGCATATGAGGTTATTGAAAATACCATGGCTTGGGTCAGGCACACCTTAGTCCTCAAGCTGGCATCTTTGCTCTTTAACACTTTAAAAAGGTCTTGTGCAGCTGATTTGCCTAATGCAATACATCGTTTGATTTCTTGACTGCTGCTTCCGTGAGTGTTGATAGTTGATCCACGAAGAATGAAGTACTTGACAACTTCAGTCTTTTCTCCATTGATAAGAATGTTGTTTATTGGTCCAGTGGTGAGGAATTTTGTTTTCTTTACATTGA
>NW_006408662.1:5831256-5832379 GCF_000296735.1 Chrysochloris asiatica
CAAATTTTGTCTCTCTTACTTCAGACATATTGTCAGGAAGGACCAGTCGCTGGAGAAGAATATCATGTTTGGTAAGTTGGAGGGTCAGAGAAAAAGAGGAAGACCCCCAGCAAGATGGATTGGCCAAGTGGCAGCATCAATGGGCTCAAGCGTGGCAACAATTGTGAGGTTGGCCCAGGATTGGGCAGTGTTTAGTTCTGCTGTGCATAGGATCACTATGAGTCAGTACTTACTCGATGGCAACTAACAACAACAACAACAACAACAACAAATATGGGACCAAACGAGTCCTGGTGTGGTACTGTGGGATAAGCAATGGAGTAGTAACATAAATGGACACCTATAGAATGGATCTCACCAGATGGAATACAAAGGAATTAAATCAGCTCTGGTAGCATAGTGGTTACAAGTCAGGCTGCTAACCCAAAGGTCAGCAGTTCGAAACTACCAGCTGTTCCATGGGAGAAAGGTGAGGCTTTCTGTTCCTGTAAAGATTTACAGCCTTGGGACCCCTATACAGCATTGCTATGAGTTGGAACCATCTCCATGGCACACCACCACCATCACCATACAACTGTGGAAAAGACAATAGACAAGCTCAATATCATCCATCAGAACAAGGCCAGGGGCCAACTGAGGAACACGCTATAAATCAATCTTATGCAAATTCAAGTACAAGCTGAAGAAAATTGAAACAAATCCACAAGAGACAAAATGTGACCTTGAGTATATGCACTTGAATTTAGAGATGATCACAAGAAAAGAGTTGACACACTGAACACTAATGTTCCAAGACCAATTGGGCTGCCATCAAAGCTGTCATACATGAAGAAGGCAAAAATCATTAAAAAGGCAACAAAGAAAGTAAAGACCAAAATGAATGTAAGACAAGATTCTGAAATTTGTTCTTGAATGCAGAATAGCTAAAGTGAATGGAAGAAATGATGGTTTAAAGAACTTCATTTAATTGGAAACCTGTCAGAAAGGAAACCTCAAAGATATTCCACTAAAACAGGTAACGGAATGGTTGTAAGACTGTCAAAGGCAGACAACCTGTAAGACACAGAAAAGCTGATCAGCCCTCTCAAATTCTGGCTCTCACATGTGTCACTGTAACAGGAAG
>NW_006408662.1:5835692-5844096 GCF_000296735.1 Chrysochloris asiatica
TCTTCACTTTCAGCAAGCAAGGTTGTATCATCTGCATATTACTGGTTGTTAAAGAATCTTCCTCTAATTCTGATGCCATGTTTTTCTTCATATAACACATCTTCTCAGATTATTTGCTCAGCATACAGGTTGAATAAGTATGGTGAAAGAATACAACCTTGTTGCACACCTTTCTTAATTTTAAACTATTCAGTGTTCCCATGTGCTGTTCCAACAACTGCCTCTTGGTCCATGTACAGCTTCCTCAGGAACACAATTAAGTGTTCCAGAATACTCATACTTCTCAATGTTGTCCATAGCTTGTCATGATCCACACAATCGAAAGCCTTTGCATAGTCAGTAAAGCACAGGTAAACATCTTTCAGATATTCTCTGCTTTCAGCCAAGATTCATCGGATATCAGCAATGATATCCCTCATTCCACGGCCTCTTCCGAATCCAGCTTGAACCTCTGGAAGCTCTCTGTCAATGTATGCTTGTAATCGTTTCTGTATTCCTTTAGCAAAACTTTACTCGCATGGGCTATCAAAGAGATTGTCTGATGATTTCTGCATTATGTTGGGTCACCTCTCTTTGGAATGGGCACAAATACGGATCTCTTCCAATCAGTTGGCCAGATAGTTGTCTTCCAAATTTCTTGACAGAGATGAGTGAATGCTACCTGTGCCGCCCAACTTTCTTGAAAGATTTCAATTTTTATTCCATCAATTCCTGGTGCCTTGTTCTTTGTCAATTCCTTCAGTGCACCTTGAACTTCCTCCTTCAGGATCATTGGCTCTTGATCATACGCTACCTCTTGAAATGGTTGAACAGTAACCATTTCCTTTTGGTACAGTGATTCTGCATATTCTTTACATCTTCTCTTGATGTTTTCTGCATCATTCAATATGTTGCCCAGAGAATCTTTCAATAATGAAATTCAAGTCTTGAATTTTTTTCTTCAGTTCCTTCAGTTTGAGAAATGCTGAGCCTGTTCTTCTTTTTTGGTTTTCTGATTCCAGATCTTTGCATATTTTTTTGTAATATTTGCCTTATCTTCTTGAGCTGATCTTTGAAATGTTCTGTTCAGCTCTTGTACCTACTCATTTCTTCCATTTGCTTTAGCATCTCTACGCTGGAGAGCAAGTTTCAGTGTCTCTTCTGACATCCATTTTGACCTTTTCCTTCTCTTGTCTTCTTAACGACTTTTTGCTTTTTTTGTTGTATGTACATAATTATAAAGTGCATAGTTATCAATAAATAACTAGTCTTTGACAAATGGAAGCGACTTCACATAGTTTTTTATTGCCAAAGAAAAAGTGTATATATTATTTGGGAGTAAAAACATAGTTAGAAGAAATCAAAAGTCACTGGAATACAAAAATGAGATGAACTTGTGCAAACTGAAACTTAGCATGACTCACAAAGTGTCTCTAGATATTAGGACAAATTTGTGCAATGGTGGCAAAAGTTCTGATAACTTATACAAGTTAGCTTCTAAATTCCTATGCAATTTGACTCAGTTAAATAGAACCTAGCATTCATAATTGGGAATATTCACTCAAATTATACTACATACTTGTACTACATTCTTCCACAAACATGTTAATGTCTAAGAGTATGTACTAACAATTTTTTTTAACTTCCAAAAGATTTTTATATTTAAGGCTGTAATAATAAAGTAACATCTTATTTCTAAGATCATCTCTCCTTTTAAAATATCTCCAAAAAAAATTGTGAACCCATTCAAAATCTACATAATAAAAGATAATTACCACTACTTTAGAGAAAGAAAACTTGCCCAACTACCTACAAATTCAAGAGTCTTAAAAATCCCCTTAGTTATGCATTGCAACTCTTTGAATTATGACCTTTTTTCCCTCTTGTCTAGAACAAGAGGAGGGACTACATAAGTGTTAACACGCTGCTGAAACAATGTTCCATAAATTTGTATTTTAGCAGAGCATTTCAGAAATCATATTGATTTTTACACAGAATGTAAATTTCCTTTTCTGGGAATTAGTTCAGGCATCTGTTTATTTGCTCCCAGGAAAACAAATTATTTTAGAATTCAACAATATTTTAAGTCTACTTTAATTATTTACACAAAGAACTCAACTGGAATATTACACACGCAGAATTTTATTATTACCCCCTGTACAACTTAAAATGTATGACTAATTGTCATTACAAAATCACAGTTAGGTCAATTTAAAAAAAAATCAGAACTACTCCTTTAAAACCATGATTTAAAATGATTTATATACAGTTGCTTGATTAAATGTTACATTTGAATTATAGAAAAACAATTCTTTTAGAATTAGAAGAAAGTTTAGTGACAAACAGAAATAGCTGCTTTGTAAAACTCAAGTAGGCATTGTGTTACTCTGGGTCATGTGCCAGATACCTCACTAAGACACAGACCACTACTTAAGGACAGGGATGGTGTCCCTTGTTTGGGGAATACCACAATAGCCACAGTGCATATCATCTAGTAGATGCATAATAAGTATTTGATGAATACGTACATGAATTCTGCAAAACTAAAAAGGTTTAAAATTATATTTCAATTATGTAAGATTTTAATTATTAAAACAATTGAATATACCTCTATTATAAGGGCTAATATTAGTTGTAGATTATTTAAGGAATTCATTCAACTTTACCTTCATAAAATTCTCCTTCCATTATATGGGGTTCTAACAGGTTTAAAAATTTCCATCTAAGTAACTAATAGATCAGACAGCAAAAAGATAATGATTAAACTACTGCAGCCACCACCTGAAAATTAGCTAGTAGGTCAAGTCCCATTATGGCATCTTTCAGATTATCTTGAGCACAAAGGAGAAGGATGATGTGGTTTAATGGGGAGAGCCGTAACAATAGATTTTGAAATGAGGAGAGATCAAGGAAATCAGAATTGGCAAAGGGGGGAAAAAATCAAGTCATTAGTGCTTCTGGAAGCTGAAGCAGATAAGATGACACTAATATGACTCCTGAAGATGGAGAGTGGATATTCAAATATAAACTTCACCTCTTGCCCAATTTTGCCTAAAGACAAGCACTGATGATATTACAGGTAAAAGTTACAGGCTGTTCGAGCTTGACATGGGAGTATTTAAGTTAACTGAATGTAAATCACAAAGTTGTAAAGCTAGATAGAGCCATTGAGATGACTTCTTGTAACATGCAGGAATGAGAAGTGACTTACCCAAAATCACAATTTTAAAAGGCACTTAACTAGAACCTTAGTCTCTTCTAGTCCAGTGATATGTTTACCTTATCACATCATCTCACTTCAAGTATCTTCAATTAACACTTTAAATATAAGGAAAAAGCATTTGTTAATGTTAATTTCTTTTTCAAACATGACATATTTTAAAATAACTTAAAAAATGGTTATGAAATGTTGCCCTAGCCAGTGTTAAAAGAACTAACTAGGGAATTTGAAACTCTTGTTACATTAAAAAAAAATTATAATAATAAACTCTTGGCCTTCCCCCAATGTCAAGTCTTTCTAAGTTAACCTTTTAAATAACTTTGAAAAATTGTTTTCTGTTGTTGAACAGTGCAATATCTGTCAACAGGACCACCATAATAGTAAGACTTCATCTTGCCGAGCTATCCCATTTTCAACCAACCCAGGAACCCATGCTTAACAAAGCTGGATGACCACAGGGATGCAGTCTGAGGCTGGGAAGTCCTCGAGGCGGATACGGGTCAACACAAGGCTCGAACTTGCAATCTTTGCCTCTTAAACACCTACTAAGCTAACTGACCCAAATGATCTTTAATAATAGCACCACTAGTTAAAACTATTTTCAAAGACTGAAGATCAAGAAAGATTTAATGTTACACTGCTAAGAAAGAGCAACCTGACACAGGAAGACTATATTTAATTCCTACGAGTATTTAAAAATATATGTTAATTTTTAAAAATTATTACAAAAATTTAGTAGCCCCCAAATGGTTGCTATAGTCCCCCTTACATACTAGGTCTGCCTTAACAGGAAAAGGAGTCTTATAAGAATTTATCTAATGTGGAAAGTAAATGACCTGTTAATAATTTCCATTGCCTTTTTTTTAACCATTTTTTCCCTTTTTTGTAGGAAAAATATAGTATTTGGGGGATATGACCATAAGAAATAGCAGCGGGAAGGGAAAACATTTTTTTAAATGAACAGTGTAACTTTACAATCATTAAATTTAATCAGAAACTATAGGACATAATGCCTGATTGAAATCCACAAGAAGCCCATAAAATTTGTGTTTCTTCAATGTTTCAGTCAAACCAATAATGGCATCTCAGTTTAAGTTGTACTTTAATAATCCATTTACCTATGTGACTAGATAAAATGCAAGTAGGGATGATTTTAAAACTTCATTAATTCATTACACACTGAAGTTCACAATTGGTAAGAAAATAGGAAGTAATCGACTGTATGCACCCAAAATCCCAAGACAGAAAGCTCAGGTATTCAGATTCAGTTTCTTTTCAACTTGTTTCCTGTAGGAATCCTCTATCGTAGGATCATATTCAGCCACAAAGTGATTCTGAATTAGCTGTATTGTCAAGGCACTCTTGCCTACGCCACCAGCTCCAACTATCACACACTTATATTTGAGCTAACTGAATATCAACTAATGACAACAACAACAAGAACAGTCTCCTTGACTTTCATCCCAGTGACTATTCACCCTTGAAAATAAGACATCAATGGAGGGATTTCAGAACATGGCTCATATTTTGCAAGACCACCCAACTACACATTTTCTCCACTAAATTAAGCATTAGCTGGTGAGCAAGTTTCAGTCTCTTCTGACATCCATTTTGATCTTTTCCTTCTTTCTTGTCTTCTTAATGACCTTTTGCTTTCTTTCTGTATGATGTTCTTGACGTCATTCCACAATTCTTCTGGTCTTCCGGCTATAATGTCTAATGTACCAAATCTGTTCTTCAGATGATCTCTTAATTTAGATGGGATATGGTAAGGTCATATTTTGGCTCTCATGGACTTGTTTTAATTTTCTTCAGCTTCGGTTTTAATTTGCATATGAGCAATCTGCCTCTGGCCTTGTTTTGGCTGATGATATGGAGCTTTCCCCACATATCTTTCCACAGATGTAGTCAATTTGATTTCTGTGTATTCCATCTGGTGAGGTCCATGTGTATGTCTTTTATGTTGTTTTTAAAAGGTATTTGCAATGAACACGTCATTACAAAACTCTATCATGCAATCTCCAAAGGTCAGCTCGAGAAGACAAAGTCAAATACTATAGCAAAATATGCAAAGACCTGGAGTTAGAAAACCAAAAGTGAGGAACACACTCAGTATTTCTCAAGCTGAGGGAACTGAAGAAAAAAATTTAAACCTCAACTTTCAATATTGAAGGATTTTATGGTCAAATTATTGAATGATGCATAAAGCATCAAAAAAAGATGGAAAGAATACACAGAATTACTGTACCAAAAAGAAATGGTCAATGTTCAACCATGTCAATAGGTAGCATGTGATCAATAGCCAATGATACTGAAGGAAGAAGTCCAAGGTGAATTGAAGGCATTGGTAAAGAACAAGACACCGGGAACTGATGGAATACAAATTGAAATCTTTCAAGAAAGTGAGGTAGCACTGGAGGCACTCACTCATCTATGCCAAGAAATTTGGAAGACAACTACCTGGCCAACTGACTGGTAGAGTCCATATCTGTGCTCATATCAAAGAGAGGTGACCCAATGGAATGCAGAAATCATCGGAGAATATCATTGATATCCCATGCGAGTAAAGTTTTCTTAAAGGTAATACAAAAATAGCTGCAATCATACATTGGCCGAGAACATCTAAAGGTTCATGCTGGATTCAGAAGAGGACATGGAACGAGGGATATCATTGATGATGTCAGATGGATCTTGGCTGAAATCAGAAAATACTAGAAAGATATTTACCTGTACTTTATTGACTACACAAAGGCTTTCAATTATGTAGATCATGATAAACTATGAACAACATTGCAAAGTATGAGTGTTCCAGAACACTTAATTGTGCACATGAGAAATCTGTACATAGACCAAGAGGCAGTTCAACCAGAACAAGGGTAACACTTAATGGTTTAAAATTAGGAAAGGTATGTACCCAAGTTGCATTCTTTCTCCAGACTTATTCAATCTGTATGCTGAGCAAATAATCTGAGAAGTTGGATTATATGGAGAAAAATGTGGCATCAGGATTGGAGGAAGACTCCTTAACAACCTGCAATATGCAGATGATACAACCTTGCTTGCCGAAAGTGAAGAGGACTTAAAATACTTACTGATGAAGACCAAAGACCACAGTCTTCAGTATGGGTTGCATATCAATATAAAGAAAACAAAGATCCTCACCACTGGACGAATAAACAACATTCATATCAATGGAGAAAAGATTGAAGTTGTCAAAGACTTCGTTTTGCTCAGATCAACCATCAACACTCATGGAAGCAGCAATCAAGAAATCAAGCAAACTATAGCATTAGGCAAACCAGCTGTACAAGACCTCTTTAAATTATTGAAAAGCAAAAACATTTTACTTTGAGGACTAAGGTGCACCTGGCACAAGCCATGGTATTTTCAATAACTTCATATCCATGCAAAAGTTGGACAGTGAATAAGAAAGGTCTTAGAAGAATTGATGCTTTGAGTTATGGTGTTGGAGGAAAATATTAAAAGTACTGTGGACTACCCAAAAAACAAATGAATCTATGTTGGAAGAAGTACAGCCAGGATGCTCCCTAGAAGCCAGGATGGCCAGACTTGCTTTCTCATACTTCGGACATATTATCAGAAGGGATCAGTCCCTGGAGATGGATATCGTGTTTGGTAAAGTGGAGGGTTGGAGAAGGGGAGGAAGATCCCTCAATGAGATGGATTGGCACTGTGGCAGCAGCAATGGGCTCAGGCATAGCAACTATTGTGAGGTTGGCGCAGGACTGGACAGTGTTTCGTTGTGTTGTGCGTAGGGTCGCCATGAGTAAGTACTAACTTTATGGCACCTAACAGCAACAACAAATCAAGCATAGAAGTAGCCATTATTAAGTTGTTTTGTAATCTGTAAATGCACTGTGGTGGTAGAGGGCAGTTTAAAGGCAGCTACTTAACAATGCTCTGTACTCCTTCTTAGGTTGAATTAGAAAAATCAGCTAGGAATTTTCCTTAGTAACAGTGAATAATCTATGCCTATTATTACCATATTTCCCTGACAGGAAGATGAGACTTGGGTAGAGGAGCAATTTGGTTAGGGAGATTTATGTGATTAAGCAGTGTATCTGAAATAGAACTGATACCGTTCTTTAAACACTGGATACCGATTAAATTAAATTAAAAAAGAATAGAGTAAGTTATGTTTCTGTTCTTAAATTCCGTCAAGTCAGTTCTGACTGCTAGTGACTCTGTATAGGGTTTACATGAAGTGGCTGGTGGTTTTGAACCATCAACCTTACAGTTAAAAGTCCCCAGCTTATCCTACAGTGCCTCATGGATCCAGAATAAGGTATATTGTTGTTGTTGTTGTTAAGTGCCATTGAGTTGGTTCTAACTCATAGCGATCTTGTATAGGATTTCCAAAGAACAGCTGTGGATTTGAACACCCTATTTTGTGATTATCAGTTCAGTGCTTAGCCTACAGCACCACACCAGGATTCCATAATAAGGTGTAAAAATGATCTTTATTGTTATTTCAAATGGTTGACCATTAGGTTCCCTTTTTTATTCATACATACAGGGTTTTCCAGTAGGGCATTTAATTGAATCTTTGACATTTTCAGAACCATTAAGTTTGTTTCTACAGCTGTTTTTCAAGGACTAATAACAAAAAATATAATAGAACTTAATTAGAAACCAAACAGAGTTGAGCTCAAACATTTCAGTTAATGAGCAATTGAGAGTATATTGATTTCACTTTATAAATAGCATTAACTTTCAATAGCAACTGACACAGAGAGATTGCTTATTTAAATTGTCTGATAAGACAGGTTCATGTATGTAGACTATTAATCTAAGAGGGATATTGGGATCCAGGGTATCATTGATCTGTTGATCTTAATTAATATCAACAAAAACCCTACCAGATCTGTGCATTTAACTAGGCACTAAAATATCAATAGGAACTTATACATATTCTCCTATCAACATTAGATATATATTTATATATAGTTATTGTTAGGTGGCATGGAGTCGGTTCCTACTCATAGTGACCCTATGTACAACAGGACAAAACACTGCCAGGTCCTCACAATTCTTGTTATGTTTGAGCCCATAGTTGCTTCAAATGTTTCAATCCATCTCCTTGGGGACTGTCCTCTTTTCCCTTGACCCTCCACTTTACCAAGCATGATGTCCTACTGTAGGGACTTGTCCTTCCTGTAATATCCAAAGTATGAGAGATGAAGT
>NW_006408662.1:5844661-5863509 GCF_000296735.1 Chrysochloris asiatica
GGGATTATTTTCTCAGCATACAGATTGAATAAATACAGTGAAAGGATACCAACTTGCCTCACACCTTTCCTGATTTTCAACCATGAATTTTCTCCTTGTTCTATGTGAATGACTGTCTTTTGGCCTATGTATAAGTTCCTCAAGAGCACAATTAAAGTGTTCTAGAATACCCATTCTTCACAATAGTTAGCAATGTTGTTGTTAAGTACTGTTGAGTTGTTTCCAACTCACAGCAACCCAGTAGAGGGTTTCTGAGGAATGACTAGTGAGTTTGAACAGCCAACCTTGTGGTTCAAACTGACCTTGTGGTTGAGTGCTTATCCTACAGTGCTAAACCTAGACAAAATGAAAATCTTGTGCACAGTCAATAAAACACAAATAAACATCTTTCTGGTATTCTCTACTTTCAGCCAAGTTCCACCTGAAGTCAACAATACTATACCTCTGGTTCCATGTCCTCTTCTGAATCTGTCTTGATTCTGACATTGCTGATTTGGAAAACTCTGTGGATGGTAGCACCAATAACCAAAGTAATGAAGGAAGAAGGAAAAAATACTTGTAAAGAAAGAGAATTCTATTTGGAAAGATCTGTGGCTATGGTACATGAAGGGCATCTAGGTGAGAAGTTTAGTTGGCAGCAGGAGGTATGGATATGCCACTCAGCACAGAGAGCTACAGCCATCGGACAAAAGAAAACATGGTAAGGGAATATTTCTATTGTATTTATAGATCTTTAGTGAATATAAGGCAGGAACCAATACAATGAAAAACATAACCTCCTGTAATTCTTAGAAATGCCTGAAAGGAAGATCATTTAGTACCAAAAACTATAAAGAAACTGTTCAAAATGTGTTAAGACTTTTATAGGCACTCCACTTCTAAGAATGTATTCTAAAAGAATAACCAAAAATAAGATTAGAGCTTTACGTTTAAAAAAATCATTTCTGCAAACATTTTAATAATAGCTAAAGATCGGAAAGCATGTATATTTCAATAAAAGGAACAATTATGGTTTACCATAGTAAAATATTATATTATAGCTAAACCATCTATCTAAAAAGAATCAAATAAGCAAAATACATTATAAAAAGTAGACAACTTAGCAAAAAGACAAAATAATAATAATAATGAAACTGGCAAAATACTTAAATAGACCTTTCTCCAAATTAGTTGTTTTTGTTGTTAGATGCTGTCCACTCAGTCTGACTCACAGCAATCCTACACACAACAGAATGAAACAGTGCCTGGTCATGTACCATCCTCGTAATTGCTGTTGGTGTTGTTGAGTGCCATCAAGTCATTTCCAACCATAGCGACCCTGTATAGGGTTTCTGAGGAGTAGCTGGTGAGCTTGCCATGCATTAACCCCTAGGGCCACATCAGGACTTCAATAATTGTTGTTAGGTTCTCCAAATAGGACATCCAAATGGCCACCAGACACATGAAAAGATGCTTAACTTCATTTGCCATCAGAGAGAGGAAACTCAAATCCACAGTGCTTAGTGGCACTATTTCAATCCCACTTATGGGATAAAGCACTGGATGACAAGTGTAGCTTGAACCATGGCAGCTCAGGCTCACCAGCCACTCCTTGGAAACCCTATACAGGGTCACTATGAGTCAGAACTGACTCCACAGCACTTAGAAACAACAGGATGGCTAGAAGAAGAAGGGGAAAAAACCAAAAACAAACCAGAAAATAGCAAGTGTTGGTGAGAACGTGGAAAAATTGAACCCTTTATGCATTACTGGTGGAAATGCACAATTGTACAGCCGTTATGGAAAGCAGAGTGGTGGTTCCTCAAAAAAATAGAAATAGAACTTGTATGTGACTCAGCAATTGCACTCATGTTGTTGTTAAGTGTCTCCAACCTTATGGTTCAAGCCACCATAGTAGTTCAGCACATTAACCCACAGCACCACACCAGGAATTCTGGGTATGTACCCCAAACATGCACAATCAGAGACTCAAACAAACTTGTACACTGATATTCACTGCAGACCTATTAACAACTTACAAAAGCTGGAAACTACCTAAATGCCCACTGCCTTAGTTATGGAGTCCTGGTGGTTTGAACCACAAGGTCAGTGGGTCAAGCTCAATAGCTGCTCTTCAGAAACCCTATACAGCGTCTCTATGAATTGGAACCAACTCAACAGCACTTAAAAATAACAACAATAACAATGAAAGCAATCCCACAAATGGATGGCTTTAACAGATAAAACAATTTAAGCCCAAAGTTTTCCTTCAAAGCACCATCTCTCAGGGAAGGCTTTCTTTCTCTGTTGGTTCTCGGGGAAGGTCCTGATTTCCTTTCGGCATCTATGAGCACTAGGTTCCATGGAAAGCATCAAAAGTCTTGGCATCAATCTTCCCCTGGGTCTAGGAGGTTCTCAGTCCAGCAATCTGGGGTCCAAAGGACATGTTATGATCTTGACTTTTATTCTTCATCTCTCTCTTTTTGCTTTTCTCCCATTTTATCTCTTAGAAGATAAAATATGATGCAGAATGCATCTTGGGGGAACTTCCCTCACAGAAGATCAGGACTAAGAACTGAGTAAGGGTGTTGCATTCCATTCGAATCCCCTTATAACTGATTGGCTGATCCAAACAGATCCTACTATACAGGATGATTACAGCATTACACACTTGCCAAGCCACTGAGAATTATGACTCATTCAAGTTAACACATATTATGGGGGGACACAATTCCATCCACAACACCCATCAGTAGATGAAATAACAAAGTATGGTGCATATATACAATGGAGCCTGACTTAGCCAGTAGAAGAAATGAAATCTTGAAATATGCCCAAGTATAGATGGAGCTTGAAGACATTATGATAAGTGAAATAAGTCAATCACAAAAGGACAAATATTGTATGACTTCATTTATGTGTGACAAGAAAAGGCAAATGTGCAGAGACCAAAGAATATTAGTGGCTACCAGGAGCAGGAAGGATGAGGGAAGAGGGTTTTTTTTTTTAATGTTTTATTGTGAATTATATGATAGTTTACATGAGAGAACGTCAGTTCCATATTCATTCCATCGTATATCATTACATTGCCATGGTTCCAATCCCCTCCATGCATCGTCTTCCGACCAAAGGGCATATCCTAGAAGCCCGTGCTCTACACTCCCCCCTCTCCCCTCAGTGTTCGGCCCACAGTTCCTCTCCCTCTCTGGATCCAAAGTCCCCAGCCGCTTCAACCCTCTATGTCATCCTCTCTGTCTCCATCTCAGGCATCCCCAGTTCTCTAGGTGGGGTCGCGTTCTCGGCTCTTATCCGTTGGTGGTCCCAGAGACCTCCGCTCCTAGACTGGAGAAATAATCGCTCTCTTCCTTGCTACAAAACATCTACCCTTGCATTTCCAACACTCACAATCTGTCTTGATAACCATTATTCACTACACTATCTGTATTTCATTTCATCAGCTCCACCTAGACAAATTGGATAGTACTCACTGGTGATTCTGCCTTCCTCCATGCCCCCTAGCTGTAAGTTCCCTCTTGAAAGCTTGTAAGCCAGTTACTTCTTGCCTTTGTAGTCTCTCCCTCCCCATTTGGGTATCCAATGTCCAAGTTGCCCCTCTCTGTCTACTCTGTGTGTGGAAGGGGTTGGAATGTTTCTTGCTGTAAGGATTTATCGCCTCTTTTGTGTCACTGCATTCATATGCATAGGTCAAGTTCATCAGCTTGGATCAGCTCAATCTTCTTCCCCCCCCCCCCTTTCTTTCTTCTCCTGGTTGAGCTCTGATCATCCAGTCATCCAGTCCTGGTCACATGGGTGTCATCTGCAAGTGTGGGTGTTCTTGTGCACATGCCCTCTCTTCCCATCAGCCAGCAGCTCCATTCTCCACTTGAGTCCTCTGTGGCCACGTCACTGACTCTGGGCCCAGGAGTCCTCGGGTCTCCTCGCACTGCTTGCCAACCAAGTCCCCAACCGGGTGAGGGAAGAGTTTTAATAGTGATTCAAAACTCACATTGATTAAGAATGAGGTTATACAGCTGATTATTGTAATTGCTGTCAATAAGTTGTTAAGTGCCACCAAGTGGGGTCCAACTCATAGAAACTCTGTATTGGGTTCCTGAGGAGCAACTGGTAAGTTTGAACCACGGACCTTGCTGTTAAAACTGATCTTCTGGTCCAGTACTTATCGTAAAGCACCACACCATGGACACCTGTAAAAGTTGAGTTGTCAAGAGTTGTGTGATTGACATACATATTTGTAGCAACAACAAAAAAGGAAACTGTTGAGGCTGCTTTCATACAAAACATCTCACCTCAGGGGATTTGGTTCCTTGGTTTGGGAGTTTGAATCCTGGTTTCATGGAATATCCCAGTTAAATGGCCTACTAATGTGTTTAGTAAGGAGCTCTGGTAGTGTAATGGTTACGAATCAGGCTGCGAACCGCAAGGTCAGCAGTTCGAAACTACCAGCCATTCCGTGGGAGAGAGATGAGGCTTTCTGCTTCCGTAGAGAGTTATAGCCTCGGAACCCCTGTTCAGGGTCACTATGATTCGGAACCGACTCCACAGCACATAACAACAACAACAATGCGTTTAGTGCTTTGGATCTATTCCCTAGTTCATCCATTCAGTAGTGCCTGGGGCCTTAACAGCTTGCAAGCTGTCATCCAAAACAAGATATTTGGTCTCTATACACCTGGTGTGACACTGTGGGTTAATGCACCAGACCGCAAAGCCATTTGAACTACAAGATCAGCGGTTCAAGCTCACCAGCTGCGCCTCAGAAACCCTATATAGGGTTGCTATGGGTTGGAATCGACTCGACAGAACTTAAGAACAACAACATACACCTGGAGTACTAAAGGAAGGAGAGCCAGGAATAGGAGGAGACAATGGAGTGTATGGTTAATCATCTCCATGAACAAATATTTCCTTTGTCATGAGACCAGAAGAACTGGATGGTGCCCAACTACCATTCCATTTTCACCAAAGATTCCATTGAATAATTCTAACCAAAAGGCGAAAATGCTCAACACAATTTCAAATTCTTATGGACTCCAGATTTTTTGGAACCATGGGGTCTGGATGAACCCATGAAACTATTGCCCTGGAATAATATTTAAATGTTAAATTAAAAAAATATCACTTAAAGTCTTCTCTCTCTCAAGAATAGTTTCACTTCAGTAGTGAAAAGCACTACGTTTTTTGGGTTTTTTTAGTATATCTATACAGGAAAAAAATGGCAGTGCAACTGAAAAGAGTAGCTAGGAAACTCGAGACCAGTGAGTTTATGTTAACAAGGGAGAAACAACTCAGAAAGGGGGGGGGGGGGGTTGAGCATTGCTGCACAACTCAAAGACTATAATCAATGTCCCTAAATTGTACACATAGAAACTGTTGAATTGGTGCATGTTGGTGTATATTCTCAAAAACAGAAAAATAAATACAAATCTTTCAAAAGTGATATTTCATGCCATAAAAAACTCATGTGATGATAAAGTGTGTGACATAATGCAGTTGACTTCTTATGTAATATGAGCCTGGACAAATCGTTAGAAGGAAACACAAGCATTTCACTCTCTCAGCGAAAATGGAACTGTGGATAATTTATGGTTGTATATATTGTCAACCATTTTTTAACGAACATGATTACTTTTATGAGCAAAAAAAAAAACTTCAAATAAATTCAGAGATCTATAAATTGCATAATAGGAGGAGGAAATGGAAAAATGAAATCAACTCACTTGGAAGAAATGTGACGAACCTAAAGGGCATTGCAAGAAACTTAGACAAAAAAGCAACAGACCAAAATTGAATAGGCAACTGACTATGAGTTTATTTTTTCACCCTAGGTTTCTCAAATACTGTTGTCCAAGGAAAAACACACATTCCAATGCAGACTTACAATCAGACAAAAACATGCTGAGGTTGCCTACATCTTTTTGGCAACTATTGCTCATTATATAACAATAGTACTCTTGGTGTGGTACTGTGGGATAAGCACTGGCCTGCTAATGGCAAGGCTGGCAGTTCAAACCCACCAGCAGCTCCTCAGAAACCCTATGCAGGGTTGCTATGAGCCAGAACCAATTTGATGACACTTAACAATGACATAAAACAATAAAATTGCATTCGGAAATCAAAAACAAAAAGAAAAGTTGAACACAAAAGCAACTTTATTGGCAATAAAGCAAAAACAGTGAACACCACACTCTGAGATTCCTGTCAAATTTGATGTCTTCTCAAAGGAGCCCCGGTGGGGCTGTTTGATGATCACTGGACTTTTAACTGCAAGGTCAGCAGTTCAAACCCATCAGTCATACGATGGGAGAAAGATGAGGCTTTCTGTTCCCATAAAGTTTATACTCTCAGAAACCTCACAGAAGGTCATCATAAGATGGAATCAACTCAATAGCAGTTGTTGTTTTGTTACATGCCATCGAGTCAGTTCTGACTCATAGCAACTCTGTATAGGGTTTCCGAGGAGCGGTTGGTGGGTTTGAACCACTGACTTTGTGGTTCAAATCGACTTTGCAGTCCAGTGCTTTATCCCATAGTGCCATATCAGGACTCCTTGATGGCAGTAGGCTCAGGTTTTAATTGGTTTTCTCATAGTAGTTAACTGACATTGATTGTAAGACTGATGAATAATTGCCAGCTATATTTATAGCAAAGATGTCAGCTTGAGGCCTTAGATGCACCTGACCCAAACCATGGTATTTTCAATAACCTTAGATTAGATGCATACAAAAGCTGGACAGTGAATAAGGAAGACCATAGAATAATTGATGCTTTTGAGTTATGGTGTTATAGGAGACTATTGAAAGTGCCATGGGCTGCCAAAAGAACCAACAGATCTGTGTTGGAAGAAGTGCAACCAGAGTGCTCCTTGGAGGCCAAGATGGCCAAACTTCATCACTCATACTTCAGACATGTGGTCAGGAAGGACCAGTCACTGGAGAAGGATATCATGTTTGGTAAGGTGGAAGGTCAGAGAAAAAGAGGAAGACCCCCAGTAAGATGGATTGGCAAAGTGGCAGCATCAATGGGCTCAAGAGTGGCAACAATTGGGAGGTTGGCCCAGGATCAGGCAGTGTTTCCTTCTGTTGTGCATAGGGTCTCTGTGACTCAGGACCAACTCAATGGCACCTAACAATAAAACAACAATAATATCATTACAGGTTGCTTCTTCCACTATTTGCTAATGACTAAATATATAAAATAAGGAGCTCTGGTAGTGTGGTGGTTACGAATTGGGCTGCAAACTACCAGCTGCTCTATGGGAGAAAGATAAGACGTTCTGCTCCCATAAAGATTTACAGCCTCGGAAACCCTGTAGAGGGTCACTATGAGTTGGAACCAACTCCACGGCACACAGCCCCCAAATATATAAAATATATCAATGACCAAATATCATAAAATGCAAGGATCTAAGAACCTTCAATAAGAAAATGTGGATGAAGTTCCTTCCCTGGTAATCCCTTACCATTTTTTTTTAACTTATTTTTATTATTAGCGGTGCAGGTTACATTTGAAGGAATGAAGAAATAGCATGAAGGAAGCACATTTCTGTTTCTGAGAGCTTTATTATGTTTCATAGGAACATACACAAGCATCTTTTCTTTGATACAGCATTTGTAGTTGTGGTCTTCTTGGTTCCTGTGCTCTCCTCACAATCCAAAAAATAACTATATAATTTACATTCATTACAAGAATGTATAGGCTAGTAACTCAAAAGACCAACAGACAGGGAAGGAGTCTTCACATCAAGTATCAATACTATCCCCTCTGTATACAGGGTTGATGGGGACAAGCAACTTAGACATTAGCTACCTAAACTGGGTGGGATAGGGGGAGGGGACTATAAAGGCACAGATTGACTGGCTTACAAATTTTCAAGAGGGAGTTTAGTATCAGAGTGTGCGGGAGAAGGTAGAATCCCCACTGAATAGTTTTCATCTTGTCTAGACTGGTTTGGTGAAAGGAGATGGCGATAAGATTCTTATGATTCAATAGTGAATAATTTTTATCATGAGTAATTGCAACTGTCACAACTGTGAAGATAGAAGTTTTGTAACAAAAAAGGGGTAGTAGTTAATCTTACAGTCTAGGAACAGAGAACCCCAGGACCATCAAGGGAGAAGAGCATGGGTGGAATGTGGGACCCTATCCAGGGAAACAATGACACCAGAGATGGAGGCAGAGATGAAGACATGGAGAGATAGAACAGTTGAGGACTCTAGACTCATGTAAAGAGAAAGGCTCTCTGCTGGCGGCCAGGAGGCAGGCTTGCAGAATGGATCCTTAGATTGTTTAAATGACTATATGTCCCTGAGTGTTTTTGTGTACATCCCCCCTCTTCAAACAAACAAACAAACACCAGAGGGAATAGAAGCAAATACTGCTGAGTGATGATACCCCTAGGAGATTGTAATCATTGCAATGAAACGATGGGTGTAAAACTGATGCTCTCCCATGTAACTATAACTCAATTCACAATAAAACTTTAAAAAACAATGAACATATAGGCTAGTTGATGTATTAAGACAGGGATACTGAGCAATTAGAGAGTTGTTGTTGTTGTTAAGTACCGTGGAGTTGGCTCCAACTCACAGTGACCCTGCACAGGGTTTCCTAGGCTGTAAATCTTTACGGGAGCAGAACGCCTCATCTTTCTCCCACGGAACCACTGGCAGTTTTGAACTGCTGACCTTGAGGTTGGCAGCCTGACTCATAACCACTGCTTTGAAAATACTTCTCTTTCAATAGAAAACATGCTCCATAAGTATTTGTTAAGGAATGAATGAATACAGTACCGAAACACGTAACAGAGAAAGTAAGTGTTATAAGCAATAACTAAGAAGAGAGGTCGAGAAGTAGGCTAAAGGACTTAGAGAAGGCATGTCTATGGTTAGGACCTAGAAAGGCATGATGTCTCATGAGCAAACCAAGCAGCATTAGGCAAAGCTCAGAGGTAACAATGAGATTCATTGATGAGGAGAAAGGAGAAAGATTTTTTTTTCTTTTTTGGTAATAATATAAATTTATTTTCTGAAATAAAGTTGGGAGTACCAATTCCTAATCAGCCAATCAGAGTCTTTCTAGCTCAGACATTTATGATGCATCACTTTGTCTTCATTTCTTAAAACATTTGCTTTGTCAGTTTATCATTTTTTAAATTGCTTTTAATGGTTTACTATCCTCACAAGCACATGTAAACTTATGTGGTTCTAACTAATTTACACAATCTTATTATGGTTCCAAAAAACACTTTAACATACAGGACATGCTAAAAAATTACATGGGTTTAACTCAGAAATTTTAATTCAGAGATTTGCAAATTGAAATTTTTTCTCCAGTCATATCTAATCACAATAATGTCATCACCACTTATTCTATCTTCAATTATCTCATTCTGTCTTAAAAAAAAAAAAAGCTTTTATTGTGAATTGAGTGATAATTTACATGGAAGAGTATGAGCTTTACACTCATTTTATCGTATTTCGATTCATTGCAATGATTTACAATTCCCTCCATGCATCACCATCCAACAGTATTTGTTTATATTCCCTGTGTTTTCTTTTTGGATGTAGAAAAGGGAAAGGATTTTTATCACTGGAATTTTTGTTGAAGAGCAGAGCAGATGAACTTGAATGAGTGAAATATTTCTATTTAAAAAATAATCAAGTCTGAGAAGCAAGAACTTCAGACTTGAGAAGCAGGGGTTCTTGAGCCAGGAAGGAGATGGTAAATGAAGCAGTTTTGAGAAGGTTGGTTAATTGTAGCTGAGAGAGAGAGAGATAGGTTTGGGGGGCATAGAGTGAGGAGCTTAGCACCACTCTAGGATGAGAAGAGCAGTGTGTGGTTGAAGGTGGTCCTAGTATATAAGGACACGGAATAACACCAGGAATAGTTCAAAGAGAATGAGTTCATTTGGTGACTTCTTTTAATATCGTGAATTAGGAAAGACACTGCAGTCTTCAAGTTTTGCTTCCTCAGTCAATTAGAATTCATAAGCTAAGAAGCTGAAGAAAGGACTGGTCATAGCTTAGGACATCAGCCAAGTGAACACACCAACAGCTTACCAAGTAATTGAATGTTTTAGAGGGGAAAAAAAGACCCTCCATAGTTAGGTTTAGAATATCAGAACTTTAACTGTCTTATGCTTAGTTTATATATATATATATATATATATATATATATTTAATTTGCATTGAATTGCATATGGTAGGTTGGAGGGAATCATATACTTCTTTTTGGTTTGGAGGAATGATACAGACCTAGGAGAGCCAATATGGCAGAACCAAACTTAGTTTGAGATACTGAGTTTAGAATGAGAACATGGAAATCTGACTTGATCTAGGAAGCCATTGAGAATACGTTTTGAAGTCCATCAGAGGCAGGGTTGAGAATGTAAGAAGAATATTATAAATCTATTTTGGAGAAGAAAAAAAATCTACCATGCAGAAAAATACGTTTTTAATTATTTCATATTCCATTTTAGTGTTTGACTATATCGATATATGTGTTCTGTAGTTACAATAAATATGTATGACATTTTAGATCTGGAACTTTTCATACTTGGTAAAATGGAGGGTCAGAAAAAAAATAGGATGAACCCCAATAAGATGGATTGACAGAGAAGCCAGGGACAAAGGGCTAAATGTACCAACACTTGTGAGTTTAGCTCGGGACTGGGCAGTGTTTCGTTCTGTTGTGCATAGAGTCACTATGAGTTGAAACAGACTCAATGGCACCTAACAACAACAACAGTCTCAAAAGAAGTCCCCATAATTCTGGAGTCTCCACAAATATGCCTCTTAATAGCTGTATAATACTCCATCCAGGTAATGCATTACAATGAACAATTCTCCAGTTTCTTGGGCTACTTCTAACTTATCTCCACAGATAATGCTATATTAAATATCCTCACATATACAGCATTGTTTTCTGTTAAACAATCTCATTTAAGATAAATTTCCAAGTTATCAAATCAAATTACAAAAACAATTTTATAATTATTAGTTGTTATATTGTTTTTCTTTTTATGTTTTTTGTATGATCGTCAAATAGTTACATGTACTTTACACAAATTTCAAATTTTATAGACATACATGATAGAGAAAATCTCTCATATCTCAACTCACAAAAATAATCACTATCAGTAGTTGTACTCATCTTCCAAATTACTTGTTCTTCTTTATATTAACATATAAAATTATCATTATTGTTAAGTGCTGCTGAGTTGGTTCCGACCCATAGGATTTCCAGGGAGCGGCTGGTGAGCTTGAACTACCAACCTCGTAGTTCAAACAGACTTTGCAGTCCAGCACACCAAGACTCCAAAATTATCATTAACTTATAAACAATTTTGATCATGTTCTACTTAGATATAAATAGTTAATAATTTTTATGGAGTCATAAGATACCTTTGTAAAGCTAGGCCGTACTTTCATTTATCCATTCCACTGTTGAAAATAATATGCAAACCTTTGCTCTTATAACCATTGCTATAATAAATGTATCTGTGTGATTAACTGCACACACACAGGTGTCTAATCACACTTCTGGGAATATTTAGGTAGAATTAAAAAAAACAAACAAACACCAGAATTTAATAGATATTTTGAAATTGTGCTCAGCCAGGAGCTTGCAGAATGTGACCTTTGATTGTTTAAATGATTATATATTTCTGAGTGTTTTTGTGTGCACCCCCCCCCAAAAAAAAAGTAATAACAACAGAGGGAATAGAAGCAAAAATCCTGTTGAATGATGATGCACAGAGATTGTACTCATTGCAATGAAACGATGAGTGTAAAACTGATGTTATCCCATGTAAACTATCACTCTGTTCACAATAAAAACTGAAGAAAAAAATAAGAAAATCTTACTTTCTGGCTTGTTCTGGAAAGCAAAATAAAACATAACAGAATGCAAAAGAAAGGGGAAAAAAAGAGAAAAGCATATTACTTAAGAGTAAGTAGCCACTCAAAAAAGACTACAGATTGTATGATTCTATTCGTACAAAACGTCCAGAAAAAACTAATACCTAGGAGTAGAATGTAGATCAGTGGTTGCCTACAGGATAGGCATTAGAGCAGGGGGAGTGAGGAGCCTACACTGATCATGAGTAGAGAGTTTCTTTTGTGGGTGACAGTTGCACAAGTCTGTGAATACATGGAAAATCACCCAATTATAAAATACAACAGAACAAAACTAAAAAACATTGAATTTCAAAACAATTTCCAAAATGATACTGAATACTCCCTTCCCCTTGCTCTGACAGGAACCTACCTCCTCCAGGTGAATTTTCCTGTACACTCTTCATATCTCTGAGACTAGAGGTTAGTGTCTGTTTGACTCCTCATTTCTGGTTCTATTTCTTTCTCCCTCTCTTCTAAAAACAAATCAAAACAACCAGCAAAAACAACTGATTCTAACCCTCCCATCATTGGGCTACACAGCCAGGTCATCCTCTCATTCCCAGGAGATTGTGGCCCCAGGCCACCATTACTCCGTTCAACCTTATTCATTTCTGAGTTGAGTCTGTGAAGTAGACATTCAAGCAGATGCTCCTCCTGACATTTGAACCGCACTAGCCCCTGGTTTCTCTCATCAGATGTTCTCAACCTCCACGTCAACTCTTCATTATGTTATTAACCTTACAGTGTCAATAACTGAGGCCTCCAAAGTCTTGTTTAACTTCCAACCTCCCTCCAGGTCTGACTATCTACCTCGGCCATTTTAGTGCCGTGATTCCAACTCTCTTCTAGCCTGACAGAAAGAAATAAGACTTATCTCCTGCCTCTGCCCTTCATTGGCCTCTCATCTTCCATACTCATCTTTCCCAGCACAAATTCCAGATTTCAGTCATTGTAACGTTGATATGACATTGCCTTAAATCTTGACTTTCTTGTCCAGATCTTGCTTCATTGTGCACCTGGGAAACCACAGTTTGGTCAAAATTTAAGTTACCACCTATTTTGTACTTGCACCCATGAGTTCAAAGAGAAAACAATGCTAAAAGATCTCTTGGGGGTTATAATGCACACTTCTCTGTAGTGGACCCACATGGTACTGGGCAATGAAATCACTCCCTGCCTCCTCCAATCCGTCTTCTTCTCCTAGATGGCTATTTTATGCCTTCCTCTCACTCATCAATCTTCCAGAAGCACGTATCCTCTCCTTGTACTTCTTATCTTACTGAAAATATAGATGAACTCAACACAGAAATATTACAAGCTCACACCAACTCATCTACACAACACTGGCCTCTGCACCCAGAGACACTTAGTTTCTTTTCTTTTCTTTTAAACTCTTTATTGTGAATTGGGAGTCCTGGTGTGGCGCTGTGGGTTAATGTGTCAGACTGCAAAGTCGTTTGAACTGCAAGTTCAGTGGTTCAAGCTCACCAGCTGCTCCTTGGAAACCCTATACAGGGTCACTATGGGTCGGAATCAACTCGATGGTACTCAACAACAACATTGTGAATTGAGTGAAGGTAAACAGACAAGATCATCAGTGTCACTTTCAATCAATCGTACATTTGTTTCACCTCACTGATTACTCTGCCCTACTTGTAACAACAGTTACCCTGCCTAAGAAGAAGCCGACTTCCCTGGACAAATTTCCCCTTTTTGTTAATCCAATCAGTTTATAACTGAAGATGAGTTTAGAAACATTCTGTGATCATAATTCCCAATATTCATTTCTATCACACTTAAATGTCTATTTTACAATATAGTAGGCAGGGGAAACCTATATCCACAAGATAGTCAAGCCCCTAAACATTTTCCCCCTCCTTTACCCTTCAGACTATGTCTCCATCCTTGTATCACAGAGAATGGTTGTCCCAAAGCTGTGTCTACATTACTATTTACCTCTAACCCATTTAACCCATGAATATCTCCCTAAGTCTTCCCCTATCTTTCTTCCATGTTCATCTACCCTCCTACCTATCCTTGTATATTGCCCTCCCCATCAACTAGAGCTATCATGTGTCTATTCTGTGAATTACTCTCCCTTCCCTTCCACCCCTGGTAACCAAAGTATTTTCTTAAGCTTTCACAATAATGGTCACATGCAATATTTGTCCTTTTGTGATTGACTAATTTCACTCAGCATAATGTCCTTAAGGTTCATCCATGTTATGAGATATTTTACTGTTTTATCATTGTTCTTCAAGATTGCATAGTATTTCATTGTGTATATGTACCAAAGTTTGTTTATCCATTCTTACACTGATGTGCACTTAAGCTGTCTCTATCTTTTTGCTAGTGTGAAAAGTGCTGTGGTGAACCTTGGTGTGCATATTCTCATGTTCTGGCTCATGTTTCTTGTGGATATATACTAAGAATAGGAGTTTCTGGATCAGAAAGTATTTCCATTTCCAACTATATGAGGAAGCACCATACCATTTCCAGAGTGGTTAAACCATTTTATAATTCCACCAGCAGTGAAACGTGCTTGAACCTCTGGAAGTTCTGTCAATGTATGGTTGCAGCCTTTTTAAAATTTATCTTCAGCAAAAAATTGCTTGCTTGGGAAATTAATGTTATTGTCTGAAGATTTTTGCATTCTGCTTGGTCACCTCTCTTTGGAATGGACACGATTATGGATCTTTTCCAGTTAGTTAGCCAGGTAGTTGTCTTCCAAAGTTTTAGTAAACACTAAAATAAAATCAATAAAGGGGTCAGTTCGGACCCATAGCGACCCTGTGTAGGGTTTCCGAGGAGCAGCTGATGAGCTTGAACCACCAACCTTGCAATTCAAATGGCTTTGCAGTCTGGCGCATTAGGCCAGAGCACCACACCAGGACTCCAAAAGCCTCATCTTTCTGGTAGTTTTGAACTGCTGTCCCTGAGGTTAGCAGCCCGGTTCATAACCACTATACTACCAGAGCTCCTAAAAATAAAATTGACAAAGGACATTGAAAGAAACCCACAAACAAAATGAACTCAGCCCCCCAAAATTGCATGGAAAATGAAACCAACAATACCACAGCGTTTGTCAAGCACCATTTGTGATAAAGCTATTCTCTTCCCCATCTAATACATCATTTCAACCCTTTGTCAAAGTTTAGCTGTCCACAGATGGATCTAGGTGCCTGTTGTTGTACCAATAGCAGACTGTTTTGACTACCTTGGCTGTGTAGGTTTTTTAAAAAATGTTTTATTGTGAATTATGTGATAGTTTACATGGGAGAACATTAGCTTTACATTCATCCTATCATCTATTGTTACACTGCCATGGTTACAATCCCCTCCATGCATCATCAACCAACCAAAGGGTACACCCTGCAAGCCTGCCCCCTGGTTGTCAACACACAGCCCCTCTCCCTCTCTTGGTCTAGAGTTCCCAGCTGCTCCATCTTGCCACGTCATCATCTCTGCCTCCATCTCTGGCATCACTGTTTCTCTGGGTAGGCTCCCGCACTCTGCTCTTCTCCCTTGATGGTCCCAGGGCCCTCTGTTCCTGGACTGCAAAGTCAATTACTCCCCTCCTTTTGCTACCAAACATCTACCTTTACATTTCCAACCCTCAAAGTCAGTCCTGATAGTAATTATTCACATGAGTGCTATCCACATCTCCTTTTATCAGCCCTGCCCAGACAGATTGGATACTACTCAGTGGAGATTCTACCTTCCTCTGCACCCTCTGGATCTAGGCTCCCCCTTGAAAGCTTGTAAGCCAGTCACTTCTTGCCTTTGTAGCAACCCCTCCCCTTCATTTTGGGTAGCCAATGCCCAAGTTGCCCATCCCTGTCTACCCTGTGTATTGAGAGGGGTGGGAATGATTGTCATGGTAAAGATTTATTCCCTCTTTTGAGCTACTGTATCCATAGGTGTAGGTCAAGTTCATCAAATTGTATCAGATTACTCTTTTTTTTCCTCTTCTTTCTTCTTCTAGTTGAGTTTTGATCATCCAGCCACTGAAGCCTGGTCAAGTGGATATTATCTACAAGTATGGGTGTTCTTGTGCATATACTTATCATACGCACAAGATATGCACAATATATCAGCTGGTTGCTTCATTCTCCATTCTACTCCTCTGTGGCTATGTCACTGACTCTGGGCCCAGGCATCCCCAGGTCTTGCCAAACAGCTGGCCAACCAGGTCTCCACCCGTGTTCACAGGAGTGTATTGAACATGGTTGGACTTAGCTCTCAGCTTCGTTGCTGTTTTTCCCCTCACTTCCCCTTATTAATGACCAACATGGTCTAAGTCAGAGGACGTGTCTGCTCGTGTATTCCCATTGAGTCTCAGTCTTGGAAGGGGGTTTTCCCTGAAGGGACCCGACCACTTGCCTTGATGTCTCCTGGGCGAGCAACTTGCTTGTTCGTGTAGTAGTCAGTTGGATTGGCATTATTATTTTGTATATTTCCTATCAGTTTTTCTTTTAAGAAGTATCTCTGTTCTTCTAGCCGCTCCAGGCTGGTCTGCTTGTCCTTTCCAATGGAAATTTCCCACCTCAGAAGATTCTGGATGGGCTTCAGGATTCTACTTATGGTCTTATGTAATGCAGAGGCTCTGCAGGAAGCCTCCTTCAATGGGCACATTGTAATGTGGGCTAATGCGTCAGACTGCAAAGTCATTTGAACTGCAAGGTCAGTGGTTCAAGCTCACCATCTGCTCCTTGGAAACCCTATATAGGATCACTATGGGTTGGAATCAACTCAACAGCACTTAACAACAACAACAGCAATCAGTTATAGGCAGAAGATGGATTTACAAGCTTTCTATGGTGATGTTTCTGGTTATTCCTTTCTCTCCCCCTCAAGTATCTATTTTATAATAAATGGTATGCAAGGGAAACCAAGATTCAAAAGACATTGACCGTATAGTTTTGCAATCAGGAAGTATGAGAACTCCTACTTGGTCCTTTTTCTTTGTTGTTGTTAAGTGTCATTGAGTCAATACCGACCCATAGCGACCCTGTACAAGGTTTCCGAGGCTGTAAATCTTTACGGGAGCAGAAAGCCTCATCTTTCTCCAGCGGAACAGCTGATAGTTTCGAACTACTGACCTTGCTGTTCGCAGCCTGATTCGTACCCACTACGCTACCAGAGCTCCTTTTTCTTTAGTGGCACTTAATTTATATAGGGTTTCTTTCGTTTCCATACAAAAGTGAGGATTACTTTTTTCATCTATTAAAGAATGATGATGGACTCTGGATAAGGATTGCATTTTATTTGTACATTGCTTTCAGTAGTATTGACATTCTCACAATGTTATTTCATCCTATCCATGAGCAAGGAATCCTATTGTGATACTGTAGGATATGCTAACAACAAGGTTGGTGCTTCAAGCCAATAGCCACTCCTCAGAAACCCTATACAGATTGCTATGAGTTAGAACCAACTTGATGACATTTAACAACAGCAACATAAATGAGCATGATACATGCTCCATTCATGTAAATATTTTTTGGTTTCTTGTAGTAGTGTCTTTTAGCTCCAGATCTTTGCACATTTCATTATAATATTTGACTATGTCATCTCAACCTACCCTTTGAAATTTCTGTTTGGCTCTTTTACCTCTTCATTTCTTCCATTTGCTTTAGCATCTCTATCCTGAGGAGCAAGTTTCAGAGTCTCTTCTGACATTCATTTTGGCCTTTTCTTTTTTTCTTGTCTTAATGACCTATTACTTTCTTCCTATACATATTGTTCTTGATGTCATCCACAACTCCTCTAGTCTTCCATGATTAGTTTCTAATTCATCAAATCTGCCCTTGTGATGATCTCACAATTCAAGTGGGATAAGTTCAAGGTCATATTTTTACTTTTGTGGACTTGTCTTAATTTTCTTCAGCTTCAGCTTGAACTTGCATATGAGCAATTGATGGCCTGTTTCACAGTCTACCTCTGGCCTTGTTTTGTGTGATGACATAGAGATTTTCTACCATCTCTTTCCACAGATACAGTCAATTTGATTTCTGTGCATTCCATCTGGTGAGGTCCGTATGTCTAGTAGTCTTTTTTGTAGTTAAGAAAGGTAATAACAATTTTTTTTTTTTTAAAGTGGACTTTCATTCTACTGTGTTGATAATATTTTCTGGGTTTTTGTGTGTGTGTTTTTTTAATATCATAACCGTGTTCAAAGCAACAGATTATATCCTTTATGTTAGTCTTTTTAGCTCGACTTCAGTTATTTCTATTACTGTTAAAATTCTTTCCTTTTGGTTTCATTGGATCTGTTGTATTATTCTTTTTGTGGTTTCTGGAACGGGAATATGAGCTTGTTAGCTCATTATGGATTCCTGGTGTCCTGGTATGACACTTTAAAATAAGCACTGGACTGATAGACACAGATTAATAGTTCAAATTCATCAGTCACACCATAGAGATCCTATACAGGGTTACTATGAGTTGGAACTGACTCGACAGTACTTAACAACCATAACAGCATTTTTCAAATATATTTATTAAATTTTATAAATACTCCCTTAAGTGTTACCTTAATTTTACATCACAATTTTGTACCATAGTTATTGTATTCATTGTGAACCTGCTCTTAGTGTGTTTGAGTTACATATGGCAGTTTCTGTTTATTCGAACATTGTTTATCTTTGTCTTGAGTTATATGTAAGTTGCTTAATTAAAATAAAAATTAAACCCATTGTCATTGAGTCAATTCTGACACCTGGCAGCCCCAGGTCTGTTGCAGTAGTAGGTCACTTTTATGGAAGATCACTAGGACTTTCTTCTGTGATGTCACTGGTTGGCTTTAACATAACTACAATTAGGCTGCCGTTGTTGTTCTTAAGTGCCGTTGACTCAGTTCTGACTCATAATGACCCTGTATAGGGTTTCTGAGGAGCAGCCAGTGGGTTTGAGGCACCAACCTGTTCCCAGTCCAGTGCTGATTGTATA
>NW_006408662.1:5865694-5880714 GCF_000296735.1 Chrysochloris asiatica
TGCAGCCAGAGTGCTCCTGGGAAGCCAAGATGGCCAAATTTCGTCTCCCATACTTGGGACATATTGTCAGGAGGGACCAGTCACTGGAGAAGGATATCATGTTTGGTAAGGTGGAAGGTTAGAGAAAAAGAGGAAGACCCCCAACGAGATGGATTGGCCAAGTGGTAGCATTGATGGACTCAAGCGTGGCAACAGTAGTGAAGTTGGCCCGGGATCGGGCAGTGTCTCATTCTGTTGTACATAAGGTTGCTATGAGTCGATACCGACTCAATGGCACCTAACAACAACAACATAGTTTCACCTGCAGTCCTAGTGTGACATTGTGGGTTAGTTAATATGTTGGGTTTTTTCACACCAGCTTATTACATCAAATAACTCATATTCAAAGTGTCTCCATGCATTTTTGTAGCTTGGTGTCTCATTTCTCTTATAGTAATTTACTGCAAAGATGGAGTTCTGGTATGGCACTAGACCGTAAGGTCAGTTTGAACTGCAAAGTCAGTGGTTCAAACTGATTAGCCGCTCCTTGGAAATCCTGTACAGGGTCACTGTGAGTTGGAACTGACATGATGGCACTAACAACAACAACAACGTTGCATAGATATATCACAGTTTTTCTTCATTCATCCATTAAAAGACATTGTGGGTGCTTCTAATTTGGGGGCAATTCTAAATATAAACATTTCTATGCAGGTTATGTGGACATACATTTTCAACTCATTTGGGTAACTATTTAGGCATGCAAATGCTAGATCATATGATAAGCCTGCAGTTAGGTTTTCAAGAAGCAAGCAGACTGTTTTCCAATGTGGTTATCCAAGTTTGCGTGCATTCCCAGCAGCAATGAGTAAGAGTGCTTGTTCCTTCATATCCTCAGTAGCATGTGCAATTGTCACCATTCAGTTAGGTGTATAGTGGTATCTCAGGGTTGTTTTTAATTTGCAATTCCCTAATAATGTATCATGTTTAACAATTTTTCATATGCTTGTTTTTCAGAATTGGGCTGCTAATCTCACAGTCAGCCGTTCAAAACTACCAACTGTTCTGCAGGAGAATAATTAGCCTTTCTGTTCCCATTAAATATTTACAGCCTTGGAAACCCTGTACAGGGTCACTATGAGTTGGAACCAACCCCACAGCACATAACAACAACAACATATTCTTTGATGATGTGTGTGTCCAGATCTTTTGTCCATTTAAAAAATTTGATTGTTTTCTTATTGTTTCATTTCATGGTGTCTTTGTATATTTAGATACGTGTTTTTGCAATTATCATATGTAGCACATATTTCACAAATACTTTCTCCTATTCTGTGGCTTGTCTTTTCATTCTCTTGACAGTGTATTCATCAACAGACATTTTCTTTTTAAGACCAACTTATCAATTTTTCTTTTATGAATCATGTTTCTGATATCTTATAAAAAATTCATCAGCATACCCAATGCCACCTAAATTTTTTATGTTCACTTCTAAATGTTGAATAACTTTGTGTCTTACACTTTCGTCTAGGATCCATTTCAAGTTAATTCATGTCAAAAGTGGAAGTTCTGTGTCTACATTGTTTTCTACATTTAAATGTTTCTTTTTGCATGTGGATGTCCAGTTGTCTAGAACCATTAAATGAAAACACTATCCTCTCTCCACTGGATTGTATGTACCCCTTTGTTTCTGCTTCATTGATCAAATGGTCAATAATTTTGCCAATATCACACTGTCTTGATTGCTGCAGCTTTATAGTAAGTCTTGAAATCAGGAATATCAGTTCTCCAACTCTGCTTTTCCATTTCATTGGGTATTCTGGGCCTTTTGCCTTTCCACATACACTTTAGAATCAGCTTCTCATTAAACACAAAATAACTTGTTGAGGGTTTGATTGACATTACTTTCTTTGTCTTTTTAAATAATATGCCGCTGGATTTTATTCTTGGTTGACAATTTTTTTTTTTTCTTTACCATTTTAAAGATACTGTTCCGGTGTTTTGTGGATACCTATGATACTGCTGTTTTCAATATTTTCTCTCTTTATATTACATTTTTAGAATTTGACTAATTTGCCTACATGTGATTTTTTCATATTTATCCTTATCGTTGTTTTAAGAAGTCCTTAGGCATAGAAAAATTAAGGCTCTTATATAAATTTGGGCACATTTCAGCAATTGTTTCTTCAAATAAACCTCTAGAAGTCCTGGTGTGGTGTTGTGGGTTAATGCACCAGACTGCAAAGCCATTTGAACTACAAGGTTGGTAGTTCAAGTGTACCAGCTGCTCCTCAGAAACTGTATACAGGGTCGCTATGGATCAGAACCAACTCGATGATACTTAACAACAGTTTTAAATCCATTTTTCCTCTTTGTTCTGCAAATGAAATCATTTTTACTAATTTGTCCTTAAGTTCACCAATCCGTTCCTCTGCTAGCTCTAATGTACTGTTCAACCGTAAAGCAATTTTTTATTTCAGGTGTTTGTACTTTCACTTCTAGCATTTATATTTGTTTTGTTTTATTTTGTATTTTGTAATTTCCCTTTTTCTACTTTATATCCTTCAACATATTCATAGGGCCTGCTTATAATATTTATTTCTCTTTGTTGCACATGTTATATTTTCTTTTATATCTTTCTTTCAGTATCTTTGTTTGCCTACATGTTTTATTATTTTATGCTGGAGTGTCAATACATTGAAAAGATTCAGAATTACGTTGTCTTCCATAAAAGGATGTCAATATTTCCCCTCTGTTATGTACATCACTGGCTCTATCTCTTACATTTTACTGTAGTAAAATATATAGAACAGAAAAGTTGGTATTTCTCTTTTCAAGTGTACAATTCAGCAACACTAATTGCATTCACCATATTGCAAACTATCACCATGATCCATTTCAATCTGGTTTTAGTCACTCAAAATAGAAAATTAGTAATCCTTGAGAATAACTCTCCCAAATCCCTTCCCATCTTCTCCAGCTAACTCTAATAACCCTTTCTTTCACTGGATTTGCCTATTCTAGATGTGTCATATAAGTGAAATCATATAGCATTTATCCTTTTGTGTCTTGCTGATTTCACTCAGCATGATGTTTTCAGGTTCTTTTCTCCTTATGACAAAATAATATGGCAGTCTCTCCTGATTTTGCCAGACTGTGTTTATGGTTTTCTACAAATGGCTTGGTTCCATTTTGTTCTTAGCTTGGGCTGTGGACCCCTCTCTGGACTGTGGTGCCTTCTTTCTGAGGTCTCAGCTGAGCACCCAGAGCACACTGTGTGAGCTGGGAGAGGTCGGTCAACCTCACAGCCCCACAGCCATGGCTTGTGTGGGGCCTCACAGAACCTCATGCTATGCAGGTACCACCTAGACCTTGACAGGATGCTTGGGTAGCCTCCACACAGCCTCCTCAGGGACTTGGCCCCACTGTTCCCTCTTTAGAAAGTCTCCACCACCCCATGTCTTTGTGTCCTGTCATCTGTAACAGTTTCTCAGACATTCTTGATAATTTTGAGGAGGGTTGTGGCTAGCTGTCATCTTATGGAGACCTCATGTATAACAATAAAATGCTGCCCAAGTCCTACTCCACATCCATGACCTTTGACATGTTTGAGCCCATTGTTGCTGTTTTGTATCAGTCCTTCTTTTGTAGAAGATCCTTCTAGCTGATGTTTTTTATCATGATTAGACTGGCATTGTGGGTGTTGGAAAAAAACCACAAAGGTAAAGTGCTATTCTTATCATATCAAAGGTAAATAATATCAAAATAAATTTTCCCTATTGATCTTGATTTTGATCACCTGCCTGAAATAAAGTTTCTTTGGTTTTATTAGACTTTTTGAATGGCCATTGTCCTAACTCTTTCTCCAACCAACAAAAGGTGAACTTTCCTGAAGGTTGAGAATGTACTAATACTTAACAATTTCCTTATGACAAGATACCTTTTACACTGTGCGATTAAGATTGTGTGTCAGTTTGCATGGACCATGGTTATCAATTGCTTAGCAGATATTGATATTGTGTAGTCATTCCTATGATGAGATCTGATATAATGTAATCACCTCCATGCTGAGATTTGCTATGAGTAATTGAAAGAGAGTTTAGTTGGTGTTGTGGTCTCCTTCCAGTATATATGGACAGCCTGGAAAAACTCTTGCTTTTTGTGGAAGCTTGCTCTGGCATCTGGCCTCATTATCATTTGACCTTTGGATTTGAGCCAGTACCTGCTATATTGCCTGATGATCCCTGGAGTTGTTAGCCTCTGACTTGCCAACTTGGCATTTATCCATCTCTGCAGCCAGCAGCCTGCCATCTGACCTTCTGATCTTTGGTTCATCAACCACAATAGCTGTGTGAGTCAACTGACACTTACAGCCTGATATCTGACCCACAGACTTGAAACTGGCCAACCTGAAAAAATATAATTGAAACATAGCAAAATTCTGAAGCCCCTTCATATAAATTTCACTGCTTTTGTTTCCTTAGAGAACCCCACATACAATACAGCACTACAATAGGACCATCAAAGGAGAAGAGCATGATCAGAATGTGGGACCCTATCCAGAGAGTGACACCAGAGGTGAAGGCAGAGATGAGGACATGGAGAGACACAAACAGCTGAGGACTATAGACTCATGGAAACTGAAAGACTGTGTGCTGGTGGCCAGGAAGCGAGCTTGCAGAATGTGCTCTTAAGTTTTCATAATGATTCCTGAGTGGTTTTGTGTACATCACCTCCCAACCTCCTGCCCCCCCCAAAAAAAAAAAAATCACACACACAGAGGGGAGAGAAGCAAATGTTGTTGAATGATGATGCATAGAGGAGATTGTAATCATTGCAGTGAAATGAGTGTAAAATCAATGCTTTCCAATGTAAACCATCATTCAATTCACAATCAAAATGTAAAAAAAAAAGGGGGTGGGGATATAAGGATTAACAGGAATTCAGTAGGGCAGTTCCATTGTACAGACTTGTTGTTGTTGTTAAGTACCGTGGAGTCAGTTCCGACTCATAATGACCCTGCACAGGGTTTCCTAGGCTGCAAATCTTTACAGGAGCAGAAAGCCTCATCTTTCTCCTGCAGAACAGCTTGTAGTTTCCAATTGCCAACCTTGAGGTTAGCAGCCCAATTTGTTACCACTATGCTACCAGAGCTCCTTATTAATACAGACTATGAGGAGATATTATATCTGATGTCTCTCTGAGCTACTGGCAAAACCTTGTCCCTGAGAACCCACTATCTTCTAAGAGAGAGTACTTTGGACTGCGCTTTCTTACTCCAGGGTTCAGCACAAAACCTACCCTCTGACTATCGGCTGGGGGATGGGGGGGTAGAGGTCAATTGTTAATCTAATCTAATTCAGGTATTTGGCAAGGGGAAAAGGTCAAAATTATTAAGCATTCACATAATTCTGCAGCACCAGACGGGACCAAAAAAATATTGCTGGAATATCTCTTGCAAATATTTGAAATATTTATAATTCTGCCTTGGAAATGTCCTTCAACGTGATGTTTTTCTTTACAAATAATTTTCCTTTTTAACATACTCCATGAGTAAATCAAAATATCTGCTTCTCCGTGACCTACCCAGGAGTGAAAATTAAAACTGGAAACAGCTATTAAATAGCCAGAAAGTTCCCTGTGGGACTGTGCCCTTAAAGCAGCTGATAACATTTAAATGGTTCTAATACAGTGAAATTTTGGTTCATGCTCATGCATCTTAAAAAGTACTAGCCAGAGGCCCTTAAAGTAATTCTGTAACTACAAAATGTTTCTCTGCCCATTAAGTTACAAAAATTTGTTACCGAGAGTGTTATACAGAAGTTGTTCCGTGTTTACTAAAGTACACTTACCTACAATGACACCTAAAAAATAAGTTTATGGAATAAATATTTTCATTCTTTTTTGTTCTTTTATTATCATTGCCACCATTTTTTAGTATTTGTTTACTTAGAAAGAATTTAAGGACTATTTTTATATACAGGTTATTTCTGATCTTGTTTTTGTAAAATAACCCAGTGTGACCATTCCCTTAGAAAATAGGGAAGACTTGGGCCAATACGGGAGGTAAGCTGGTGATGGGACCCTAGTTGAACACAGATCATTGCTGTGATGTCTGCAGGCTCTGTTATCTCTGTAGGAATGAAAAGTGGCAAATTAGCATATCGTGTCCTTTGAAGGATGTGAGGTCCTGTGATTTCCTTTCCCTACAAGCTCAAGGATGGATTCCAGGAAGGAAGAAAACTACTTAGCTTCTGAAATGTTTGGTTTCCTGGGTCTCACTATATGCGTGACCTCTATCAGGATCTTGTTGTTAAGTGCCCTCAAGTCGGTTCTGACTCATAGCAACCCTGTATAGGATTTCTGATCTTTTTATTTTTGTTGTTCAGTGCCATTGAGTCAGTTCTGAACCATAACCATCCTGCATAAGGTTTCCTAGAAGTAACTGGTGATCTTGAACCACCCACCTTGCAGTTCAAACCGACCTTGCAGTCTATCTCATTAACCTGCAGTGCCACACAGCCTTAAGTGCCCTGAAAAGGTCCTGAAAGACTGACTGCAACATATAGAATGTGCAGTCTTACTTTGTTTTCTAAATCCACCACTGAGAAAAGTAATGCACTTCAGGTGAGCAAATGCTCTTCAAAGAGGAAACTCTTGAGAGAAGTATACATACAGTGGTGGAGTGATAATGGTATTGTTGCTGTTGTTGTTAAGTGCCGTTCGAGTTTGTTCCAACCCAAAGCGACCCTGTATAGGGTTACCGAGGAGCAACTGGTGAGCTTGAACCACCAACCTTAGAGTTCAAACCAACTTTGCAGTCCAGCATATCAGTCCCCAGCGCTAATCAGGACTCTGATAACAGTATTAGCTAAGCTCAACTTGTTTTTTGAGTTTTCAGCAGATTTCAATTCTGTTCATTGACTCTCCCATGGATCTGCCCTTTTTCCTTAGTCTGCAACTTTCTGGCATTCCCCAAATGAAATTAAACAAAAAGTAAAACAAAACGACGTAAGTCATACAAATCAGTGTCCACGATTTCTGAATTTGAGCCTATGAACAATTGAGCTCAGCATGCACCATACACTGTGTTTCAATACGATGTGCCTGAGGCCTATTCACCAGCTGGGCCAGAGGGGCAGGGACTGTGAGGAGGCTGTGTGGAGTCTTCCCAAGGATCCTCTGTGAAGGTCTGGGTGGTACTTGCACAGTATGAGGTTCCGTGAGGCCCCACATGAGCCATGGCTATGGGGCTGTGAGGTTGACCGACGTCTCCCAGCTCACACAGTATGCTCTGGGTGCTCAGCTGAAACCTCAGAAGGAAGGCACCACAGCCCAGAGAGGAGTCCACAGCCCAGGCTAAGGACAAAACGGAACTAACCCAGTTGTAGAAAACCATAAACACAGCCTAGCAAAATCAGGAGAGACTGTGATATTATTTTGCTATAAACTTGAAAACATCACGTTGAGTGAAATCAGCCAGACACAAAAGGATAAATGCTATATGATTTCATTTATATGAAACATCTAGAATAGGCAAATTCAGTGAAACAAAAGTTTATTAGCGTTATCAGAGGAGGGTGAACAGGAGCGTTAGGATTGTAATTCCTTAAGGGTTGCTGATTTTCTGTTTGGTGTGATTAGAAGCAAATGGAAGTGTATAGTGGTGATGACTCAAACATGGTGAGCATAATTAATGTCACTGGATTGTCTACATCAAAATGATTTGGTGTTGTTGCTAAGTGCCGTTGAGTCAGTTCCAACTCATAGTGATCCTGTCTAGGGTCTCCAAGGAGCAGCTGGTGAGACATAGCAAATTTCTTGTCACAAACGAGGGTAAGTCAAAATTTATCTGCACTCTGGTTATATTAAAATGCCTGCCTATGTCCATGACTGATGACAACATTGAACATGCACATAAAATGACTCTGTCAAACAGACGAGTGGCAGTGGATTATGACGCAAATTGTTTGCAAGTCAGTCATGGCTCTGCCTATGAAATAATCCACAACAGACTTGGGTTTCGAAAAGTTTGTGCAAGATGGGGACCCAAACAACTCACAGAAGAGCCGAAACAGAAGCGATTGGACATCTGCAAACAAAATTTGGACCAATACTCGAAATAAGGTAAAAATTTCTTTTAAAATATCACTAATGGTGATGAGACATGGGCTCATCACTATGATCCTGAGAGTAAACAGCAGAGTCTAAAATGGAAACATCCTCAATACTCACCAAGAAAAGGTTCAAAAGTCAACCATCAGCTGGAAAATTGATGCTTACAGTTTTCTGGGATTCTCAAGGGCCAATATTGGAACACTGTCAGGGAAAGGTTCAACAATCAACAGTGCTCATTACAATGAGATTCTCACTGAAAAGCTGAAGGTAGCATAGTGGTTACGAATCGGTCTGAAAATCTTAAGGTCAGGAGTTTGAAACTACCAGCTGTTCCATGGGAGAGAGATGAGGCTTTCTGCTTCTGTAGAGATTTACAGCCTCAGAAACTCTGTACAGGGTCACTATGAGTTGGAAGCGACTCCATGGCACATCACCACCTAACTTCGGATTAAATCCAGAAGACTGCTATCCAAGGCCATTGTGATCTTGCATGACAGTGAATGTCCATACACCTGTGCCTGCACTGTTGACACTGCAAACTTTGTTTTGAAATGTTAAAGCATCCTCCCTATAGTCCTGATCTGAACTTTCAAATGGTGAGGAAGTCAAGTAGATTTCAAGATAAAACTGGCTGTTTTAAACTGGGAAAGAAATTTAGAAATTATAGGATAACCTCAAAGAAAATGAATACACCATCAGATTTTTTTAAAATCTTGCAACATATAGGTTTAGTAAACATTAAGTGAAGCAGTGCAGCAGCGATGAAGAAAGTGACAAGAAAACCCACAAACAAAATGAACTCAGTCCTGGAAATTATGTGGAACAAACAAATTAACAGCACCACAAAAACAATGACAAAACGCAGCAAAATGAAAGCAATTGATTCATTGTTTTTTGTTAGGCGTCATCGAGCCAATTCTGACTCATAGCGACCTTGTGTACAACAGAATGAAACACTACCCGCTCCTGCTCCATCCTCACAATTGTTAAGGCAATTGTTAAGAAAAAAGCAATTGCTGCAATATTCTGGTGGCCAAACATTCAGAAGTAGTCCACTTCTCTGTCTTCTGAGTCTGTCTTAGTCTAGAAACTCAACTGAAGCCTGTCCACTGTGGGTGACCCTGATGGCATTCAAAATACTAGTGGCATTGCTTCCAGCATCACAGCAACATGCAAGCTACCACGGTTCAACAAACTGACAGACTGAGCATCACCAGTCCTGAGACAGAGAGTAGTAGCAGAATGGATAAGAAAACAGGATCCTTCAATAAGTTATTTACAACAGATACACGTAAAAGCAAAAATGGACTAAAAATCAAAGGGTATAAAATATCAGACTTATGGCAGTCAAAACCAAGCAGAAGTGACAATATTAAATTCCTGATAAAATTCACTTTTAGGGAAAAAACAGCATAAGAGACCACGAACGACCTTATCTCAAGACTAAAGGGTCAATTGAACAAGAAGACATAACCCTATTAAATATCTGTGCTCCCAATGAAAGAGCCTCAAAATACATCAGTCAAATTCTAATCAAATAAAGAAATCGACAACTTTAAATAATAGTAAGAGATTTTGATACACCACTTTCAATAAAGGACAGAACAACGAGAAAGAAACTCAACAAAGACACCAAAGAACTAAACAACATAAGTACATGGACATTGAATACCACCCTGGTTAAAAACTACTGGATAATAGAAGAATACACATAGAAGCAGCAGTCAAGAGATCAAATGACATATTGCATTAGGAAAATCTGCTGCAAAAGATCTCTTTATAGTATTGAAGAACAAAGATATGAGTTTGCAGACTCAGGTGTGCCAGACCCAAGCCATGGTATTTTCAACAGTTTCATATGCATGTGAGAATTTAAACAATGAATAAGGAAAGCTGCAGAAGAATCAATGGAGAAGAATATTCAAAATACCATGGACTTTTAGAACAAACAAATTTGTGTTGAAAGTACAACCAAAATGCTCCTTAGAAACCAGGATGGTGAGACTTCATCTATCATACTTCAGACATATAATCAAGAGGGATAAGCCCCTGAGAAGGACATCATGCTTAGTAAAGTGGAGGGTAAGTGGAAAAGAGGAAGACCTCAATGAGATGGACTGACACAGTGGTAGCAGCAGTGGGTTCGAAGGTAGCAATAACTAGAAAGAATGTGCAGGACAAGACAGTGTTGTATTCTGTTGTAAATAGTGTTGTTGGGAGTCAGAACTGACTGGATGGCACCTAACAACATCAACAATTGAAGAAATAAAAAATGAAATAATAAAGAATCTACAAAACACCTCATACCATGGTTAACCAGGAAGACAATATGCAGAGTGAAATCAGGCAATCACAAAAGGGCAAATATTGCATGTGACCACTATTGCAAAATGTCAATAAAAGGTTTTCATGTTAAAAGAAACATTCTTTGATGGTTACCAGAGAAAGGATGGCAGAAGAATGATGGCGGTATGGGAAGACACAGGGAGGAGTGTAAACATTGATGGGAACAGAGGTAAACACTGTCATAGACATTATCGTGCAACCACACGGATCTACAGGTAAATGCAAGGATAGATATACAAGCTGAACAGATATAGGAGGATGAGCAGGGGTAAATCCACAAATTTATAATGGTTTGAGAAAGAATAATTGTACATGGGTATTTAACTCTGTAGAGCCCTGGTGAGGTAATGTTGGATAACTATTGGACAGCTAACGGCAAAGTTTGTGATTCCCAGCCACTCCTTGGAAACCCTATATAGGTTGCTATGAGTAGAAACCAACTAGATGGCTCTTAACAAAAATAACAACATTTACCATTGCTGCTAACAGCCCCCTAAATGTGGTGAAGCACACAGGGGGCAAAATTATGAAAACTTCTTAAACAATACCACCCCCTTCACTTGTCTGGTGGTCTTCCCAGCCAACCTGCCTTCCCCCAACCCTTCATGACCCCTCTATTCTGTTCCCTTGGTAGAGGAACAATAAGAAATACATACACACAAAAAAAGAAACCCTAAGAAATATGTGGGATATCATCAAGAGGAATTACATGTGATCAGAATTACAGAATAGGAAGAAACAAAGCACAGAGAAAATTGTATAAGATTTGCTGGAAGAAAATTTCCCGAATACCATGAAAGATGAGAAGATTCATATTCAAGAAACTCAGTGAATCACACATAGCATAAAACAGACTTTAAGGCAAAACCAGCTGAGCGACAAGGAAGGACATTCTATGATGATTAAAGGGTCACTCCAACAAGAGGACATAGCCATAATAAATGTCTGTGTACCAATATCTGCATCCTACTTTGGAGAAATTTTTGAAATGGAGAAACAATTGAAGTTGTCAAAGACTTCATTGTGCTAAGATCAACAATCAGTACTCAGGGAAGCAGCAGTCAAGAAATCAAGTGACCTATTGCATTAGGTAAATCTGCTGCACAAGACCTCTTTAAAGTGTTGAAGAGCAAACAAATCAGGACTAAGTTACACCTGACCCAAGAATTTTCAATCACCATCCTGGTGTGGCACTGTGGGCTAATGCGTCAGACTGCAAAATTTTTTGAACTGCAAGGTCGGTGGTTCAAGCTTACCAGCTGCTCCTTGGAAACCCTATACAGGGTCGCTATGGGTCGGAACCGACTTGACGGCACTTAACACCAACAACAATATATATGTGGCAGTCCTGTTATGGCACTGTGGGTTAATGCACCAGACTGTAAAGCTGTTTGAACTGCAAGGCTGGAGGTTCAAGCTCACCACCTGCTCCTCAGAAATCCTATACAGGGTTGCTATGGGTCGGAGTCCACTTGACGGCACTTAACAACAACAACAATATGTACGTGAAATTAAACGAGCAGAAATTATCTTCTTGTATCCATTCATGTATTCATAATGAGCACTTATTGAATATGTCAGGAACAGCACTTGGTACAAGAAATCAAGAATAAGAATGCACAGTCTTTTCTTCCTCTTAGAGTTGCTGTGATGAGCGGTAATGAGTTGCCGTCCAGTTGGCTCTGACTCATGGAGACTTTATGAGTAACAGAATGAAGTGTTGCCTGGTCCTGAACCTGCATGATGATGGTCCATTCTTTTGGCTATTGAGCTGCTACCTCTCATTGAGGGTTTTCCTCATTTGTGTTGGCCCTCTACTTTTCTACCCATGACGTCCTTTTCTATCGCTAGGTCTTTTCCTAATAACATACCTGAAGTAAACATCTTCTTTTAAGGAGTGTTCTTAAAAAAATGGTTGCATGTCTTCTAAGAAGAATTTGTTTGTTCTGGCAATTCACAGTATATTCAATATTCTTTGCCAACTCCAGAGTTCAAATGCATTAATTCTTCTTCGGTTTCCAGTTGAGCTTTTGCATGCAGATGTAGCAATTGAAAAGACTATGACTTGGGTTTAAGGAGATATTTTGCAGCAGATTGTCAATACAATATGTCATTTGAAATTGTTGACAACTTCAATTTCTTCTGCACTTTTCATGATGTTGGTTATTAGTCCCATCATGAGGACTCCTTTTTCTTCACATGTATTATAATAAATGAAGTCATATGATTCTCACCCATGGACAGGAGCCAGTGGAGGGACTAAATTCAGCCCGCCCTGAACCCAAGCTCCAGCTTCCGTCTCCAAGGAAGGATTTGAAACCCTTGCTACCTGCCTGCGTAGTGCAGTGAGCTTTGAGAGGCTTCTATTGTTTGAACTTCTGGATCTCTGGGCCCAGAGAGGGCAAGGAGGTACCAACGGGAAATAGAGAGTCTAAACCAGGAGCCCAAAGGATTGAATCTGACGGTGGCTGGGAGCAACAGCAAGACTTTGAGCTCTGAAGTCTCAGAACCTGGATTCAAATCTCACCACCATTCCCTTGTTATAAGACTTGGGCAACTTGGCACAATGGGTTAAGCATTGGGCTGCTAACAGAAAGTTCAGCAGTTCAAATGCACCAGGCTTTCCATGGGAGAAAGAGGCAGTGTTCTGCTTCTATAAAGATTTGCAGCCATGGAACCCTTGGTTCTCCAGGCAGAATTGACTCGATGGTAGGAAGTATTAGTTGTCTCCACTAGAAAACAGTGTAGTAGTGATCCCTTCTTCCTGAGTTCTCCATGGGTATTGAGTTAATGTATATAAAGCCATGAGAGCATGTGCAGCACAGGACTAAACTCCACTCAGTGCTACACGTGTCATTGCAAAGCGTAGGTTTTGAAATGAAGAGAAGGTAAATAATCTCCCCCTGTGAACACTTCATCCTAGCAGTCTCCCCACCGAGGGTCTCAATGTACCCACCCTCAACCCATCAGTCCCCCTGGACCCTCCATGAGAGTCACACTCAGCATTGTCAGACTGAATTTCAATGTATCACATTATGTGTCTGTCTTCTGCCTGTTTAGAACACTGGTTTGCACCTATCTGTAGTCCCAACATGGTAAGTGTTCAGTACCTTTTTTGTTGTTTTTAGTAAAATATGTGCTTAATAAGGGGAGTGTGATGGCTCAGTAGGATAAGTACTGTACTACAAACCACAAGGTTGGCAGTTCAAGCCCACAAGTCACTGCACAAGAGAAAAATGAGGCTTTCTGCTCCCATGAAGATTTATAGCTTCAGAAACTATATATATATATACAGGGTTGCTCTGATTCAGAACAGACTTGACGGTGCTTAACAACCAAACAATGTGCTTAATAAAGAAAATTTGTGAATCACAAAGTTTTGTCAGATTGAATACAATGAATGGCTAGGTGAAAAATATGGAAATCACACCTCTCCATAATTGAGCATATATCATTAAAGATCTTAAATATCATCACCCCAAATCTGACCATAAAATTCTGAGGCACAGTAGCACTTGCTTCAGTTTTGCCCTTTAAAAAGATGATGCTTGGACCATCAAGGGAGAAGAGCAGACAGCAGGACCCTACCCAGAGAAGCAGTGATGCCTGAAATGGAGCCAGAGATGATGACGTGGAGCGATGGAGCAGCTGGAGACTTTAGATCCAGAGAGGGAGAGCGACTGTGTGCTGAAGACCTGGGGGCACGGGGGAAGGATTGCATGGAGGGGATTGTAACCATGGCAATGAAACGATATACGATAGAATGAATGTAAAACTAATGTTCTCCCATGTAGACTATCACATAATTCACAATAAATCATTTAAGAAAAAAAAAAAAAAGTAAATAAAGTGAGGCACCAGTTAATAACTGAAAAAAGATGATACTTAAGTAAATCATTTCACGTGATTTTTCGGTGAGACTTTGATACTAGAGAGACCAGTGGTGTTAGAACATTCTAAAAGAAGAGAACACACTGCACAGTATCACCTTAGAACACTAAAATCAATAAAACTTCCTGGGATTTTTTCAGTACATTCAAAAAGAACTCTTCATACCAGAATCCTGAAAGAGGATGGTAAAACAAGTTCTTAAACCATGCCAATAACACATCATTTTGATTCTTTAGTGAGAAGTCAGAGCAGGTTACCAGCAACCTAGATACCTAATACTGCTGCTGTCCTCTTGTGGCCTGAAAGATGATATGTTTGTGATTTTCAAGTCAATTTAGGCAGAAACTAAAGCCTCCAGGCCCACCCCTCCTACTCCCCTAACCTCTGCAGAATGAGCTGAAATGATTTTTTCAAAGAACTGATACATATTAACAGGCATCAATATCTGCTTACCCTATCACCCTGGGTTGAGTGTTCCCTGCTGAGAATGGATTCCTCTCTCTGATGGGATAGACTATGAATCTAACAACAAAATGAGCATCTTTATAAATAAGATTGAATTTTGGAGTGGAATTCACTTAGACGCTGATTTTCCTAGATCATGTTCTTTGAGTGACAGATGTGTGGACACTATGTAATTTACACTATTGGGATGTGAATGACAATGGTGACCAAGTAGGTCCTGG
>NW_006408662.1:5881524-5882787 GCF_000296735.1 Chrysochloris asiatica
GCTTCCGACTCGATGGCACCTGACAACAACAACAACAACCATGAATATTAGTATTTTTGTTCTATGAGATCCCTTGTTTTGAAGTGGGTCAAAATTAATTCCTGTCATATTTGCTCTTCATTCATGCATTTAACAAATAGGCATTGAACACCTACGTGCACCAACTGCTTTCTGAGGGGACAGCTCATCTTATCTTCTTGGAGCTCACATATTATAATATATATTGTTGTTTCTGTTTAGTCTGTTCCAACTCATAGCGACCCTGTATAAGGTTTCCAAGGAGCAGTTGGTGAGTTTGAACATTGACCTTGTGATTCAACTCAACCTTGCAGTCGAATGCTTTATCCTACAGCACCACACCAGGACTCATATTAGACTTAAATTTATCTGTGTGTGTATGTATGCATGTGTCGCTTATCTTTCTATTCAACAAACTTTAATAATGTCCTTACTTTGTTACATAAAACTTTAGATCTTGCAAGTTTGAAAGTATTTGTCCAAGGACACCTTACATGGATAAGCAGTGCCCAGAAGAGTGTGCATTTTTGTGTTTTTTCGTGAGATTCTTGCTGTAAATCATCCTAGTCACAGTGTGAGGGACTGCTGTGAAGCTCTCCCTGAGAGGTCAAGAGCATATTTCTGCTCAGATCAGGTTGACTTCAGAGTGTATACCACGCACAAGTTACACCTATGTTGAAGTCTTCTTAGTCTCTACTATTCTCTGGCTTGGGCATAAGAGGGACGAGGTTCCCTCAGTCAGAAGCACCAAGATGCTGTTCTAGAGGCAAAGAAGGGGCCAGGGTTGGTGCCTGTGCCTAGAACTGGTCCCTGGAAACTCAATTTTATAGCATTCTTGTGAAGAGGGGTGATTTGTACTTGTAGCTGTTTCATGGGGTTTAAAGTCTGCTAGAGGAAGATGAGGCTCCCTTCCAGAATCTTGCACTTTAAAAACATTTAAAAATTTTTTATTATGACTTGGATGGACATTTACAGGAAAAGCAGTTTTCCATTCATCAGTTCAAACACATTTTTTTTCGTGGCATTGATTGAGAGCGCCATAATACAGCAATGTTAATTACACTTCCATCCTTTGTCCCCTGTTTCCATTAGTCCTTCCATATCCCTTCCTGCCTTCTGAACTGTATCCCTGCGTGAATGCTGCCCTTTTTTTCTTTTTTTAAGGTAATTTTATTTATTTATTTGTACGTTTTTATTGTGAGGTTTACATGGAAGAATATCAATTAACATTCATCTTATCGCATT
>NW_006408662.1:5891520-5903837 GCF_000296735.1 Chrysochloris asiatica
TCTCTTCTGACATCCATTTTGACCTTTTCCTTCTTTCTTGTCTTCTCGATGACTTTTTTCTTTCTTCATGTACGATGTTCTTGATGTCATCCCACAACTTTTCTGGTCTTTGGTCTTTAGTGTTTAATGTATCAAATCTGTTCTTCAGATGATCTCTAAATTCAGGTGGGATATATTCAAGGTCATATTTTGGCCCTCATGGACCTGTTTTCATTTTCTTCAGCTTCAGTTTAAATTTGCATATGAATAATTGATTGTTTCTTCCACAGTCTGCCCCTGGTCTTGTTTTGACTGATGATATGGAGCTTTTCCATCGTCTCTTTCCACAGATGTAGTCAATTTGATTTCTATATAGTCCATCTGGTGAGGTCTACATGTATAGTCGTCTCTTATACTGTCTAAAGAAGTTATTTGAAATGAACAAATCATTGATTTTGTAGAATTCTATCATGCGTTCTCCAGCCTCATTTCTATCGCCAAGGCCATATGTTCCAACTACTGATCCTTCCTCTTTGCTCCCAACCTTTGCATTCCAATCACCAGTAATGATCAATACATCTTAATTGCATGTTTGATCAGTTTCAGATTGGAGAAGTTAGTAGAATTCTTCTATTTTATCCTCACTGGCTTTAGTGGTTGGTGTGTAAATTTTAACAATAGTACCATCAACTGGCTTCCCTGTAGGTGTATGAAGGCTCTAGCCTCCTTACCTATACCAGCATTGTTTGATTTTTGGTTTTGAGTGTTTCTATCAATGCTGGGGTAAGATTATATCTCATGATTGTTTTACATCTCTCCAATGGCTAATGATTGTCAATATTTCTGAATGTGTTTGTTGGGCATCTGAATGCTTCCCTGTGAAACATCTGTTCATCCCTTGTGCCCATTTTTAAAAATTAAATTGTCTTTTTGCGGCTGCGGTGTTTAAATTCTCTATAAAGTTTAGAGTTTAGTCCCTTGTACACTGTTTCATTGCAAAAAAAAAAAATATTGTTCATTATATTTTCCTGGTATGGTGCCATAGGATAAGCACTCAACTTCAAGATCAGTTAGAACCACAAAGTCAATGGTTCAAACTGACCAGTTCTCCTTGGAAACCCTATACAGGGTCTCTCTGAGTTGGAACTGATTCAATAGCACTTAACAACAACAAAAACAGATTCTCTTTCTTCCTGTTTGTTGAAGTCTTCTGGTGTGCATAAATGTTTAATTTTTAGAATATTTCTCCTCTGCTGTTTGTGCATTTTTACTATGTTTGATAGTAATTTATGCCATGGATTTGTTGTTGTTGTTAAGTGCTTTTGAGTCGATTCCGACCCATAGCAACCTTGTATAGGGTTTCCAAGGAGCAGTTGGTGAGCTTGAACCACCGACTTTGCAGTTCAAACGACTTTGCAGTCTGACGCATTAGCCCACAGCGCCACACCAGGACTCCATGCCATGGATAAGGGGCCCTAATTTTGTCCTTTGTGTGTCTTTGATTATTTTTACAGTTTTCGATTTTACCTTTAGGTCTTTAGTCCATCTTGAGTTATCTTTTTGTATATGGTGTGAGGTACAAGTCCTGTTTAATTTTTCTGCAGATCAATATTCAGTCTTATCAGTATCCCTTATTAAAAATACTTTTACCCCATTTGAAGGGCTTTGACCCTTTTGTTAAAGTTCTGCTGTCTGTTGGTTAATAAATAAAAACAGAATTCTTAATTCTGCTCCATTGGTCTATGTTTTGACGACTGTGGCTGGGTAGTAGGTTTTGAGATTGAGGAGTGGGAGACCTCCTAGTTGGTTTTTCTTTAATACTGCTTTGCCTATCCAGGGTCTTTTTCCTTTACATATAAAGGTGGTAATGAACTCTTCCAACTATTTAAAGACTGATGATGGATCTGGATTCACATTACACCATAGCTATACATCACTTCGGGTCAGAATGATATTTTCACAACATTAAGCTCTCCTATCCATCAGCATGATATATACTTCCATTTATGTAGGTCCCTTTTGGTTTCTTATAGTAGTATCCTGTAGTTGTCTTTGTATAGGTCTTTTGTATCTCTGGTTAGATTTGTTCTTAAATACTTCATCTTGTGGAGGTCTATTGTAAATGGTATTGTTTGTCTGATTTCCTTTTTAGAGTTCTTTTTATTAGTGTTGTTGCTGTTAAGTGTCGTCAAATCGATACCCACCCATGAAGACCCAGTATAGGATTTCCGAGAAGCAGCTGGTGAGCTTGAATCACCGACCTTGCAGTTCAAATCACTTTGAAGTCCAGTGCATTAACCCACAGTGCCACACCAGGACTTAGTGTTGTTGTTGTTGTTAAGTGTCATTGAGTAGACTCCGACCCATAGTGACCCTCTATAGGGTTTCCAAGGAGCAACTGGTGAGCTTGAACCTCCAACCTTTCTGTTCAAATGGCTTTGCAATCTGGCGCATTTACCCACAAAGCAACACCAGGACTCCAGGACTATGTGTAGAAGGATCCAATTGATTTTTGTGCACTGACCTTGCATCCTGACACTTTGTTGATTTCTTCTATTGGTTTCAGTAGTTTGGGGATTTTTCCAGTCCTGGGAGCATATAATCTGCAAATAGAATTAGTTTTACATATTCTTTACCAAGTTGTTGTTGTTTTTGTTGTGTAGTGCCATCGAGTCCATTCCGACCCATGACGACCCCATATAGGGTTTCCAAGAAGCAGCTGGTGAGCTTGAACTGCTGGTCTTGCAGTTCAAACAGCTTTGCAGTCTGGCACATTAACCCACAGCACCACACCAGGACTCCCATGAATTTCCCTCTCTTGTCTTATTGTTTCCGCTAGAGTTTCCAACCCAGTATTGATTATGAGTGGTGATAAAGGTTCCCATTTTCAAGGGAAATACTCAGTCTCTTTCCATTGAGAGAAATGTTGGCTATTGTGTTTGTTTGTATGCTTTTAATGATGTTAAGGGATTTCCCTTGTATTCCTATTTTGCTGAGTTTTCTTAAGTCAGGAGTGAGTGTTAGATTTTTTCAAATGCCTTTTCTGCCTCAACTGATTTGATCAGATGTTTCTTTTCCTTGGTTTTATTTATGCACTTGAACATGTTGAGTACTTTTCTAATGTTGAACCATTCTTGCATACCTGCTGAGTCCCACTTGGTCATGATGTATTACATTTTTTTGGTATACTGTTGGATTCTGTTGGTTAAGATGTTTTTGTATCTTTACTTGATTTGGGTTTAAAGGTAATTCTTGCTTTACAGAATGAATTCAGTAACATGTCATCCTCTTTTGTGTGATGGTGTAGTTTAAGTAGAATTGGGGCCAATTGCCCTCTGAATGTTTGCTAGAATTTACAAGTGAAGCAGTTTGGGTTGGGGTTTCAGTTTGTTGGAATTTTTTTGTGTTTTAAAGACCTGCTCAATGTCTTCTTTTGTGATGGCTCTGTTCAAGTTTTCTACCTCAGATTGAATTTGTCTGGCTATGTAGTATGTTTCTAGAACTTTTTCCATTTCTCCCAGGTTTTCAAATTTATTGGAGTACTTATCAGTATTCTGTTCTTATCCTTTTTATGTTAGTAGGCTTTGTTGTGAAACCCTCCTTGGAAAACCCACACAGGGTCAGTGAGTTGGAGCCAACTTCACAGCACTAAGCAACAACATTTTTAATCAGGATGTCATTCAGTTTTCATGTATTATTTTCACTTGCTTTTCCTGTTGATTTCTAATTGCAAAGTATTTTGATCTGAGTAAATGCTTTGTAATATTTAAATGTTTTAACATTTATTGAAACTTTCTTTAGCCCAATGTATAGCCTATTCTGAAGAGTGGCTCCGTGTGGGCTGGAAAATAATGTATACTGTACTGTTATTAGGTGGAATGTTCTGGCTACATCTTATGGGGTCAAATTGGTTGATTGCTTTGCTTAGATCTTCTGTATCTTTTTTGACAGTCTTTCTAGTTGTTCTGTCCTTCATGAAATATAGTGAATTAGCATCTACTACTATTATGGAGTTCTGATATGGTGCTGTAGGATAAGCACTGGACTGCTAACAGCAAAGTCAGAGGTTCAAACCTACTAGCTGTTCTCAGAAACCCTGAACAGTATTTCTATGCATCAGAAGTAGCTCAACTACAACAACAATGATGATTGCTGAGATGCCTGTCTCTCTTTTCAATTATTTTAAAGTTTGACGATACATATTTTGGGATTTTTTTGGAGGTAAACAGATATTTATTAGGGTTCTATCTTCTTGTTCAATTGACCCTTTAATCATTACATAATGTTATTCCTTGTCTCTTATGCTAGTTTTTAACTTAGGGCCTATTTTATCGGATGTTAACACTACCTGTCAACCCAAGATGCCTGCCTAAGCAGATACAGCAGCTTCTCAGAAACCCTATACAGGGTCGCTATGAGTTGAAACTGACTTAATGGTATTTAAAAACAACAACTCCAGATTTACCCTGGCTCAACCATCAATGTTAGCTCAGTGTATGCACTGCTCAAAAACACACTATGCAGTTCTGGTTCAGTGGGGCCATGACTAGTCCTCAGATGCTAACCTGCTTCTGGATGTCATCCCTCATGAGTGGTCCTGTCTATGTCCCATCCCCACACCTGTGTCCCATCTACCAATAGAACTGCACACCACAAATAACACTGCTGATATTATATTTGCATTGTTGTTGTTAAGTACTGTCGAGTCGGTTCTTATACATAGCGACCCATATAGGGTTGCCAAGGAGTGGTTGGTGAGCTTGAACCACTGACCTTGTAGTTCAAACCAACATCATGGTCCAACACATTAATCCACAGCATCACACCCGGATTCCTATAAGAGTATAAACATTCGTGAAAGTTTGTGGTACTGGCTACAAATATACACAACTCCTTTTCAATTTCAACTCATGACTACTCCCAGCAGAAGCCCAATGTTTATATGGGCAAAACATTAAAAAAGCTTGTTACCTTTTTCTCATTTTAATACTGACCCTCAAAACTGTCCCGTGAAAGAAGCAGAGCCATTAATATTGTTTTCATTTACCAGAGTCTGGAGAGGTTGAGTGATTTGTCTAAGTCCAAGTCCACAGAGCTCATAAATATGTGTGTGTGTGGTAGGGGGGGGCTGGGGGTGAGAAAGAAAGAGAAAGCAAGGGCAAGATGAGGAAAATCACTTGTTCTACTTGTCACTCAAAGATAGGACATCTATGTGAACCAGCTTTGCTACTGTAGAAAGAATTATGTCAGGGGCAAGATTTTTATTCCTAACAAGGATTTCAGATAAATCAGAGAGAGGTGTTCTTTGGTCCCAAATAACAATAGACACAAGGTTTTTTAGCTTCTGGCTTCTTTAAGAGGAGGCATTTTAGGTAAAAGGAAAAAAGTAACTTCATCCTCATTTTCATGTCTTGAGTTCATAGTGAATAATGGATGCTGGTTAAATACACACACAGGGTTTTAAGTTGAGATTGTGTTCACAACCATGCTGTGGTGGAGCTCATGGGTCCCCAGGTTGCCCACTCCTCCCTGGATACACCTGCTCTGGATGATGCTGGGAGGCAGGGCTCAAATGAATGGGAATCTCCATGTAGGCGTGGTTTCACTGCTTGTTTATTTCATATCATCGTTCACCGTTAATACTGAATTGGGGGCAATCTTTTGAAAGACGTTTTTTCAAAGATTGTTTATTGTGTGATGTCTCAGGAAGTAGCTCGGGCTGCAGGAACCAGTGACTCACACTTTGGCTTGGGCAAATTGTAGAACTATTGGTTATTTTGTCTACATCGAAGGAAGGCTACAATGAGTTGATGTCATTGTGACGGGGCCGGGCACTGGTCTGCTCCTGGCCAGGAATTCATAACAGCGGCGGGGGGTGCTCCTTAGATCTTTGTTTATCCTAGCCACCTTCAATGAACTTTGAATGGCCAACTCTTGTGCAAGAAGCCTGACGACAAAGAATTCTGTTTTTTTCTTCCGCCTATAAAAAGACATTTGTTGTTGCCAGAGAGAAAAGGAATTTGCTTTCTGAAAATTTCCTTCAGTATTTTCAAATACGAAATTTTCTTCAATACTTTCAAATATGAAAGAGGGAGGGCTTTGGTGGCTTCAACAATTGACAGAAATGAGCAAGTTCTTCTATTCAGATATTACATGAAAGGTAAACCCAGAAAAAAAAATGCTAATATAATTTATTTTTGTTGAAGAATCATTCTGATTTACTGGAGCTCTGGTAGCGTAGTGGTTACGAATTGGGCTGCGAACCGCAAGGTCAGCAGTTCAAAACTACCAGCTGCTCCGCGGGAGAAAGATGAGGCTTTCTGCTCCCGTAAAGATTAACAGCCTTGGAATCCCTGGGGTCGCTGTGAGTCGGAACCTACTCCACGGCACATAACAACAACAACAACAATATGCAAATTAATAAGTTCCTAAGAATGGAGTCCTGGTGTGGCGCTGTGGGTTAATGCGCCTGACTGCAAAGCCATTTGAACTGCAAGGTCGGAGGTTCAAGATCACCAGCTGCTCCTCAGAAACCCTATACAAGGTCGCCATGGGTCGGAACTGACTTGACGGCACTTCACAACAACAAGAATAGAGTACACTAGAATATTTGTGTTGTTCTTAGCTGTCATCGAGCCAGCTTACTCATAGTGCCCTCATGCACAATGGAATAAATACTACACAACCACACACCATGCTCATGATCAGTTGCAGATGCTATATATATAAGGAACTCTGGTAGCGTTCTGGTTACAAGTCCAGCTGCTAACCTCTATGTCAGCAGTTCGAAACTACATTCCCTAGGAGAAAGATAAGGATTTCTGCTCCCATAAATGTTTACAGTGTCAGAAATCATATGGAGGGTCGCTGTGAGTTGGAACTGACTTCACAGCACACCACCACTATCTATCTATCTATCTATCTATCTATCTATCTATCTATCTATCTTCAGCAAAGAGGAAAAACTAGAGATGACAATAGTATTTCTTGAGTATTTGACTTTTGTGATCATTTTGATTCTGGATAAGTAGAAATGTAATTGCAATTGAATGAATAAATAAAGGCAATTTATTGCTCCAAAAAATGAAAAAAAAAAAATTAAAAATAAAAATGAGTCTCAAAAGCCTCAAACAGCAACCAGTTATGGTTCCTACATGCTGTGTCTATACTGCAGGTTGGTGGGAGACTGTGCTTACCAGCTAATAGGACATCTCTTGTCTCAAATGGTTCAGTCATTGGGCTGGAAGGGGAGTCCACAGGCAGCCCTAGGCTCCCATATCTCCTGGACGTGTGTCTGTCAGGTGAAAAGCTTAGTCATTTGGAGAACAGAATTGCTGACAATCCCATTGCTGACTATATTTATGAATAATTGCCTGAATATCTTTTGTAAGTTTCTGAGTCACTACTGTAGCTCAGGTTGTTTATTCTGACATTACAAATTAGTACCACAAGACTGCAGCTTGTCTTCTCCTTTCTCTTACTTAAAAGAGCGCAACTTTGATACATGAAGGTATGCACTAGCTGCATTTCCAAACCTCCTTGGAGCTCCTAGCATCATTCTGGACAGTGTGCCATAAACAAAAATTATTGGGTAAAACTTCTGGGAAAGCTCTTTAAAGCGAGCAGATTTGGCTAGATTTTCCCTTTTGGCCTTTGTCCATCACCTTATCATTTCTTTGAACTAGGAGCATGGATGTTATGGTTGGATGCCAAGGACCATCCTGTGAGCATGACAAAAAGGCTCTGATCTAAGGATAGCAGCATGGAAATTTGTAAAGAGCGTGAGTCCCTAATAGCATCAATTGCTTACCTTTTTATGTGAAGGAGAAAAAAGCATCAATCTCATACAAGTCACTCATTGTTTGAATGAGGAGCCCTGGTGGCTCAGTGGTCTAAGCATTGTCAGCTAACTTAAAAGTCATCAGTCACTTGTGGGAGAAAGATGAGGCAATCTGCTTCCCTACAGAGTTCCATACTCAGAAATTCTATAGAGCAGTTCTACTCTGCCCTACAGGGTTGTTGAGTCAGAACTGACTCAACAGTAGTAGGTTAGGTTGGGTTTATTCTTTGAGAATTTTCTGTTAAAGAGAGCCAAACACAGTTTCTAAATGTTAAATTTATTTTTTTAATGATGAATTACCTATTAGGACCAGAAAAACATTGGTATTCTGTTCTAATCACATATTTCTTTCATGATTACTAGTGAGGTTCGTACAATATAGTCTTAAAAGCTTAAATGGCTGGGGGGCTGTTGGTGTTAGGTACTGTCTAGTCTGGTCTGAGGCAGAACAACCCCGTACACAGCAGAACAAAACACAGCCAAGTTTGGCACCATCCTCACAGTTGTTGTGTTTGAGCCCATTGATGTCAGTCCATCTCATTGGGGGTCTTCCTTTTTTCTCACTGACTTTCTCCTTTTCCAAGCATGGTGTCTTTCTCCAGGGATTGCTGAGGGAAGAGGGCTCAAAATAAAAATTGGCATTTTTTTCCCCACACTTTTTATGAAACAGATTCCTTTGCAAAGCAAGATAGACAGACAGACAGACAGAGTAAGACAGGAAGACTAATCAGAAATGCACCACACCAGCCTAAGCAGCAGAGGACCCTGGTGTGACACTGTGGGCTAATGCGTCATTTGAAATGCAAAGCCTGTGGTTCAAGTTCACCAGCTGCTCTTCGGAAACCCTATACAGCGTCTTTATGGGTCAGAATCGACTAGATGGCACTTAACAACAACAAAATGTCCCTTGGAGTCCTGGTGTGGCACTGTGGGCTCATTAATGCACTGGACTGCAAGGTTGGTTTGAACCACAAGGTTGGTAGTTCAAGCTCACCAGTTGCTCCTCGGAAACCCTATACAAGGTCGCTATGGGTTGGAACCAACTTGATGGCAGTTCACAACAACAACAACAAATGTCCCTTTTCATCCTAGGGTGGCACTATGAGTCTTACTGCAAGGTTGGCTTGAACCATAAGGTCAACGGTACAAGTTCACCAGTCACTCCTCGGAAACCCCATAGAGGCTCAGTATGAGTCAGAACCGACTCCACAGCATTTAACAATAACAACAAAAGTGCCTTGGACTCCTCCAGCATTGTATCATGTTCCATTTCCTCCAAAAGCAGTTGGGATCATGGATATCCTGCCTCTCATCCTGTCTTTATTCCTCAGACCTAGAAATCCTTAAGCAATCATCTTCAGTTTTGAGTAATTTATAGAGCTATCACGCTGCTTGCATTACTCTGTGACTTCTTTGTCATCAACACTATGTGACACTCATCCACACCCATGCATATAACTATAATTCAATCATTCAGGAGTGTGAAGATGCATGCGCTATACCTACTTGGGTTGTTTCCAGTTTGGACTTTGCATATAATGAAATGATGCACATTTATTAAGAGTCTCTTGGAACACAGTTACTCCTGGGTTAGTACTCTGCTCAGATTTCTAACATATTCTGTGTATTCAAGATTTGCAATTAAAAAGCCTTAGAGGTTTTCAGGCCAGCTTCACAGCCACACAACCTGTGCTAGCCACTGAGCCTGTGCGCACAAGGACCTCGCTGAATTCGGCCCTCCTCTGTCCTCATCTTGAAGTTCTTGAAATACTTTTTGAACAAAAGACTCCCTGCTGGCAATTTGCATAGAATCCTGCAGATCATACAACTGGCTCTAAATAGATGCATGATGAGTCCCCTCTACACAAATTTCTCCACAAAACACAATCACAACAAAACCCAAACTTCTAAGAAAATGAGCACTATTCTTGTCCTTTTTCTTTCATTCTCTAGCAATGAGCCACATACGGAAATGCTTCTTTAAAAAGTTTGGTAAAGGAAGTTTAATTCTAAAACACTGCCCTTCTTCTCAGCCCTTCCACAGGGGGAAACTGTTCTCAGACACCTTGAAACATTGGCTTGTGTGTGTGTGTGCCCGTGCACATGCATGCATGTAGGAGGGGAGGGCAAGAGAAGGAAGGAGGGAGAGAGGGAGGAACAAGCTAGGAAGCTTCGAAGCACTCACTCACACACACACACACACACACATACACACACACACACATATGTTATTGTTGTTATTAGGTGCCATCGAGTTGGTATTGACTCATAGTGACCTTATGCACAGCAGAAAGAATCACTGTCTGATCCTGGGCCAACCTCACTATTGTCACCACGTTTGAGCCCATTGATGCTGCCACATTGCCAATCCATCTCGTTGGGGGGGCGGGGAGGTCTTCCTCTTTTTCTCTGAACCTCCACCTTGCTAAACATGATATCCTTCTCCAGTGACTGGTCCCTCCTGACACTATGTCTGAAGTATGAAAGATGAAGTTTGTCCATCTTGGCCTCCAAGGAGCATTCTGGCTGCACTTCTTCCAGCACAGATCTGTTGGGTTTTTTGGCAGCCCGTGGAACTTTCAATATTCTCCTCCAACACCATAACTCAAAAGCATCAATTATTCTGTGGCCTTCTTATTCACTGTTCAGCTTTCAGATACTATGAAGTTAGTGAAAATATCATGACTTGGGTCAGGCGCACCTTAGTCCTTAAGCTGACATCTTTGTTCTTCAACACTTTAAAAAGGTCTTGTGCAGCAGATTTGAATAATGCAATACAGTCTTGACTGCTGCTTCCTTGAGTGTTTGATAGTTGACCCAAGAACAATGAAGTCTTTGACAAGTTCAGTCTTTTCTCCATTGATAAGAATGTTGTTTATTGGTCCAGTGGTGAGGAGTTTTGTTTTCTTTACATTGATATGCAATCCATACTGAAGGCTGTGCTCTTTGATCTTCATCAGTAAATATTTTAAGTCCTCTTCACTTTCAGCAAGTAAGATTGTATCATCTGCATATTGCAGGTCATTAAGGAGTCTTCCTCCTATCTGGATGCCACGTTTTTCTTCATAGAACCCAGCTTCTCAGATATTTGCTCAGCATACAGGTTGAATAAGTATGGTGCAGGAATACAATGCTGTCACACACCTTTCTGAATTTTAAACCATTCAGTGTTCCCATGTTCTGTTTGAACAAACTGCCTTTTGGTCCACGTACAGATTCCTCATGAGCACAATTAAGTGTTCTGGAATACTTATACTTCACAATGTTGTCCATAACTTGTCATGATCCACACAATCAAAAGCTTTTGCATAGTCAACAAAGCACAGGTAAACATCTTTCTGATATTCTCTGCTTTCAGTCAAAATCCATCGGACATCAGTAATGATGTCCCTCATTCCATGGCCTCTTCTGAATCCAGCTTGAACCTCTGGAAATTCTTTGTAAATGTATGCTTGCAGCCGTTTCTGTATTACCTTCAGTAAAACTTTACTTGCATGGGATATCAAAGATAGTGTCTAATATATATATATATATATATATATATATATATATATATACACACACACATACAGTACATGCATGTGCACCCACCACACACACATATGCGCATGCATTCCTACCCACATACATATATACACATGCACATGTGCACATACTCCCCCCCACACATGTGTGCCTTTGCACCCACCACACATGCACACACATGTGCATGAGCACCTACCCCCATGTATATATATATATACACACACATGTGCATGTGTACCTACCCTCCCCAAAATACACACACACACACTAAAACACCTGCAATGTACCGTTAGTTTTTCCATCCACAGCATATTAGGACATTTTAATGCAATCATCCATACCTAATGGACAATTTATAGAAAGAAGGATTTCATGGCTTCTTTTTAAGTTTTTATTGTGAATTATGTGATAGTTTACATGGGAGAACATGAGCTTTACATTCATCCTATCTTATTTAGTTTCATTGCCAAGATTACAATCCCTTCCATCATCAACCAACCAAAGGGTATACCCTGCAAGCTTGCCCCACCCCATCTCTCCATGTCATCATCTCTGCCTCCATCTCAGACATCACTGCTTCTCTGGATAGGGTCTTGTACTCCGCTCTTCTCCATTGATGGTACCAGGGACCTCCACTCCTGGACTGAAAAATCAACCACTCCCTCCTTTTGCTACAAAATGTCTACCTTTACATTTCCAACCCTCGCAGTCAGTCCTGATAGCAATTATTCACTATTGTACAAGAGTCTTATCCTCATCGCCTTTCATCAGTCCTGCCCAGACAGATTGGATACTACTCAGTGGATATTCTACCTTCCTCCGCACCCTCTGGATCTAGGCTCCCTCTTGAAAGCTTGTAAGCCAGTCACTTCTTGCCTTTGTACCCCCTCCCCCATTTTGGATAGCCACTGTCCAACCAAGTTGCCCATCCTTATATACTCTGTGTAAGGAGCTCTGGTAGCGTAGTGGTTAC
>NW_006408662.1:5904109-5911401 GCF_000296735.1 Chrysochloris asiatica
TGTGCATATGCCCTCTCTTCTTATCAGCTGGACACTTCACTCTCCACTCTAGTCCTCTGTGGCTATGTCACTGACTCTGGGCCCAAGATTCCCCAGGTCTTGCCATACTGCTGGTCATGGCCTCTTTTATAGAGAACATTTAAGAAGAATAAAGAAAACAAAAAGTTTCTCCATTGTGTATAGACTGCTCAAAAAATCCCCAGCATTCTGAATAAGTTTCTGCTTCAGTTTAAGACTGCCCTATAAAATAAAACCTTAAAAGCTGCATATCATTGTGTTTTGACTTAAAATTAAAAGGACACCATAATACTTTTGATACTGTGAATATTCCAAAAATAAATATTTTACTCATGAAGGCTAAGGAAAATTCATTCCTGTTTACAGTCCAGCACATGTCTTGTTCTGGGTCCAAGTCTGTCGGCCAAACAGCTGTCCCATACAATGCTTCAGAGCCAGCTGGTTGCCCCAGGCTGTTTAGGGATTTGCTACAAAGCATTTACTGACTTTCATATGGGCAGGTGTCCCTGAAAAGTGCAAAGCTGTCTTCTAAAGACCGTAATAAGAATCACACATTGAACACCATAAAATACTTTAAATTGAAGCAAGTAATAAAACAAAAGGAACGCCCAAACAACTTAAACAATAAGTTATTCATTCACGACCTTGCCTTTTGCCTTTTCTGAGCAGGTTCCTGCTCTGCTCAAATATGCCTCCCTGTTGGACAGACTGCTACACAAGGAAACTGAGATTGAACCCACCTCTGCACAGAAAACACCTCCCAGAGATTTTGCAGCGATGTCTGTTCATATGAAAGACATAAATGGTATGTTGCCCCAGGCCCCTAAGCATCCTACGTACACAGCTGACTGGGGAACACTGTAGGGGACAGCTGTTTGGCCAACAGATTTAGAACCCGAGCAGGGCATATGTATTGTAGTTGTCTTTAAATGCTGTCAAGTTGGTTCTGATGTATAACAGTTCTGTATAGGGTTTCCAAGGAGTGACTGGTGGGTATGAACTGGCAGCCTACTCGTAAGTCCAGCGCTTATCCTACAACACCACACCAGGACCCTACAAAACAGGTTCCATGTTAGATAGAGGGGCTACTCAACTGGAAATACTTTCAGTACCCATTTGTCATGACGATAGAAGTCTTTCATGAGGTTTTCTCTAGGCACAGTATTTAAGTCAGAGAGAAAGGTGGTTTTGAGAGACATTGCAATGTTTGTTAGAGATCAGTGTGTCAAAGACATGCAAACTCAATCCACTTGATGATAGCTCAGTGTTGCTAAAAATTCCTCTTCACAAAACATAAGCACCTCCTTCTACTGGCAAGGTAAGAAAAGAAACTGTGAGTAAATGTTTCAAAATATTTCAAGCCAATTTTTTCACTTTTTTTCATTTTGAAATGGTTGCAAGTTTACAGAAGCATTGCCAACGGAGTCTAGAGTCCCCAGTTGTCCCATCTCTCCATGTCATAGTTTCTGCCTCCATTTCTGGCATCGCTGCTTCTCTGGATACGGTCCTGTACTCCACTCTTCTCCCTGACAGGCTAAGTGTTGCCTTCTTATAAGAGTTGTCTAAACAATCTGTGGGGGCGGCTTCTTTCGAAACTGCTAGATAGGAAGTCAGGACATGCTGCTCATTACTCCTTATTACATCATTGTGTGGGTCCTACAAACAAGGACATTCCTCTACATAAATAAAGTTGTTGTTGTTGTTAAGTGCTGTCAAATTGATTCTGACCCATAGTGACCCTGTATAGGGTTTCCAAAGAGCAACTGGTGAGTTTGAACTGTCAACCTTGTGGTTCAAACTGATTTTGTAGTCCCGTGCACTAACCCACAGCACCACACCAAGACTTCAGATAAGCATAGTATAACCACTAAAATCAGGATTCATTAGTACAATCAGATCTACAGACACCCCCCCACAAATTTTCTGGTGGTACCCACAACATCCCTTACACACCCAGGATTCAGCGGGGGTCACAGGTTGTATTTAGTTTCATATCTGTACTGTCAGTCGGTCTGAAACCATTTTTCAGCCTTTGTTTGTCTTTCATAATCTGAACATTATGAAAAGTATAGCTCTCACTTTGGTTTTTAAAAAGCCCCTATAGGAGCTCTGGTAGCATAGGGGTTACGAATCGGACTGCAAACCGCAAAGTCAGCAGCTCAAAACTACTAGCTGTTCCATGGAAGAAAGATGAGGCTTTCTGCTCCAAAAAGACTTACAGCCTCGGAAACCCTGTCTGAGTCGGAACCGACTCCACGGCACATAACAACAACAGAATTTGAGTCTGTCTGCTGTTTCCTTATGCCTTAAGTGTTTTGCAAAAGAACACCTATGTAACCTGGGACCATCAAGGGAGAAGAGTGGAGTACAGGACCCTATCCAGAGAAGCAGCAATGCCAGAAATGGAGGCAGAAACTATGACATGGAGAGATGGGACAACTGGGGACTCTAGACTCAAGAATGGGGAGGGGCTGTGTGCTAGCACCTGGGGGGCTGGCATGCATGGTATACCCTTTGGTTGTTTGAATGATTCCTGGGTGCTTTGGTGTACATCCAAAAAAAACCAAAACCAGAGGGAATGGAAGCAAATGCTGTTGAATGATGATGCATGGAGGGGATTGTAATCATTGCAATGAAACAAAATATGATAGGATGAATGTAAAGCTGATGTTCTCCCATGTAAACAATCACTTATTAAAAAAAAAAAAAAACTCTGCGTGTCAGGAGTTACCACTCTGCCAGTTTCACCCACCATTTATTTATTAATTGTACACTTATGTATTAAACACAACAGCTGCTATTCTGATGCCCTATTAGAAGCCACAGTTGACCCAGGCCTAGGGATATAGAGCTGCCATCAAGCACCTGCAGGCAACTAACTCTTAGCTTCACTATGCAACACTGCTGTGCCTTAGATACCTAAACTCAGGAGAAGCCACCACAAAGAGTGCAGATGAGCTCTCCTGAACCAATGAGTTTTCCTGACGGGAATAACAATGTAGGCAATTGGCTAAGAGTAGTGGAAAGCCTCGGGAGCTAATCTGGGAGTACTAATCTATCAGGACATTAGGAAAGCAAGAGGCTTCTCACAGCTCTGGAGCTAGAGGGACAATGGCAGGAAGTTAAAGGCTAGGGCCACTGTCAGAAACGAAATCTCAAGTGAGGCTGCCTGGCATGCTCTGGATCATAAGGGGAGGGAAGGGACACCCCAAAATCAATCACATCAGCACATTCTCTGCCAGGGTTTGCATTCAAGTAAAATAATCACAAATGTAGATACTGGACTTCCAAAGACTTTCCTCAGACTATTCAACATAAATACCTCTAAACATCTTTACAGAAAAATTTAAAACGTGGCCTTCCAGAAACATTTGCTGCTAGACTTTTAACCCTACACTAAGAGTGAATAGATAACAACTGAGGTTCTTATATCCTCCTAGAAACAGTAATTGGTCCCAGGACTGAGGCACTGAGCAATCTGCAAGGCTACCTAAGCACCCACCACAGGCTCTGAGCTTCAGTAACTCTCCACAAAGCTGGAGAACCCTTGAGTCTTTCCAGAGAAAACCCCACCAAGATAAAGGATTCCAGTCCCTTCAAACATAAAATGAAGATCCCCCCAGCCATGTGGACCACCCACACAGATGCTCCCTACCCCTGCTTCCACAAGCAGGCAGGAGGCACTTTCTTGGGAAATTAGAGCATGTCTTTGGTTGGGTAAAATGAACACTTTTTAGTCTTTTTTTTTTTTTTAAGAGTAAGAAAGTATTTTGATCAAAGCACTTGCTACATGCCATGGCAAATTTACAAAAAAAAAAAATCATAAAACCTCAGGATCCGCAAAAATAGCGGTTTGTTTATTAAGTACTTTTTCCCACATTGTAGGAAACTCCAAGTCCTTCACAGATTTTGTTTTATTTATAATTAGTATTTGACATATCTCTGTACATAAGGGAAGAGAAAATATTATGATCTTTATATTTCAGCACTGCTAAAGTGCAAGAGCCACATGTAAAGAGATTGGCAATGAGCTAGCATTTGAACCCAAGCAACAATGCTTCATATATTCCAGTCCATTTCTGACACAAGATCTTTTCAGCTCTGTCACCATATGGAAGCAAGAACAGTAAGTCGAGGGACCCTTCAACCTTGTAGGGTGCCCTCAGCTAAAACAGAACCTATTCCCACAATGCCCAGGATTATAGATGGACAAGGGTGATTGCACTATTGAACAAAGGTGGAGGTGATGGTGGCGGAGTTAGTGGAGGTGTTTGTGGAGGTGAAGGTGGTGAATGAGGTGAAGATGGTGGTGGTAGAGGTAGTGGTGGTAGAGATGGTGGTGATGTAGGTGGTAGTGGTGGTAGAGGTGATGATATTGGTGGTGGGAGTGGAGATAATGGTGGTGGAGGTGGTGGCCATCAAAGTGAGTGGAAATGAATTAAAGAATTTGGTCTAGAGTAATTTGCTATAACACTGCGACATAAATGAACATTTCAGCACCTTCCCTCTTTTCAAACCATATTGTCTGCATCCATGCCACTGATCTGATGATGTCCAGGGACATCTTTTGTTTTGTCACACTTAATTGATTTTTAGCTCCTATCATGATTTAATAGTTCATCATATTTGCATATCACGACGATGTATTGCAATAGGCAAATCTGCTATGCAAGATCTCCTTAAAGTGTTCAAGAGCAAAGAGATCAGTTTGAGGACTTAGTTGTGTCTGACCCAAACCATGGTATTTTCGGTTGCATCATATACATGTGAAAGTTGGACAACGAATAAGGAAGGCCATAGAAGAATTGATGCATTTGAGTTATGGTGTTAGAGATGAATATTAAAAGTAACTGTGATTGCCAGAAAACAAGCAAATCTGTGTTGGAAGAAGTACAACCAGAATGCTCCTTAGAAGCCAGATGCCAAGATTTCATCTCTCATACTTCAGATATATTATCAGGATGGACCAATTCCTGGAGAAGGACATCATGCTTGGTAAAGTGGAGGGTCTGCTAAATGAGATGGACTGGCATCTTCCACTAAGGAACACCGTAAAAGAATTGATGCTTTTGAGTTATGGTGTTGGAGGGGAATATTGAAGTGCCATGGGCTGCCAAAAGAACCAACAGATCTGTTTTGGAAGAAGTGCAGCCAGAGTGCTCCTTGGAGGCTAGGATGGCCAACTTCATCTCTCATACTTCAGACATATTGTGAGGAGGGACCAGTGGAGAAGGATATCATGTTTGGTAAGGTGGAGTGTCAGAGAAAAAGAGGAAGACCCCCAACGAGATGGATTGGCCAAGTGGCACCATCGATGTACTCAGGCGTGGCAACAGTAGTGAGGTTTGCCCAGGATCAGGCAGTGTTTCATTCTGCTGTGCATAGGGTGGCTAAGAGTCGGTACCGACTCTATGGCACCTAACAACAACAACAACAACCTAATAAGATGTATTGGCACAGTGACAGGAGCAATGGGCTTGAGTGTAAAAAAAATTGTGAGCATGGTGCACATCCTAATCTAGGGTCAGTCCAGTCTACAGTAAGTGAGTTCGACTGAACAGAAACAGGTCACAAGGGCCCTCAGTCTATTCCTAATAGCTACACTTGCAGACTGAGCAGCAAATCAAGGCTGCTGTTAACAGGGGCAGGTGAGTGGGTAGATCCCAGCCCAAGACTGTTTTCATCTGTATGTAGCTGAGGGCAAAGGGCAATTCCATGTCCCACCTCCATGGGCTGATATAGCTTCCTCTGTAGCAAGGCCTGTTTATCCTGCACTCCAAGGCCTCCATTCCTGGCCCACTTCAAGGACAGGACATTTGTAGAGGGGATGGATCTTCCAGGGCTTGCAGACCATGTCTAACAGCTGCTCAGATATATTTACAGGAAGACATCACTGTATTTCCATAGTTTTATTTATTTTATTTTTCGTATTAAACTTCTTTCTTCTAATTTCTGTCAACTTTGCTAGTTAAACTGTCAGGCCAATTTTGAAATGGAATAAAATTCCTTTTCCTCCTCCCATTCTGAAGTCAAAATCTATTTTGGTTCACATAAAATGATCAGATTACAGCTTTTGGCATGTTTTGTAACTAGGAAAAAAATAATTTGGATTAACCAGAGCTAATAAACTAAGTGTTTTCAATTAAATGTTAAGATTAGTAAAAATATCAGTCATAGCAGTTAAAATTCTAACTAATCTTAAAATAGTGTGTGTAACCCTCAAAGCAGCTGTCTACAAAATAGCTTTGATTGCTCATATGAAACTCTGAGTAATAAAGGAATTCTTAAGGAACTCAGCATCAGGGCAAATGTCTTAGACTCTAAAACAGTGTTAGCAGGTTTAAGCTTTCCATAATAGGTCTTCTAGGCAGCAGGGAAGGGAAATCTCAATCCCCAGTGTCAGGGCAGCAGTAGGGGGCTGACTCCCAAAGTCTTCCCAGAACCAAGAAATGGGACCAACTGCTAGTGGAGACAGGCACAGTGCCCTTTCGAGCCCTCTGGATCAAGCCACAAAGCAGACTGACTGTAGCAGGTTCTTCCTTTGCAAACTCCTGCCAAGGGTCTTCACCAGTGTTGGAGTCCTGACTTGAGGGCCAGGAAAGGCTATAGTGTGTGGCAAGCATGATTGACTAGGATGACCACACATGATCTGGGACCTAAGGATACTCCAGATCTGTTTGGGAATAGCACACATTAGTAGATTATTCAGTAGACTTGGATTGTGTGGATGTGTGATTATCACAATCACAGGAAGATGGAGGGGTTGATTGGCAGGTGGGAATCCCAGCATCTGTAGACAAAAGCCAAGCTAAAGAAAGTGTGCAGTTTGGACAGATTGCACATACATGCATGGGTATGCAGAGGAGGAAAGACTCCATGGCTAATATTGATGCTATCTGTATACTCTGAAATAAGCATATAGATTCATTGATCATGATCTGTTTAAGTTTTAGAATAAAAACTATGTGGTTACATTAAGTTCTTACCAGTTTGCAAAGCCCAATAATAGAAGATTACTTGCATTTAAAGTGGTTTTAGTTTTCAAAACAAAAAGAGGAAATAAGCAAATTTATATCTGACATGTAAAGTACGCAGAAGAAATTTACTTAAACAAGTAAGTGGCCTTAATGTTATGAATGTAAATAGTTCAACTAATTCTCTTAGCCTTCTACTCTAGTAAATCAATCTCAGATGCTAAATAAAAGCAAAATCTCTGTGCTTAGTAAGTGACCGTTTTCAGAACTGAGCAACAGGTTGCAGGGTGGTGAGCAACC
>NW_006408662.1:5911638-5914029 GCF_000296735.1 Chrysochloris asiatica
CATCAGCTGTATACTTTTAGATGCTAGGAGAAGACTGATACAATGCAAAAATCCTCATCAGCTGTATACTTTTAGATGCTAGGAGAAGACTAATAAAATGCAGAAAGAATCATCTAATGGGTACTTTTAGATGCAAAGTGGTTATACATCAGGAAGGATCCAATAAAAAATGACATCATGTTAGTTTGTTTAACCAAATCCAAATGCACTGTCTTCAAGTCATTTACGTCTACTGCCTGGTGGCCTTGGAAGAGAAGCAGAACCGCTCCATGAAAATTGTTATCTTTATGGAAAGGGGCTCTGGTAGCATAGCGGATAATGAACTGGACTGCTAACCACAAGGTCAGTAGTTCAAATCTACCAGTTGATCCACAGGAGAAAGATGAGACTTTCTGTAACAACAACAACAAATATTGAAAACCCTATACAGGGTCGCTATGAGTCAGAATCAACTCAGTGGCATATAATCACCACCACGTTTTATGGAAACAGAGTGCAATATCTTTCTCCCAGGGAATGGCTGGTGGGTTTGAACCACCAACTTTTAGTTAGCAGCCCAATGCTTAACCTACTGTGCTACCAGGGCTCAGTTCATTCAACAGAGGGGATGTGAGGTAGGAACTCTGGTAGCTAGGTTTGGAGAATTGAATGGGCTGCTGTGGAACCTGAATATCACAACTGCAGGAAGCGCTACTATCTCTGTGACTGCGCACAGAGAGAGAGAGAGGTTGGGCTATCAGTACTGAGAGCCCTGAAGAGGGGCCTTACCAGAGATGCTGACTCATCTGAGGAGACATGAGAAAGATGGTTCTAGGGGTGCAGGAGAAACGAAAGCTAAATGATGCCACCTCCACTGCCAGGACTCAAGGGTGTGGTGCTGAAAAGGGTAAACTGGCACAAAAAAGGAGACAGTCCTTCCCTACTCCAAACTAGCGGCCTCCCTTCAGAGTCTCTTGTGGCCAGAACGTAACTAATCAGGAGCCGAAGGGCAAACCAAAGATCAATAGTTTGAAGAGTCCTTCCTGTACTTTAGTTTCAGCCCAATGACATGAAACCAAAAAGCTATTGGCAGAAGCAAGGGTGTGTACAAATTCTGGACCTGGTCATAAAAGTTGTTTGTGTGAGATACTCCATTCTCCCTCCTCCAAGGTTTGGGGATTCAAGGGTTGAAGATGGGGAACCTAAGCTTCAGAAGGGTGTTTGTGGAATCCTACGTGTCCTCCACAATAGGATTGAGCTGAGACAGTAGTAACTGAGCACTAACCTTGATTGTGTCAAGCTGCAAAATCATTGAGATTTATTTATACTGAAGCCCAGGCCAATCTAGAACTAATGCAGTGAATACTCAATAAGAATCCTACTAAGTGATATAAAAAGATACTCCCTGGTATTGTAGTGGGTTATGGGTTGGGCTGCTCACTTCAAGATCAGTAGTTCAAATACATCAGACATTCCATGGGAGAAAGATGGGGATTTCTGCTTCCACAAAGTTGTGTAGCTTCACAAATGCTGTACAGGGTTGCTGTGAGTCTGTAACCACTTAACAACATACTACCACTGCCACCAGATGATGTCAAATGTTAGTATAAGAGTGTTCTTACTCATAAATGATTGTAGAAATAAAATCCTGATGCAGGGATTTTCTCAAACCAGAGTGATCTAAATGCATGAGGTCTTACATTGTCTTGTTCTTTTAAACCTGGAACAGTTGGTTTGGGAAACATCACACACTCCCTATCCTTTCTCAAGTAACTTATCTAGAGTTATCTTGTTAGTTGGTGGAAGCCACATCCAGGTCTGCTAACCCTGAGTCCAGTTCTCTGTTACCAAAACACCTGTATTCTCTCCCTTAGAAATCAGGGCAGTGTATTTTGTCAGTGTTTGCCAAACCAGTGGATGCATGTTGTTGTTGTTGTTAAGTACTGTCGAGTCGGTTCCAACCCATAGCGATCCTGTATAGGGTTTCCAAGGAGCAGCTGGTGAGCTTGAACCACCGACCTTGCAGTTCAAACGGCTTTGCATTTACCCACAGTGCCACACCAGGACTCCAGTGGGTGCATAGGAAGCAATAAAGTTGGGAGCATGAACAGGTGAGAAAAAAAAAAAAAAAAGTTTAAGACAGATACCAGAACGAGATGTAACCCAAAGAAAACACTCAAAGAGAAGAGGGAAAGGCTCTGTTTAATTGGGAAAGCCCCTAGATGGTTGAACTAATCAGAGGGTTGTTTTATCCATTTTCATTGATGCCATGCCTACTTGGAAAAAATTATTGATAACAGCAAATGCAGAAGTAAAATAGAAAAAAAAAGATGAGCTAATTATGTACATAATCCATTTCCTTTCATTACATATTTTCCTTCCCTAAGCATGCTCTCCACCATTCGTCTGTCA
>NW_006408662.1:5914129-5942657 GCF_000296735.1 Chrysochloris asiatica
AACAGCAAATGCAGAAGTAAAATAGAAAAAAAAAAAAAAAAAAGATGAGTGAATTCTGTACATAATCCATTTCCTTTCATTACATATTTTCCTTCCCTAAGCATGCTCTCCACCATTCGTCTGTCAGTTTGTCATACGGCGGTGGCTTGTGAGTTGCTGTGATTCTGGAAGCTATGCCACCAGTATTTTAAATACCAGCAGGGTCACCCTTGGTGGACAGGTTTCAGATGAGCTTCCAGACGAAGACAGACTAGGAAGCAGGAGTGCTCTAGTGGAAGTAAATATTGTGTATGAACTGCATCTCTTTTATACTGTGTAAGAGGTCTCTGGCATCCGGTCTATAGGAGCACATGAACTTGGGTTACCCATCAGCTTTAGTCTAGCAAAGAAATCCAAAAATGTCTTATATAAAGAGCTAACTAATAAAAAATTTTTAAAATTGGTCCTATGGTTCATATAGAATCTGTCTCCAGTACTTGACCTCGTCATTGTAGAGTGAAAGTAGCCAGAGAAAATATTGAAACACATGAGCTTGACTTTGTCCCAATAAAACTGTATCCATAAAACAAATCATAGGCTAGCTCTGACCTGAGGGTCACGTGTGAGGGTCACAGTGTGCTCATCCCTGGTCTAGCTAATCAGCTTGATCAAAGCCTGGAGCTTCTCAGGAGCTTGCTAAAGTCCAGACACAACACTGCATAGCACATCTCTCCAGCTAGGCTGTTAAATGCAGTCCCAGGGACTCAGAAAGTATGCATGAATGACCCATAAAACAACTCACGGATTGCAGTTTAAAGTGTGTGTGCCACTCAAGAGGATAGGTTTAGTGTTCTGGAAGCTGGCTGGAAATGGACCGTTTTCTGCTTCCAAAGTTGAATAAGAGAAGTTGTTTCCATCTTACAAAAACAACTTGCCATGAGAGTGGAATTGTTGTTGTTAAGTGCCATCGAGTTGATTCCGACCCATAGCCACCCTGTATAGGGTTTCCAAGGAGCAGCTGGTGAGCTTGAACCATCGTCCTTGCAGTTTAAACGATTTAGCAGTCTGACGCATTAGCCCACAGCACTACACCAGGACACTGAGAGTGAAATTACCACTTTCTTTTGTTGGCCTCTGTACACTAGTATATATGGTAGCAAAACCACCATCTTTTCATCTGGGCTCTATAGTGGTAGTTTTGAGTCACCAAAGTGTGGGTCGCCTCAGATGACACTGGATACCAAACATCATGAGCCCCACTGGAACACAGAGCCAGCAAGATGTAGGTATTGGGGACTTAGCTCTTCTAGTTTTTGTTTTGTTTTGTCCTGCATACAGCAAAATTATAATGAGGACAGTTTTTAAATAACCTCCTACCTCAGATTAGTAGAGGTTCAACAATGAAATGGAGTAAGAACAGTCTCTGGGGGCTCACATCTTGAAAAGTCAGCCCCTTCAGTTATATTAAAATAATGCTGTTTTATAGACCACCACTCTATATCATGGAAATGCCTACTCACAGAATAGATCAATGATAAAAATAAAGTCATTCATAAGAAATTTAACTACTTTCCAACAACTAGCATTCTTAATAAGGGCAGGTTCCTCCTCAAATATAGACTCTTATTTCAATGAAGGGTCTGAGCGTCAATATTCACCTCATCTTCAAATTCTGCTCATGTTCTTTCTAATGTTGAAACTGTCCTGTGTACTGGAGTACCTCCTGATGTACTATAAAGGTGGCAGTTTTGTAACAAAAAGTGGGGGAGAAGTTAATCATACAGTCCAGGAACAGAGGGCCCTAGGACCATCAAGGGAGAAGAGCACAAGCGAAATGTGGGACCCTATCTAGAGAAGCAGTAACACCAGAGATGGAGGCAGAGATGGGAACATGGAGAGAGGGAGCAGCTGAGGACTCTAGACTCATGGAAAGAGAGGGACTGAGTGCTGATGGCCAAGAGGCAGGCTTGCTTAATGTGCCCTTGGGTTGTTTAAATGATTATTTATATATTTCTGAATATTCTGATATTTCTGAGTGTTTTTGTGTACATCAAAACCAAAAAACCAGAGGGAATAGAAGAAAACACTGTTGAATGATGATGCATGGAGGGGATTGTAATCATTGCAATGAAACAAAATACGATAGGATGAATATAAAACCAGTGTTCTCCCATGTAAACTATCACTCAATTCACAATAAAAACTTAAAAAAAAAAAAAAAAAAAACACCTTTCTAGCTCACTTTCCTGAAGTCAGTCCACACCGGAAATTTTTTTCTGTATTTTTTGGCAGGATAAAAGAGGACCTAGCCTGGTTTAGGAATGTTTGTCACAAGTGATCTGAAAGGAGCCAAATCTCCATCACTGTGGGTACAGATAGTATTTTCACGATAGCGCCCCCAGGAGGCAGTAGAGGCTTGTGCAGGGTCTCCTGCCTCGGCCCACTGGAGTCTGCAGACTCAGAGCCCGTAGGTGAGAGGATAAGTCAACCACTGCCGACAGCTGCCCTCAGCTACCTTATCTGCTGCTAAGGGCCACAGATGGTGCACTCTTGCAGCCAACAGGTTGTGCATGCTGAGAACTGAGACCTCCCTCTCCCTGTAGCTCTTTTGCACTCACACTGCTTATGACTTGATGACACCTAACAACAACTGCCTTCTGAGCTTCCTGTGAGCTTGAACAACACGGACATCCTCTCTGACACTAAAAAATGTCCATGAGGACAAATTGGATGGAGTCAGAGGAAATTTGCCAAGAACTCCTCAAATCCTGGTGCTTAGGTACCTGCTGCCCTCACCCACTAGCTGGAAGGCACCCTGGATTCCCATGCCAGGGGCTGATGAGGCCCCTTCTTGGTGGGGTGAGAAAAAACAATGGCGCTGCACGTGGGTGGATTTCAGCTGTTGGTGAGGCCTTCCTTTAAAGCATTATTGCCTATCTTTCCAAGAAGCAATTTCTTATTGGAGACTATTTTCTGTACCAGGAATCTATGTTTTTGTTAATTTTTACAATTCCAATAAGTAAATATGTTTGGGCTTGTGCTTTCTGGTCCATACAGACTGTCATAATTACTACTTCACTCTGCCTGTTGTTGTTGTTGTTGTTGTTAGGTGTCATGAAGTTCATTCTGACAAATAGTAAATAGAGAATGTTGTTGTTGTTAAGTACCGTTGAGTTGGTTCTGACATATAGTAGCCCTGAATAGGGTTTCCGAGGAGTAGCTGGTGGGTTTGCACCTTCAACTTTGCAGTTAGCAGTCCAGTGCTTATTCTACAGCACCACACCAGGAAGAATGATATGGAAAAACAAAACAAAACTTCATTTACCAAAACAGATAGTGATTAGGCCCTGGCTCCACACCCCTGAGAGTAATGCATGTAGTTTACAGAACAACAGTATTGTCTATTTGGAGTTCTGCTGTGGCAGTGTGGTCTAAAGCATTGGACCACAAGGTCGGTGGTTCAAACTCACCAGCTGCTCCTTGGAAATCCTATGTAGGGTCACAATGAATCGGAATCAACTCCATGGAACACTACCACCACTGTATATATACAAAATGAAAGGTATTAAATCTATCTCCATTGGTGAGGAAGAGGGAGGGAATGCAAGTTCAAATTCCCTTTGCTGATAGAAACACTATTTAAGCAATTTCAAACTTACTAATTGAATAGAAGATTTATAACCCCCAAACAGTAAACTCTCTATCAGTTAAAGAAAGAATAAAACAAGGAGTGGCCTAATAATTATATCTTTCCTTTGCCCTTTTATGGTGTTAAGAAACACCCACAAGTACTAATCTAATGTCCTCTCGTTACATAAACTCATTAGCAACAATATTGGTTGAAATTTTTACTCACAATCCTTCTGTTTCTGTTCTCCTACAAGGTTTGTCAGAAGGGAAGCTCAGTGAGCAGGTTGACAGTTAATCATCGGCATATCACTTGTTAACTACTGTCTAATCAATTCCTACTCACGGCCACTTTATGAACGAAATGAACTGCTGCTTGATCCTGCTTTTTCCCGAGGCTCACTGGCAGGTCTGAGTCCATTGTTGTGAGTATTGTACCAATCTGCCTCACCAAGGGTCTCCCATTTCCTTGCTAAGTCACGAATTCACCCAACACCATGTCCTCCTCCAGTGACGGATCCTTCCTGTTGGCAAGTCCAAAGCAACCAAGATGGCGACTATTCTGTTATGTTCCTTAGAGTTTTCTCCAAGCCTTCTTTCTTTGCTTCTTAATCTGAAAGCTCTGTTAAACCATCATGGTTGATGCTGATGGTATTTGAAATAGCAATGACATACATACTCAGTATAACAGCAACAAGAAGCCACCACAGAAGGGCAAACTACCAGACAGGTGGTGGGCAACATCACTTAGAACCTTCCAAAAATATTCAGTCACCACCGTATCGGCCCAGCTTGAGCCTATGACTTTGAAATAAAAGGTCTGGGAGCCATCCACACCCCAAATAGCATTGTTGTTATCTCGTTGTTGCTGTTTTATTATGTGCTGTCAAGTTGGCTCCGACCCATAGTGACGCTGTATAGGGTTTTCGATGAGTGGCTGGTGAGCTTGAACCACTAACCTTGCAATTCAAATGGCTTTGCAGTCTGGCACATTAACCCACAGTACCACATCAGGACTCCAAATCACATACATTTGTGTTATTCCAGACTTTAAAATTACACCATCTTAAGAAAGTTCTTGTAGTATCCAGATTCTACTGTGTCTATGAATGATATCACTAGGTTTGTAGTTATTTTCATCCCTAATAACTTTATGGTGTTTACTTAACCTTGCTTTGATACTACCATTGACTTTGGAGTTATAATTACTACTACTAATTGAGAAAGCTTGATGATAGATTGAGGCAAATTGACCAACCACTATGTGGGAAGCAGCGCTCCAGCAATCATTAAAAACTAAATGGCACAGAACAATTTTAATTAGACATGACTCACATCGGCTGCCTCTATTTTCAGGGTGATTAAGGAATGAAGTTCAAAAATACTAAAAGTCACATTACCTTGTTTGATCTTGAGAAGGGAGGGGCTGGCAAATCTACCTCTTAAGTGTTCTTCTGGCTCATTTTTAAATGAGTTGGACTTTGATTTAGGATTAAGCAAGCTGGATGTTTCCTATTCACATGGAAAAGTCATTCCTTGAGGTTTAGGATCAACAATATGGAGAGGTAAAAGTCATCTCTTAGACATTTGGAAGGCACAGGAGAACCGTGGGCTCCTTCTCCTTGCTAAATCCTTAATGAAAACATAGGAGCTAGGACCTGGGTTGCCCAGTCCTTGTCCTCTCTTGGAAGCGGAATTCTGCTTTAGGGACTACATATCAATACAAAGTGTGACCCAAATGTTAATATAAAGATGACCTTGATTGTTTTCATAATCCTCTTATTGGTACATTAATCTGAAGCATAGCTATCCCAATGAAATAAACCTCACCAGGAAAGGAAGGCCATTAGCTCAAAGGAACTTCTGCTGAGACTTTGGTCGGGCTCTAGAATTCTTTGCTGTTATGTCTGACCAATCATGTTAACCACTGGGAATTCAGCTGCCCTCTGTGTGCAGACTTCCCCTAATCTATACTTTGAGCCCTGGTTTCCCAGCTCATCACATGCTGCTTCCTGCTGAGCATCTTTGTCTATCCAGATGAAGACATCCCTGCTGACACTCCAAACAGCCTCCCCTTCTACACTGCCCTCTCTGCTAACTGTGCTCCCAGCGGGCCACCCAGGACTGAAACACAAACACAAACCCACTTTGACCTTCTCCTCCTCCTCTTCCTTCTTCCTCTTCTTTTTCTCTTTCTTCTTTTCCCCTTCTTTCCCCCTCCTCCCCTCCCTCCCTTCCCATCCTCTCCCTCTCTTTTTCCCCCTCCTTCTTCTAGCCAGTGACAGGATGAGGCTTCTATTTCTGACTGGTCTTTTCATCCCTACTATCATTTTCTGAGGTTAAAATGTCCTCAGTGACCCTCCAAGAACTAATGACACAACCCAGTGTGTTGACAAATAACCCATTCTTGCTGTTTCTGGGTTTTGCTCAGAGTCCCCTCCGTGGTACTGCCAGGGAGATCATACCCAAGCCACACTTGAATCGTGCTTTTCTGCTAACTACAAATGTCACTAACCCCGCATGGCCAAGCCCAGGCACTGACAGATCCTGACAAGGCCATCTGTGTGGGTCCACAGGTATTGTAAACCTCAGGTCCCAAATGCCTTTGCTCACTTAGCATATACCCAACTGGACTATAGAAACCTTGCCCCAGGCTTACAAACAAGGATTCCAGAGTTCCTCATGGAGAGTGGCTTAGAAACAAAGCTTTTACCCAAAGTTACATGCAGTATGTGAAAGAATTGCTGTGCTTTACTTCAGCTTGGGTTAAAAATAAATAAGATGCCAGAGAGAGAGAGAGAGAGAGAGGAGGGAGAGTCATCTCTCAACACCACAGTAGTTCATGAGAGCACAGGTACACACTCAGGAGCCTGACACAGGATAGATATGAGGTGAGCACACCAGTCCAGGCCAGAGAGCTCAGACTTGCCAGAAAGTGTTAGTCATGGGTTCTCTGAGGGAACACAGGGTGAGAAATCAAGTCTAGTATCTGATGCTGCTGACATTTACCACCGAGAAACCATCGGTCATTGGCTCTGAATCAAACAGACTCAGGTGCAAATTCCAGCTACTTAACCTTTCTACTTCTCCATTTTCTCTTCTGGAAAATACAGTGACTTGCAATACTGGGCTCTGCTGTGGATTGCATGAGTTAACGCATGCAAAAGGCCTAGCAAGAGGTTTGGCTCATGGCACACATTCAACACATGGCTGCTAGTTGCCGTTGAGTTGGCACTGACTCATGGTGATCCCACCTATACCAAAATGAAATGAAATATATGAATGAAAAATAAATAAGTAAATGAATATACAAAATGAAATGAAACGCTACTCAATCCTGTGTCATCTTCACCATCATTGGCATATGTGTGTCCAGGATTGTGGTCAGTGTGCATTTTGAATGCCTTCTAACCTAAGGGACTCATTTATCTGACAGTATTCTGCTACGACCCACTGGCTGATTGTCAAAAGCAAATCACCAGACCTTTACTTCCTAGTCTGTCTTTGTCTGGAAGTTCCACTAAAGCCTGTCCAACATGGGTGGCCCTGAAATGCCGTATATGAAATCTGACATTCAATACATAGCGCCCATTATTCCCTCAAGCCTACCAGGGAACACAGAGGAAATGACCACATCATGTTGTAGTTGTTAAGTGCTGTTGAGTCGATTCCGACCCATAGCAACCCTGTATAGGGTTTCCAAGGAGCAGCTGGTGAGCTTGAACCACCGGCCTTACAGTTCAAATGGCTCTGCAGTCTGGCACTCTAACCCACAGCACCACACTACTAAAGCAATGTGGAGATCCATATTGATAATATTGTTTTCAAAACCTAATGAAGAATGCTCTTAATGAAAGGAGAAACTGGAAGAACATTGTGTTTATTATCTGTTGCCGCTTTCATTTGTGGAGTACCACAAGTTGGTGACTATAAAGAACAGCCCTTCATAGTCCCATGGTTTAGGAGGTTAGAATTCCAATCCAAGGTGCTGACTCTGAGGGCAGACTCTCTCTAGTCTGGAAGCAGGTCCTTGTGTCTCTTCACCTTGGCTCCTTAGTGATTTTCATGTGACATGACATCTCTGCTTGTTTAATCTCTTCTTTTATATCTCAAAAGATACTGGTTTAAGGCACATCCTACACTAATACGGTCACACTGACATACCAACACCAACAAAAACATTCATTTCCAAATAGGACTGTTTTGGTTAAGTGCCATCTCGTCTGTTTGGTTTGATGCATAGTGACCTTGTGTAGGATTTCTGAGGAGTGACTGCTGAGCTTGAACTGTGGACCTTGTGGTTCACAGACCAGTACTGATCCCACAGCGTCTCACTGGGAGTCCAAACAGGACTATAAACACCAAATACCCAAATAAATCTAGGGCTTAGGTTACAACACACATTTTAAGAAACCCAATTCAGTCCATAACAAGTACGATTTCAGTATAGTTGAGAAGTTAAAAGGCACAGAACGTGAAATAAGAAGACTTGGGATTCAAACCTCATTCCATCAGTTTCTAACTTTTAAATCAGGTTTTGACAAATCCCCTAATATCTCTGAAACTTTTTTTTTTTTTAATGGGATTCAAAGTAATTTCTATACATTTGATTCCATTCACTAGGGAAAGCAAAGCAGATGATTAGCAACTTTGTCTTCTATCTGATGATTCAACTAGTTCAAAGCTGAATCTCAACTCTGAAAAAGACTGACCGTCCCAGGCCTGAACACAGAAAGACAGCCTCACATTCTACATGTTGAAGAAGACTTAATCCTTCATTGTCTCTAGAATGCTTCAAGAATCTCAGATGTTGAAAGTTTTCCACTGAAATAGTTACAGAACTTGCACTGAAGAAGGAAAAAAGAAAGTTTCAATTTATTGATCTCTTATCACATGGCACAAGGTACTCTGGTAGTGTAGTGTTTTCTGTGTTGAGCTACTAACTTCAAGGTCAGTAGTTCAAATCTACCAGCTGCTCTACAGGAGAAAGATGAGACTATCTGCTCCCGTAACGATTTATAGCCTTGGAAACCTATGAGTCAGAACCAACTCGATGGCACACAACCACCATCACCACCATCACATGGCATGTATATTCAAATCCTCACAACCACCCGTGGAGTAGGGACCACTCTCCCCACCTTCCGGAGGAGGCAAATGACTCACCCAAGGACAGGGGAGCAAAGGGATGGGCCATCCCATCTTGGCTTTCTGGGAAATGAAGCACTGATGTTTGGTCATCAGAGCATTTGTGTTCTTTGTTCTGTTTCTCTCTCATTAATAATTAGCTTCACAAATGTCCTCTGCCTTTCTTATTTAATTTTCCCCTGGGGTTCAGGTTGCTGTAATGGAGGGAGGCCCCCTTTCCTGTTGGAATTTGAGGTAGAAAGCATTTGGTGTCTGTAGTGTGTTATGGACTCTGTTCTGACTCATAGTGGCCCTGTATAGGGTTTCTGAGACTGTAAATCTTCATGGGAACAGAAAGTCTCATCTTTCTCCTGAGGAGAGGTGGGTAGATTCAAACTGCTGACCTTTTGGTTAGTCAACCAACTCCTAATCCACTATGTGAAACTACGATAAAACATGGCTACCTCATTATAAAATTATAATAAAATTAGATTGTTATAATAAAAGATGGTTTCCTCATTTCAGAATCCTGGTGTGGTGTTTTAGGGTCAGCGCTGGAATTAGAACCACAAGATCACCAGTTCAAACTCTCCAGTTGCTCCTCTATACAGGGTCGCTATGAGTTTCAACTGACTCAACAGCATTTAACAACAACAGTCTCATTATAAATACATTTTTATTTGCAAATTTTATGCATAAATGTTCACAAAATGAAAAATGAATGGACCCAAACAGAGCCTTTGAGGTGGGAGGCATTCATCTTCCAGAGTTTGCAAGAACGCAGGAAGAGGGGCCCTGCTGGGCCCAGATGTTACGTAGCTCTTTGCTCAACGCTAAGCTCTATGATGTCTGGGCCCTGCCTGGTCTGGTATTGTGCTTCGGGACTACTTTTTGAATGAATGACCGAGGGAATAAGCTAGTGACATAAAAAGCAAGTAGATTGCATCTACGCAGGTATGTATACCCTATTCCAGCCCAGTGTTTTTCACAGACTTGACTACTGTGAGTTCTCTAGGAATTTTTAGCTCATGTTTTTTTTCTTTTTATAATCTAAAAAAAAAATGTTAAACTGTGAGTGGCCTTTCAGAGTTACCAAGTTATTCAGGTGACTTCTATGGTTTTAGTGTGGAAAATCCCATGTCTCTGGAAACCACTCGGTCCCAGGCACACCAGGAGGTTGGCCATTCACATCCAGATATCCTCATGGGACAGAACACAGCTTTGAGAAACCACTAATCTGTCTGTGTTTGAGGTCTACAGTCACTTAAAGCAAAAGCATGAAACTTTGAAAGCAGGTGCTCAGTGAATGGGAGTGATTTCACCTGGTGGTCCACATGATGTTTGCTTTGAAAACACTAAATCCTCAGCAAGAGATGAGTGATGGGGTTGGCATAGGAAAGCTTCATTTCAGCTCCTGCCTGGACCAAAGCACCTTCCTCCTCAGATATTCTCAGGTGCGCCCTAGCACTCTTTTGATTGGTGTATTGTGTTTCCCATTCTCCTCCTTAGGCACCATTAAAGTGGACCATTTCTCAAGCCTTTCTGAAGTGTAGCCTGCCCTTCCTGGCCTCACTGCATGGTTGAAGGTGGTCTTCTGGGCTTGCTTGAGATTACCCTTCTCATATCCTATGCTGAGATTTAGAACTGTCTGGTAGCATAGTGGTTACGAATCAGGTTACTAATCTCACGGTCAGCAGTTCGAAACTACCAGCTGTTTTGTGGGAGAAAGATGAGGTTTTCTGCTCCTGTAAAGATTTACAGCCTGAGAAACCCTACACAGGGTCACTATGAGTTGGAACCAACTCCACAGCACATAGCCACCACCATCCTTTCCCCATCTCAAGCACTGGGCCTGTAGCAAAGCTTTTGGGGGCCCTGAACACCCTACCATGTCATTGAATACTCATTACAAAAATGGGTCCAATATGGCAATTAAATGCATAGACTTTAGATCCAGACAGATCTCATTCCCTCTACTAAAGTGTGTGAGCTTGTGAAAATGCCACCTTTGGGGGCTGAGGGTTCCTATTGGTTAAACATGGATGACTGCTGTTGTTTAAGTGCCATTGAGTCAGTTCTGACGCATAGTGACCCTATATAGGGTTTCCCTGGAATAGCTGGTAGGTGTGAACTGCTGACCTTTTGGTTAGCAGTCCAGTGCTTATCCTACAGCCCCACACCAGGATGATGTTGTTGTTAAGTGCCATCAAGTCGATTCCGACCCATAGCAACCCTGTATAGTGTTTCTGAGGAGCAGCTAGTGAGCTTGAACCGTCAACCCCACAATTCAAATGGCTTTGCAGTCTGACGCATTAAGCCACAACACCACACCAGGTCTCCAGGATGATAGTACCTGTGAAATAAGGTGTTTCATAAGGATTCCATCCCCATCACATCCCTCAATGTGAAAACATTTTTTCCCTAAATTAAGATATTTTGAGTGCATATAAAATAATAATAAGTATAAAATATTTTTCACTCTTCAGAAGGAGTAGTGGCACTGAGAATTAAGAGCACAAACTGTCAATCAACCAAACTGGGCTTGGATAATGGTCACACCTCTTCTCACAAGTTACTCATTTTCCTTGATCTGCAAAATAAAGCTGAAAGCTCTCAGAAGTATTGTAAGGAGTAGATGGAATCATGACTGTATAATGCTTGCTTGATGTTGTTGTTAAGTGCCTTCGAGTCAGTGCTGACCCATAGCGACCCTGTATTAGGGATTCCTAGGAGCAGCTGGTGTGCTGGAACCATAGACCCTGAAGTTGAGACTAGCTTTGCAGTCCAGCGCATTAACCCACAGCACCACACCAGGACTCCATAATGCTTGGTAGGGTGTTGACAATGCTAACAACAATAATGTGTGTTGCCCCTTCTTCTTCTACAAAGATGGCATCAGAATAAAAGAAAAGTGCTCCAATCTCAAGATTTGTGTGTCCTTGGGAAGTATCTGAATTCAGAATTAAGGGTTGAGTATCTAGTCACCAAATGCCTAAGTCTAATATCACATGTCTAAGAACCTTGAACACTATTGAGAGTTTAATTTCATGACATTGTGGCAGAAGAAAAAGTTCGTTCTTTTTTATATAAGCAAATTAAATCAACCAAAGAATGTTATTTATAAAGTTTATACAACTCCTTTTTTAAAAATTTTTTATTTAATTTCAGACTTTCAAAAAAACGTACAAGAAGTGCAATAAGTTCCCAGATATTCTCCACCCAGAACTCCCAAATTTTGCTACATCTGTTTTATCTTTCTTATACCTAGAAGGGACCATGTTGTTGTTGGGTGCCAAGTCAGTTCCAACTCATAGAGACCCTATATACAGAAGGAAACACTGCCCAATCTTGCACCATCCTCACCATTGTTTCAGCCACTGTGTCTGTCCATCCTATTGAGGGTCTTCCCTCTTTTTTGATGATCTTCTAGGGACCATGTTGTTTGTTTGTTGTTAAATGTCATTGAGTCAGTTCCCACTCATTGTGACACTTTACAGGGTTTCCAATGAGCAGCTGATGGATTTGAACCATTGACCTTGCAGTTAGCAGTCCAGTGCTTTTCCTACAGTACTACACCAAGATTCCCTCTGGACCATGTTGTTGTTAAGTGCCATAGAGTTGGTTCCAACTCATTTGTTGTTGTTGCTAAGTGTTGTCGAGTTGGTCCCGAATCATAGCCAACCTGTGTAAGGTTTTCAAGAAGCAGTGGATAGTTTTGAACTGCCAACTTTCTGTTATCAGTCCAGTGCTTATCCTGCAGAATCACACTAAGAATCCCTGGGGACCATAGAAAACATTTCTTGCATATATGTTAGATTTGGAAACTGGGCCCACACCATTCTGTCTTCTGTCCACGGTAATGGCCAGAGAATCCTATCTGCTGACCCCAGTGATTGCTTACTCACGTTCCCCAGTCCCATGGCAACATGTCATTCTAACAAACACTCTTTCAAACACCCTTTATGGCATTTGGAGCCGAAGTGGGTGCCCTAAGGACACTCCTCAACTCTCCTGGAGATGATTTGCAGATGTGACTTGCACCCACTGCAAATTCCATGGATGACACCATTCATAATAACATCAGCTCGTTTAGAACAGGTTTGAAGTCAGTAGTAGCATCAACCTTGGTGAGTAGAAATAGTTTCATTGAGAAAAGTGAGAAATAATTTCTGTAAATCACTTCTAAATTTGAGGGGGAATTTTAAAATCAATGTGTATGTGGAAATGTTAATGTTCTAAAGCTTGACAATTTATCCTTCCTACATTTCCATCACCCCCAGTGGAAAAGTAAAACATTTTTGCTTTTGTAAAATTGCACAATCAGTATACCTGGGGATGTTGTTGTGTGCCGTGGAGGCGGTTCTGACTCCTAGCGACCCTGTACAGGGTTTCCGAGGCTGTAAATCTTTACAGGAGCAGGATATTACCTTTCTTTTCTCTGTCTCCCTTTTGGAGCGTGGGGTGGGGAAAGGAATAAAGGAAGAAGAAGGAGAGGTGAGATTTGGTACAGAGAACATTCTTACCACGAGTGTTTCTTCCAAGCTTGTCTCTGCTTGAGGCAGAGGCACGTCAGTTTACCTGCTCTGCACCTGTCGCCCCATTGATAATGTTTTACAAGCGATAAGGTCTCTCATAACCATTAATATTATTCCTGAAGCAATAATCTGTGATTGCAGGGAGTTAGAGATTTAGTTAGACACTTTAAACAAATCAGCAAATGCTGTTATCCTGTTCTACAGCCAACCCGTTTATCTAGGTGAACAAACTTTGCCTTCAACATACAATTCAACAGTAAATCTGAACGCAGGCAAGTACACGCTCACCATGGGATTTGAACTATGGAGGGAAGGGAGGGTATTAACAGAAGTGCTAACATCTGCGCTGGTTTTCGTGCGGCTCTTTGCCAACCCTGAAATTGGCAGGGGGCATTTGAGGAGAACAACCTTGCTTGGTTGTAGGAACATTGACTTCCATTTGCTTCAGTTTTCCAATCAAACTAAGGGTAAGAGAGCTTCCCTTCAGGAAACAGGAAGATCTTTAGAAACCTTGCACAGAGTTTCAGACGTTGCACAAAAATAGAGATGTTCTTCTGGATCAAGTTCAGACCCTAAATATACATAGCTCAGGTGGGGGGTCCTGCAGCTGGAAACTAGCTTTCCTACCTAAAACTCATTTGTAAATTAAATTGTAGAGTAAGGTCTAAAGGAAAAAGAGGGCTAAGCAATGTGATTAATTCTCTTGATCTTGTGTAAGTTCAAGTTAAATGGTGGTTTGTAAGTCTCTTTGTGGTTTCCAAGCTGTCAATTGTATTCTAAACACTCTAAGTTCCTTTTTGTTTTTCTGATACTGAATATAAAGAAGCTTATTTGGGGAATAAGGTTACTTCCAGAGTAGGGAAATACAAACAGCTTCCGTTCTAAGTAAATCTAAACAGATAAATAAGGAAGCCAAAGTCTTAGTCTGAATTACTATTAAGACTGAATTATCTGAAAGCATTACTATTAGCACTCAGTTAACATTGATACTAACTTGGCATTGGACTAGAGGAAGTTTTGTTTGTAGAGTGTAGCAAAGGGTACTGCCCACACATAGTCTTGCTCATGACCCTGTGCCTCCTGCCCTTAAACTGTGGCCAGAAAGCCAAAGAAATGTTCTCATCCCTGAGAAGAGAAACTGAGGGTACGTTTGCTTCTTCATGGTTGGTACTGAGACTATGTTGTAAAGAGGGTCTCAACAGGCGTGGGTGGAGGAGAGTGGGTTTTATTTAACGGGGAATCATATACGCTACAAAAGGATTTAAGAAGTCATTGTGAAAATGTGCTTGGAGGATCAGGAATTTAGATGTGAGGTGCTGAGAACAGCTGACCCTAAATTGGGAAGGTGAATGAAGAAAAATATCCCCTTTGAATTTATATTGACTAATGAACTGCTCTGCAGTTTCAAATGATACTGGGAGATTAAAAGCAACAGAAAGGTCACTAAAGTCCGTCAGTTGTAGGAATCGTTCATTACATATGGTAACAATAATCATATCCTTGAAGCAGTTGCCCTTTTAGGTGGGTGCAGCGTCCATCCACCTCCTGCAAGTCCCCTAGGATCACATTATAACTCCTGTCCCTAGGCCTTGAATGTTACCTTCATTGGATCGTTTTGAAAAGGTCCTTGTTACAAGTGAAAAGACAATTTATATTTTGATTGATGCTTAATATTTTTATGTTGTGATAGTTTTAAAAAGCAATTTAGGACTTTAGAGGATTTTTTGCCACTCTCTCTTAGAAAAAATATGGACACGAAAGCCCCAATTATCAATAGGTAGTCCTATCAGAAATTCATGGGCACCCAAGTATTTGGAATGGGAACTGAGAATTTGGCTTGAAAGGGAGCATGGGTCCTTCACAGCACCAGAGGTTTGGTGGAAATATCCTGCTTCCCGTCCCTTGGAAAGGATCAGGGTGAGTGAAAGGGTCAGGAGAAAGAAAGATCATCAAAGAAGAATGTCAGCTGAAAATTGAAAAACAGAATAGACCCAGCCCATTGTTTCCACTAATGCCACGTCATGAGAACAGACTCCTGGGGTCCTAGTTCCTGTTTCTCCTCCACTTTTCTCATGAGAACACAACCTCAGGCTGTGGGTCTGTTAGAGTTTCTGACCAAGTTAAGGGTACCAGGCTACCAGCTGAGAATAAGGGGCAGAGGGAAACAAACTCACTGGCAGTCAAATCACTAAAACAAAAAGATAAACATTAGCCTTCAATTCAACTCTCAGGGTAGCTCAGTGTTCATTTCTGACAAAATCTTATCTAAACCAGCCAAAGAATATGAAATGTGAATGTCACCCTGGTTTGCTAATATTACATTAGTTCAATTAATTACTTTACCTAATCTCAGTGTTAAGCATTAAAAAGCAAGCAAATGAAAACGTATAAAATGCAAACCTTACAAAGCAAAACCCAGAACACCAGTGGGAGAAATCAACCTTTTCTGGAAATAACACCAAGTTGTTGTCTGTCAGAGTGGTTTGCTCTCAGAGGCTGGGATTAAGCTGCACAATCTCTCAAGAACTGTTTTTCCCTCTCTGGTCTGGACCACAGAAAACAGGAGAAAACAAATCAACAAGGGCCTGCCAAACGTCAGTAAAGATATATTTTCAAAGCTAGTAAAGCCAGTGTTTCCACGAAAAATGTGGAAAGATATACATAGGGAGATGCTAGATAGATAGACAGATAGATAGATAGATAGATAGATAGATACATACATACATACATACATAGCTAAAAGCAAGCATATAAAAATGAAGATGAAAAAAATTTATGAGAAAAATGACCAAGAAGCCTTAGTCTGTTCTGTGTTTGCGTTTTCTGTTTGTTTTTAAATGATTATTATAATAGTTGAGTGAACTCTTCATTGCAAACCCCTAAATCTCTACTTGAGCTTGGTTCTTGTAAGATTTATCCCCAGGGCACAGAAAAGGCTATTTGAGAAGTTCTCCACCCGACCTCAAAAAGGAGCTCTGGTAGCGTAGTGGTTACAAATCGGGCTGTGAATCGCAAGGTCAGTAGTTCAAAACTACCAGCTGTTCTGTGGAAGAATGATGAGGCTTTCTGCTCCAGTAAAGATTTACAGCCTCAGAAACCCTGTACAGGGTCGCTATGAGTCGGAACCAGCTCCATGACACATAACCAGCAACGACCTGACCTCGTTTTCTCAGTGGGCCCCAGGGTCAGAGACTGTTGGCCTTCCATGGAAAACCATTCACAATAGTGGGGACCCAAGTGTCTGTGGATCATAACCTGTGCCAAGGTCTACATTGACGCCCATACACATATTAGTCTTCTAAAAATGGCAACAGCCATACTTCCCTCCAGCTACAGGTTCAAGACTAGGACTTTCTCTAAAAACAAAACATGAAAACCTCCTTACTGGTTCATTATCACTGGTCACAGATAGCCCCAAGGATTCCTCACATAGTCACTCTAAATTTCACATCAGTGAGATCAAGATGACTTTAAAGAGGAAAAACAAATGGCCCCTCTCTGTGTGGAGCGCTATGTCTCCACACAATAAGCACGTGACTGTAAACCCCGAAGTCCAGGGTTTGAACCTGCCAGCTGTCCCATAGGAGAAAAATGAGGCTTTCTGCCGCTGTGAAGATTTAAAGACTCAGAAATCCTATACAGTGTCGTTATGGGTCAGAATCAACTCAAGGGGAATTAACAACAACTCTGCTGGTAGAGAACCAGGAAATGGGGCAACCCCTAAGGGCACATGCCAGTCCTTCAGATAAGGTCTTGGACTTTAGGGAGAGAGAGGGCCTATGTCTTTCCCTCTCTGTAAAGCTGGTCTTGTGGTGGCACTGTAGGATAAGCACTGGACTACTAGTCCCAAAGTCGGCAGTTCAAACCCCCCAGCCACTCCTTGGAAACCCTATACAGGGTCACTATGTGTCAGAACTGACTCGACAGCATTTAACAACAACAACTGTGAAACAAAAGAAAATTTCTCAGGGAGGTAGTAGCATTTCATCCTCACACAGAGCAACATCACTGCAGCACAAGTAGGCTCTTGGGTGTTGAGTCCGCCATCTTGAGCTACTAAGCAGCCAGGCATCAGCATTGTTTGGGGCAAATGGCCTTCTTTACCAGAGCCATCTCAGTCTGACACTGATTCTTAAGCTAGCAAAGGACAAATAAGTCTTCCTGCCACAGAAAAAAGTTCAACCAAAGAGACTGGCTTGTTCCGGGATCCCTCACAAATGTCCTTACACTGTCCTTGTTGTTCAGTGCCTATATCCAGTTTCAGAGGAGTGATTGGTTTGAACTGCTGACATTTTAGCTAGCAGTATAGTGCTTATCCCACAGCACCACACCAGGACCCCAGCACCATACCACTGTTATTGTTGTTGTTAAATATCATTGAGTCAGTTCCAACCCATAGCGACCCTTTATAGGGTTTCCTAGAAGCAGCTGATGAGCTTGAACCATAGACCCTGCAGTTCAAACTGACCTTGCAGTCCAGTACCATAACACTGTTGTTGTTGTTAGTGCCATTGAGTTTGTCCCACCCATAGCAACCCTGTATAGAGTTTCCAAGGAGCAGCTGGTGAGCTCACACCGCCAACTTTGCATTTCAAACGGCTTTGCAGTTTTAGCATACAAATCATCACCTTCCTTTCAATGACCTCTGGTGAGGATGTCCTATTCACCAGTCTTCAGGAGTACTTTGCCCTCCAAAAGCATATCTCTTCTAGGTCACTTGAACTCTCAGTGTTGGGCAACACCTCTGGAACCAGAAAACATGCAGCTGTCTTTACAAAATCTTTTTCTGTACAGGCCCTCTCTTGGGGATGATATTAAAAATGAAATCACATTTTATAAGAGCTGATATTATATCACCTATTTTCATAGATTTTTTTACTCACCTTATAATGTAAAAGTACATAACTCAGGATTCTGTACATATGGTGCATTTTGGTCTCGGTATAACAAATTGAGAATCAAGACCTTGGTCTATACTATAATCTCCATTATCATATTTTTTAAGAGTAAATTATGTTAGACTTACACCACTTCAACTTATGATACATTTCCCAGAATGCAGTTCTGATCTAAAGGGAGTTCAAAGTCAAAGACTCAGGTCCTTTCTCTTCTGGTTGAAGTTTCCAAGGGAAGTTGCTTAGTTTCCTCCTTTACAAACTACTAATGATAACCAAAGGAGCTCTGGTAGCGTAGTGGTTACGAATCGGGCTGCGAGCCTTAAGGTCAGCGGTTCGAAACTACCAGCCGCTCCGCGGGAGAAAGATGAGGCTTTCTACTCCCGTAAGGATTTACACCCTCGGAAACCCTGTACAGGGTTGCTATGAGTCGGAACCGACTCGATGGCACTTAACAACAACAACAATGATAACCACTTCATTTGGTTGTTTCAATGATCAAATGTAAAAAAAATTTAAAAGACAATTTATAAATGCTTTATAAATGTCAGCTAGAAAGGTAAATACCTTTGGAAGTAATCTTATTGAAAGAATGCATACAAATGAATCCGATTCCCCCTTATTGTTCCCCATTCCTTAAGGAAAAGAAACTTTCCTTCACAGAAGTAAAATAGATGACTACAATAGAACCTGCCTGGGTGAACTTGATTTTCTTCAGTTACTTTTTTCACTCAAGTTCAATGGTCAAGTCCATTAAAACAATGATCTCTAGTACCAATGAGTCCAGCAGTCCCATGGTTGGTCTAATTTGTTTTCCAGGCGTTTTCTGGAAACATGTACCAAAAAAAAAAAAAAAATGTGGTTCCTTTGGTGTCACCGAAGACCATAAACATACTTAAGTCAAATTTTGGTTGTATCAGGATTTCTGTCTCCCAGTGCTGGCCTGTTCTTCCAACCCTACCTGGGGCACACTTGGCAATTTAGAGCCAAATATTCACTGAGCACAATTTTCCTTTCCTATAAAGGTTTCTTGAGTTTGCTCTTCTTGAGCCTCCATGGGAATGCAGAGCATGAAGCACCTTAAGAAAACTTTCCTGAAAACCCAGATGTCCTGGACTCCCTTCTTAACAGGGCCACAAAATGAAATCCACAGAAAAAACCTATCATTTTACCAAGGAATGTATGTCCAAACCAATTTTTTTTTCCTGCATGATAGTTGAAAAGATACATGCTAACATATGAGCTGATACATCGCCATAAAGGATTTTTATAAAAGAGCCTGCTCCCCTGAAGGCTGTGCTTCTATTTCATAGGAAAAGAGCTATCATTTTGAATTCATAATGAAATAACTATCACCTCTTAGCTGTAAGCTAAAACGTACTTTCATATTCAATGCCACATGTAAAGACTCTTATTATCATGTCATTTGAGGTAACAACATCAACATTTGTTTATTTGCTTCTGATCAAGAGGCTGTGCCCTGAAACAATAATGAAAAAAAAGCATAAATTTGACTTCAACAAAATGAAAACCTTCTACTTCAAAGGGGCATCTTCAATAAAGTGAAAAACAGCCCACAGGATGCAAGAAAGTATTTGTAAAACATATAGCTGATAGGGGACTTGTATCTAGAATATGTAAACCACTCTTAACAGCTCATTAATAAAGAAAGACAAATGTCCCAATATTTATAAAAACAGACAAAGAACTTGAATAGACATTTGTCAAATATATAAAATGTATGTAGAAATGGCCAGCGAACACATGAAAAAGTGCTCCACATCATCAGCCATTAGGAAAATGCAAATCTAAGTTACAAAGAGATACATTTCAAGCCCAAGGAGTCCTGGTGTGGCACTGTGGGTTAATGTGTTGTTGTTGTTGTTGTTAAGTGCTGTCGAGTCGGTTTCGACCCATAGCGACCCTGTACAGGGTTTCCGAGGGTGTAAATCTTTACGGGAGTAGAAAGCCTGATCTTTCTCCCGCGGAGCAGCTGGTAGTTTAGAATCTCTTACCTTAAGGTTCGCAGCCCGATTCGTAACCACTACGCTACCAGAGATCCAGACAGTAAATCCATTTGAACTGCAAGATCGGCAGTTCAAGCTCACCAGCTACTCCTTGGAAACCCTATACAGGGTCGCTATGGGCCAGAATCGACTCGAAAGCACTTAACAAAAACATTGTTGCTAAAGGAGCTCTGGTAGCAAGCGTACTGGTTACGAATAAGGCTACGAACCTCACGGCCAGCAGTTCAAAACTACCAGCTGTTCTGCAAGAGAAAAATGAGGCTTTCTGCTCCCATAAAGAGTTACAACTCAGAAACCCTGTACAGAGTCACTATGAGTCAGACCGACTCCATGGCACATCACCACCACCATTGTTGTTAGGTGCCATCCCATCGATGTACAACAGAATGGAACACTGCCCAATTCTATGCCATCCTTACTATGCTCATGGTTGTAGCCACTGTTTAAGTTCAACTCCTTGAGGGTCTTTGGCTAACCCTCTACTTCTGCAAGCATGATGCCCTGTCCCAGGGACTGAGCCCTCCTGATAACATGTCCAAAGTACATGAGCTAAAGACTTGCCACCCCGCCCCCCACTAAAGCTCTACTTTCAAGACAGAGTTTTCTGATAGTCCATGATATAGCCCATATTCTTCACTAACACCATAATCCAAATGCACATATCCTTCTCTGGTCTTCCTTATTCATTGTCCAGCTTTCACATGCATATGTTATTGTTGTTGTTAGGTGCCATCCAGTCAGTACCAATTCATGCACAACAGAACGAAACACTGCCCGGTCCTGTGCCAACCTAACAATCATTACTATATTTGAGCCCATTGCTGCTGTCACTGTGTCAACCATCTTGTTGGGGGTCTTGTTCTTTTTCCCCAACCAAACACGATATCTTTACCAAACACGATATCTTTCCCCAGGGACTGGTCCCTCCTGATATGTCTGAAGTATAAGAGATGAAGTCTGGCCATCCTGGCTTCCAAGGAGCACTCTGACTGTACTTCTTCCAACACAGATTGGTTTGTTCTTTTGGCAGTCCATAGTACTTTTAATATTCTCCTCCAACACCATAACTCAAATGAATCAATTCTTCCATGGTCTTTCTTATTCATTGTCCAACTTTCACACGAACATGAGGTTATTAATATGTCATTGCTTGGGTCAGGCACATGTTAGTCCTCATACTTACATCTTTGCTCTTGAACACTTTAAAGAGGTCTTGTATAGAGGTTTGACTAATGCAATATGCCCTTTGGTTTCTTAGCTGCTGCTTCCATGAGTGTTGTTGATCTGAGCAAAATTAAGTCTTTGACAACTTCAATCTTTTTTCCATTTATCTTGATGATATTTATTGGTCCAGTGGTGAGGATTTTTGTTTTCTATATATTGAGATGTAACCCATACTGAAGGCTGTGGTCTTTGATCTTCATAAGTATGTATTTTAAGTCCTCTTCACTTTCAGCAAGCAAGGTTGTATCACCTGAATTTTTCAAGTTGTTAATGAGTCTTCCTCCAATTCAGATGTCACAATTTCCTTCATATGATGCAGTTTCTCAGATTATTTGCCCAGAATACAGAGTGAATAAGTATGGTGAAAGAATACAACATTGGCACATACCTTTTCTAATTTTAAACCATTCAGTGTTCTTTATTCTATTCAAACAACTGTCTCTTGGTCTATGTACAGATTCCTCATGAGTACAAATTAGCGTCCAGATTAGTCACACTTCACAATGTTGTCCATAGAGTGTCATGATCCACATACTCGAAAACCTTTGTGTAATCAATAAAGTACAGGTAAACATCTTTCTGGTATTTTCTGCTTTCAGCCAAGAAACTTTCACATCAGCAATGATATGTCTTATTCCATGTTCTCACCTGAATTGGGCTTGAACCCCTAGAAGTTCTTTGGCAATGTATGGTTGCAACCATTTTTGTATTATCTTTAGCAAAAATTTACTTGCATGCAATATTAATGATATTGTCCAATGATTTCTGCATTCCATTGGGTTACCTTTCTTTGGAATGGGCAGAAATATGCATCTCTTCCTGTAAGTTGACCAGGTGGTTGTTTTCCAAATTTCTTGGCATAGATGACTAAGTACCTCCAATGCTGCATCAGTTTGTTGAAAGATTTCAATTTGTATTCCATCAATTCCTAGTAACTTATTGTTTGCCAATGCCTTCAAAGCACCTCGGACTTCTACCTTCAATATCATTAGCTCTTGATCATATGGTACCTCTTAGGAATGGTTAAACATCGACCATCTCTTTCTGGTACAGTGGCTTTGTGTATTCCATTTATCTCCATTTGATGTTTTCTGCATCATTCAATATTTCTCATATTGAATCTTTCAACATTGGAACTCAAGGCTTCATTTTTTTTTTCCCCCCCTCAGTCTGAGAAATGCTGAACATGTTATTCTCTTTCATTTCTTATTCCAGGCATTTGCACATTTTGTTATAATATTTTATAACTTCTTCTCAAGGTTCCCTTTGAAATGTTCTATTCAACTCTTTTACCTCCTCATTTCTTCCATTTTTTTTTAGCACCTCTACGCTGGAGAGCAAGTTTCAGAGTCTCTTCTGACATCCATTTTGGTCTCTTCCTTCTTTCTTATCTTCTTAATGAACTTTAAATTTCTTCCTGTATGATATTCTTCATGTCATCCCACAACTCTTCTGGTCTATGGTCTTTAGTGTCTAATGAATGCATCAAATCTGTTCTTCAGAGGATCTCTAAGTTCAGGTGAAATATGTTCAAGGTCATATTTTGACTCTTGTGGATTTGTTTTTAACCTTCAGTTTGAACTTGCATATGAGCATTGATGGTCTGTTTCATAGTCAGCCCTGTTCTTGTTTTAACTGATGATATGAAGCTTTTCCACCATCTCTTTTTACAGATAGAGTTAATTTAATTTCTGTGTATTCCATCTGGCGAGGACCAGTAGCTAGTGGAAAGTAGAATGTAGAACATTATCTTTGTGAACTATGGTATGCCAGTTGACCTTGATGGATGACCTCAGACCTCAAGGCCCAGTAATTCATTCTCAGGTGATTCAAATTTTACTGGCCTATGTCCTGGTGTGGCACTTTTGGATAAGCAATATCTCAGCAAAAAAACTTCTAGACCTCAAGGTCAGTTTGAACCTCAAAGTCCGTGGTTCAAACCCACCAGCTGCTCCTCAGAAACCCTAGGGAGGGTGGCTATGAGTCTGGATTGACTCAAGAGTACTTAACAAAAATAATAATAATAATAATAATAATAACAATGTAAATGTTCATAATGTAATGTTAATTGAGAAGCTGGACACAGGATATATATAATACAATCTCAATTCTTTTTAACACAATATAATTTACATACACACACCCCCATATATGAAGCACAGTGGCTCCATATGATAAGCACTGGACTGCAAACCACAAGGTCCACAGTTTGAGTCTGCCAGCCACTCCATGGGAGAAAGATAAGCTTTTCTGCTCCTTTGAAGATGTAAAGACTCAGAAACCATATGTAGTGTTGTTATAACTAAGAACCAACTCCAGGACATACCAACACCACTGCATGAGTCAGAATAACTAGATGGTATTTAACAACAGCAACATGCCTATATATAGGAAATCACAAAACATTAATCATAGTTCATTTCTATAAGATAAGTATTTTCAGTCTTAATATTGATGGATCAGCACAGTTTTAACTTTAATAATTTTTTTTCTGTATTATCTATACTGAACAAATATTACTTTGTAATAGGAAAAAGTTTTATTTATAAAAATTCCCAACCTTGGAATAACAGGGCTTCAAGATATAGGGATTGAGGCATGGATTGAAAGGGGAAAAGAGGTGATTAATGTTAGAATGCTTGGCTGTTTTTTGAATCTTGGTTTTCCTTGCCTACCATTGTGAAATAGACACTTGGGGGAAGGGGAAGGAATAGCCAGAAACATCACAACAGAGAACATGTAAGCCTGTCTTCAGCCTCTAACTGACTGAAATACCTTGAGGGGGACTGGAAATTGCCCAGACCCAAAATGGGAGTGGGGGGAGGGCCTTTAAGGCATGAAGTGACAGGCTTCCAAGCTTCCAAGAGGAAGCCTAGTTCCAGACAGGGCAGGGGTAGGTAGAACCTCCACTGAATGATTTTCAATCTGTTGGGACTGGGCTGATGGAAAGGAAATGGGGATAAGACTCTTGTGGCACAACAGTGAATACCTGCCATCAGGACTGACTGTGAGGGTCGGAAGTGTAGAGGCAGACTTTTTTTCCCCCTTTTTTCTTTGGCAAAAGGAGAAGATTGATTGATTTTGCAGCCCAGGAGTGGGGGTCCCCGGGACCATCAAGCAAGAAGAGCAGAAAGTGTGACCCTACCCAGAGAGGCAGTGAGACCAGGCATGGAGACAATGATGATGGTGTGGACAGATAGAGTGGCTGGGGACACGGGACTCAGGGAGGGAGAGGAGCTGTTTGCTGACAGCCAGTGGGGGCGGGCCTATGGGGTGTATCCTTTGGTTATTTGATGATGCATGGAGGGGATTGTAATTATTGCAATGAAATGATATACAATAGGAGGAATGTGAAGCTGAAGTAGGATAGAGGCAAATAATGATATATGCACAATCTTGGAACAACAGGGCTCTGGATACTGAGATTGAGACATGGTTGGAATGGGGAAAAGGTGGAAAACAATGTTAACATGCTTGGATGTCTTTTGAATCTTGGTTTCCCTGGCATACTACTATAAAATAGACACTGGAGGAGGAGAGAAAGGAATAGACAGAACTATCACTATAGAAAGCGTGTAAGTCCATCTTCTGCCTATAACTGATTGGAATACCTAAAAGGGGACTACAACATGCCCAGTGAAGGACGCTTCCTGCGGAGCCTCTGCATTATGTAAGACCATAGGTGGAATCCTGAACAGCATCCAGAATCTTCTGAGGGTAAATTTCCACTTGAAAGGACAAGCAGACCAACCTGGAATAGCCAGAAGAACAGAAAATACTTCTTGAAAGAAAGACTGACAGGAAAAATACAAAACAATACAGGCAGATCAACTGATTACTACAAGAATAAACAAGTGGCTCACCCAGGAGACATCAAGGCAAGTGGTTGGGTCAACTCAGGGCAAACCTCCTTTTAAGACTAAGACCCAATGGGAAGACATGCTTTAATTGGTGACCACGTTCATCACCGATAAGGGGAAGTGAGGGAAAAGCAGCAACGAAGCTGCGAGCTAACCCCTACAATGTTCAATAGACTCCTGTGAACCTGTCTGGAGACCTAGTTGGCCAGCAGTGTGTCAAGTCCAGGGGACTCTTGGACCCCGAGTCAGTGACAAAGCCACAGAGGACTAGAGTGGACAGTAAAGTATCCAGCTGATAAAAAGCGAGGGCATAAGCACACCCACACTTGCAGATAATACCCACTTGACCTGGCTTCAATGACTGGATGATCAGAGCTCAGCTAGTAAAAGAAAGAAGAGGGAAAAAAGAATAATCTGATACAACTTGATGAACATGACCTACACCTTTGGAAGCAGTAGCTCAAAAGAGGGAACAAATCTTTACATAGAGAGGACAGGGATGGGCAACTTGAACATTGGCTACCCAAAATGGGGGGGGGGGGAGGCTACAGAGGCAAGAAGTGATTGGTTTACAAGATTTCAAGAGGGAACCTAGATCCAGAGGGTAGACTCTCCACTGAGTAGTATCCAATCTGTCTAGGCAGGGCCGATGAAAGGAGAAGTGGATAGGTCGCTTGTGATACAATGGTGAATAATTGTTATCAGGATTGATTGTAAGGGCTGGAAATGTAAAGGTAGATGTTCTGTAGCAAAGGGAGGGGAGTGATTAACTGTGCAGTCTAGGAGCAGAGGTCCCTGGGACCATCAATGGAGAAGAGCGGGGACTGAAACCCTACCCAGAGAAGCAGTGATGCCAGAGATGGAGGTGGAGAGATGGAGTGTCTGGGGACTTTGGACCCAGAGAAAGAGGGGCTATGTGCTGACAACCAGGGGCAGGCTTGCAGGGTATACCCTGTGCTGGTGGTTGATGCATGGAGGGGATTGTAACCATGGCAATGAAATGATATACAATAGGATCAATATGAAGCTAATGTTCTCCCATGTAAACTATCACATAACTCACAATAAATCATTAAAAAAAAATAGGAGATGAGGCCAGAAAGTTAAAATACAATTCAGATTATTCCCTTCATATCATGTTTTGCTAAAATCAAATAACTCTATGTCCCATCAGTTATTCCGAGGGAGAAAGATATGGCAGTCTACTTCTGTGAAGATGTACAGCTTTGAAAACCTTGTGGAACATTTCTTCTCTGTCCTATAGTGTTGCTATAGGTGAGGATGGACTCCACAGCACTGGGTAGTGTTTCTGGGCTTTAGGTTGTATCGTGAAATAAAGAGTAAATCAAAAATATTGCTACAAGGGTTTCAGTCCATACATGCATGGGTTTATTCCAAACAAAACATGTTTATACATGTCTCTGCCATCCATGGATGGCTCTCATTTGCCTTGGTCTCATTAGGGTGCCTTCATAAAAAGGGATACTTTTTATGTCATGGAAAAAAACAATTTTGAATGCAGGGCTAATATAAACGTTTTAGCAAAACTCATGTGGGTATCTTCTGAAATCATTGAATCTTTGCAACAAGTTTGCAGAAATGCTGTTCCACATAAAAAAAAGAGTTTTTAGATGAATCAAGCATTTCAAGGAAGATCTGGAAGATGAACCAAGAGAGGAAAGACCATCAATCTCAATGAAGAATGTGGCTGAAGTCCAGAAATTGGCTCAAGAAGACCACAGTATTACCACTGATGAAATAGTTACTGAAGTTGGGATCTCACATGGTGTGACATTTTCTGTTTTAAGGGAACATCTTGACCTCAGCATGCTTTGAGCTTAATGGGTGTCAAAGCATTGTATGAAGATCAGCTACTTTTTATCAGTCTTTTTAAGCAAAATCAATTCTAATGAAGATGATTTTATGGAATGATTCACAAACAGTAATGAATCGCAGATTTACTAGTATGATCCAGACACAGCAAGGTCCAATCAAACAATAGCTTCCAAGGGATCTCCTGGGCTAGGTAAATTTAAGGCAAAGAGGTCAGCTCAGAAGGTTACTTGGGGCTCCAAATGAGTAACCTTGATAGAATTTCTCAAAAGAGATAGAGCAAGCATGGGATTTTTAAAGAAGAAGTTTTGAGAAAATGAAAAACTTCACTGGTGGGGAAAAGGTCAGGAGAGTTGTTCTAAGGTATTGCTTTCAATCACAACATTGCACCTGATCATTCTTCCAGGGTATTGAGGGCTGGTCTATGCTAATTTTGTTGGGAACCATTACCCATTCACCCTATAGCCCTGATCTTACCCTTTCAGACATCTTTTTGTTTTCAAATGCAAAGAACATTTAAAAGGAACAAGATTTGAGTCTCTTGAGGATGCCAAAACTGCAGTTTTGATGTGGTATAAATTGCGGAGATGGAGATAAGATTCTTATGATTCAGTAGTGAGTAATTGCTATCATGACTAATTGCAATTGTCACAACTGTAAAAGTTGTAACAAAAAGGGGGAGGACAGTTAATCTTACATTTTAGGAACAGAGGGCCCTAGGACCATCAAGGGAGAAGAACATGAGCGGAATGTGGGACCTTATCCAGAGAAGCAGCGACACCAGAGATGGAGGCAGATGAGGACATGGAGAGAGAGTGCAGCTGAGGACTCTAGCCTCATGGAAAAAGAAAGGCTGTGTGCTGGAGGCCAGAAAGCAGGCTTGCAGAATGTGTCCTTTGGTTGTTTAAATGATTATTTTATATATTCCTAAGTGTTTCTGTGTATATCAAAAAAACAAAACAAAACAAAAACAGAGGGAATAGAAGCAAATACTGTTTAATGATGATGCACAGAGGAGATTGTAATCATTGCAATTAAATGATAGTAAAACCTATGTTCTCCTGTGTAAACTATCATTTAATTAACTGGAGGCTACTCTTTTTTCCACCACTCATCTGTCAGTTTGTCGTACTGTAGTGGCTTGTGAGTTGCTGTGATTCTGACAGCTATGCCACCGGTATTTTAAATACCAGCAGGTTCACCCATGGTGGACAGGTTTCAGATGAGCTTCCAGTCGAAGACAGACTAGGAAGAAGGAGTGACAAACTACTTCCAAATATTTAGTCACTGAAAACCTTATGAATAGCAGAGAAACACTGTCAGATATAGTGCTGGAAAATGAACCCCTCAGGTTGGAAGGCACTCAAAATGCCACTGGGGAAGAGCTGCCTCCTCAAAGTAGAGTTGACTGTGATGACATG
>NW_006408662.1:5943332-5947233 GCF_000296735.1 Chrysochloris asiatica
ATCAGTAGTTGGAAAATAGGGCCTTGGTGATAGAAATGATGCTGGAGAATGCATGATAGAATTATGCAAAACCAATGATTTGTTCATTTCAAATACCTTCTTTAGACAGCATAAAAGATGACTATACACATGAACCTCACCAGATGGAATACATAGAAGTCAAATTGACTACATCTGTGGAAAGAGACGATGGAAAAAACTCTACATCATCAGTTAAACAAAGACAGGAGCAGACTGTGGAACAGATCATCAATTACTCATATGCAAATTCAACCTGAAGGAGAAGAAAATGAAAACAAGTCCATTAGAGCTAAAATATGACCTTGAATATATCCCACCTGAATTTAGAGATCATCTGAAAAAGAGATTTGATACATTAAACATGAAAGACTGAAGACCAGAAGAGCTGTGCGATGACATTAAGAACATCATACATTAAGAAAGCAAAAAGACATTGAGAAGACAAGAAAGAAGGAAAGGTCAAAATGGATATCAGGAGAGACACTGAAACTTGCTCTCCAGCATAGAGATGCTAAAGCAAATGGAAGAAATGAGGCAGTCCAAGAGCTGAACAGAAAACTTCAAAAATCAGCTCGAGAAGATAAAGTCAAGTATTACAATAATATGTGCAAAGATCTGGAATAAGAAACCCAAAATGGAAGAACACACTCAGCATTTCTCAAGCTGGGGAAACTAAAGAAAACATTTCAAGCCTCAACTTTCGTTATTAAAGGTTCTCTGGGCAAATTATTGAATGATGCAGAAAGCATCAAGAGATGAATATACAGAGTCACTGTACCTAAAGGTAACAGTTAATGTTCAACTGTTTCAAGAGGTAGCATATGATCTAGAGCCAGTGATCCTGAAGGAGGAAGTCCAAAGTGCATTGAAGGAGTTGGCAAAGAACAAGGCACCAGGAATTGATGCAATAAAAATTGAAATTTTTCAAGAAGTGAGGCAGCACAGGAGGCACTCACTCGTCTCTGCCAAGAAATCTGGAAGAAATCTGGTAAACTGATTGGAAGAGATCCGTATTTGTGCCAAAGCGAGGTGACCCAATGGAATGTGGAAATCATCGGGCAATCTCTTTGATATCTCATGCGAGTAAAGTTTTACTAAAGGTAGTACAGAAACAGCTACAAGCATACATTGACAGAGAACTTCCAGAGGTTCAAGCTGGATTCAGAAGATGCCATGGAAAGAGAGATATCATTGCTGATGTCCAATGGATCTTGACTGAAAGCAGAGAATATCAGAAATATGTTTACGTGTGCTTTATTGACTACACAAAGGTTTTTGATTGTGTGGATCATGACAAGCTATGGACAACATTGCAAAGTATGAGTGTTCTGGAACACTTAATTGTGCTTATGAGGAATCTGTACCTGGACCAAGAGGCAGTTATTAGAATAGAACATGAGAACACTGAATGGTTTAAAATTAAGAAAGGTGTGCAACAAGGTTGTATTTGTTCACCATACTTATTCAACCTGTACGCTGAGCAAATAATCTGAGAAGCTGGGTTCTATGAAGAAAAACGTGGTATCAGGAGGAAGACTCATTAACAACCTGCAATATGCAGATGATACAACCCTGCTTGCTAAAAGTGAAGAGGACTTAAAACATTTACTGATGAAGATCAAATATCACAACCTTCGGTATGGATTACATCTCAAAGTAAAGAACACAAAATTCCTCATCACTAGACCAATAAATAACATTCTCATCAATGGATAGAAGACTGAAGTTGTCAAGCACTTCATTCTTCTTGGATCAACTATCAACACTCAAGGGAGCAGCAGTCAAGAAATCCAACGAAGTATTGCATTAGGCAAATCTGCTGCAAAAATGTCAGCTTGAGGACTAAGGTGCGCCTGACCCAAGCCATGGTGTTTTCAATAACCTCATATGCATGCGAAAGCTGGACAATGAATAAGGAAGACCGTACAAGAATTGATGCTTTTGAGTTATGGTGTTGCAGGAGAATATTGAAAGTGCCATGAGCTGCCAAAATAACCAATTGATCCGTTTGGGAAGAAGTGCATCCAGAGTGCTCCTTAGAGGCCAAGATGGCCAACCTTCATCTCTCATACTTTGGACATATTGTCAGGAAGGACCAGTCGCTGGAGAAAGATATCATGTTTGGTAGGTGGAGGGTCAGAGAAAAAGAGGAAGACCCCCAACGAGACGGATTGGCCAGGTGGCAGCATCGATGGACTCAAGCGTGGCAACAATAGTAAGGTTGCCCCAGGATTGGGCAGTGTTTTGTTTTGCTGTGCATAAGGTCGTTATGAGTAGGTACCAACTCGATGGCACCTAACTACAACAACAAACTAATTTTTATTTACTTTTGTGAGTCCTGCACACTTAATTCATCTTCATTTTCTTTTCTGAGCTTTCTTCTGAGCTTTCTGAATATTTTTCGTAAGAGGAATACTGGATCAGTTTTCAATGCATAATTCTTCCATCAATTTTAACTGGCTCTTCACCAACTTCGGCAGCTCTAGTCTGTGTTTTAATTTTTATGACTTATTCAGCTGACAAATCTCTTTTTTTAAATCCATTACTTGGGTCTGTTCATCTTCTTTTTTGCTACAGTCACCACCTTTGGGAACTGAGGATGGTTTTTCATTGGTATCTATGGTGTGCTTTTCTTGTAGCTGATCCACTTCTTGAAGTGGGCCAATAATGCCAGATGGGCTGGCCACACATATTAACACCTGGTTCCTATTGTTGATGGTAGTTCTGGGGGGAAACAGACTCCCAGGGCTACATCGTGATGTTCAGTGGTTGAATTGCACACTTTAAGAGTGTGGCTTCTATGATATGTGAATTATATCTCAATAAAGCTGCTTTTGGGCATCCTGGGGTAGTGCCTTAGGATAAGCACTTGATCACAAGGTTAGTTTGAACTTCCAGATTGGTGGTTCAAACTCACCAGCCACTCCTCAGAAACCCCATATAAGGTCACTATGAGTTGGAACTGACTTGACAGCACTTATCAACAAAAACAACAATAAAGAAGATGCTTTTTAAAGAAATCTGTATTCTACCACACTTTACATAATTACCATTTCAATGCATATTCCACAAATCATTTAAAAATTGTAGCAAGATATATCCTAGAGGCAATGTTGGTACAACAGTCAAACTGCCAAGTTTTTTACTTGTTTGTTTTATTTCCTTCTATTTAATGTTTGATACACCGTGATAGAGGAAGCAGTTGTACATACAGATATCTATTACTTAATATTCTTAAGGCAGCAACTGATGACATATTCATTAGATGTCCCATAAGATTTTTTTCTTGTTTGTTTGTTTGTTTGTTTAACTTTTAAAGGAAAAGCAGCTCTCCTTATGTTTATTATTTCCCATTAACAGTTTTAAGAATTCCTGGTGTGACGCTGTGGGATAAAGTACTGTACCACAAGGTCGGCTTTTTTTTGTGTTGTGATGAACCACAAATTTGGCAGGTCAAACTCACCAGTCGCTCCTCGGAAACCCTATACAGGGTCACTATGAGTCAGCATCAACTCGACAGCTCTAAACAACAACAATGTCTTTAAAGACCCCAAACCAAACCGGACTCTTGCTGGGTGACTTGGGTGGGATACAGGCAGATGAGGTGGACAGCATGGCTCTGAGCAGAGGTTTTGGGCTTTGTCCAGCAGCAGACAGGCAGCAAGGCGGGGACTGTGAGGCTTGGGCTACTCTTGTTTCTCAGCAGGTGGCTTAGCAGATGGGATTCAACACACAGGTCCTTCTTCACTTCCTGCCCCGTGATCTGCTCCCACTGCTATTTCAGCCACTGCAGCACACACACACACACCCCCACACACACCCAGCATCAACAGCAGTGACAAGGAGAACAACCAGAAGAGGCCTCCCAGTAGGGTTTTTT
>NW_006408662.1:5948648-5950694 GCF_000296735.1 Chrysochloris asiatica
GGGCACGTTGTAGCCCCATTTTAGGTATTCCAATCAGTTATAGGCAGAAGATGGACTTACAAGCTTTCTATGGTGATATTTCTGGCTATTCCTTTCTTTCCCCTTCAAGTGTCTATTTTATAATGATATGTCAGGGAAACCAAGTTTCAAAAGACATCCAAGCATCTTAACACTTTTTCCCTACTTTCCCCCATTCTGACCATGTCTCAATCTCAGTATCCAGAGCCCTGTTGTTCCAAGGTTGTACATACATCATTATTTACCTCTGTCCCAATTCAGCTTCACATGCATCCTACCGTATTCTGTTGAATTGCAATGATTACAATCCCCTTCATGCATTATCAAATAACCAAATGATACACCCCACAGGCCCGCCCCCTGGATGTCAGCAAACAGCCCCTCTCCCTCCCTGAGTCCTGTGTTCCCAGCCACTCCATCTGTCCACGTCATCATCTCTGTCTTCATGCCTACTTCACTGCCTCTCTAGGTAGGTTCATGCTCTCTGCTCTTCTCACTTGAGGGTCCCAGGGACCTCAGTTCCTGGGCTGCAAAATCAATCACTCCCCTCCTTTTGTTAAAAAAAAAAATCTACCTCTACATTTCCAACCCTCACAGTCAGTCCTGATGGCAGTTATTCACTGTTGTACCACAAGAGTCTTATCCCCATTTCCTTTCACCAGTCCAGTCCCAACAGATTGGAAATCCTTCAGTGGAGGTTCTACATACCCCTGCACCATCTGAAACTAAGCTCCCTTGTGAAAGCTTTTAAGCCAGTCACTTCTTGCCTTTATAGCCTCCCAACCCCATTTTAGGTCTGGATGATTTCTAGCCCCCTTTAAGGTATTCCAATCAGTTATAGGCTAAAGATGTGCTTACAACTTTCTATTGTGACGTTTCTGGCTATTCCTCCCCACAACCCCTCAAGTGTCTATTTCACAATGGTAGGCAAGGGAAACCAAGATTCAAAAGACAGCCAAGCATCCTAACATTATTCCACTCTTTTACCCTTTCAGACCATGTCTCAATCACTGTATCCCGAAGCCCTGTTATTCCAAGGTTGTGCATACATCATCATTTTTTCTGTCTCACTTAGCCCATATGAACCTGCCTAACTGTTCTCCCAACTGCCTTGTTCTTCTATTCCCCTAACCCTTCTTTTGTATTGCCAGCCCCCACACACACACCAGAACCCAAGCATTCCTGTGTCTATTCCCTACCCTGTGCTCTATCTTCCCTTCCCTCCCTCCTCTCCTCTCTTCCCATACATCCCAGTGATCAGCAATTATATATACAGTTTTTTGGTTCCCTTACCACCACCTTTTGGGTGGGTTCTTTTTCTTAGTCTTTTACAATAATGGTCTTATGCAATATTTTTCCTTTTGTGACTGACTAATTTCACTCAACATAATGTCCTCATGGTTCATCCATGTTATGCAGTGGCTTGCAGCTTCTTTGTTGTCCTTCAAGGAGCATAGTATTCCATTGTGTGTATGTACCACAGTTTGTTTATCCATTTTTCAGTTGATGGGCACTTAGGCCGTCTCCATCTTTTTGCTATTGTAAATAGTGCTGCTATAAACATTGGTATGTGTATGTCTATTCGTTTTTATGGCTCATACTTCTTGTGGGTAAATACCAAGTAAAGGAATTGCTGGATCTATTTCCAACCTTCTGAGGAAGCGCCATATTGCTTTCCAGAGAGGTTGGACCATTTTGCAATCCCTCCAACAATGTAGGAGGGTCATAGTCTTTCCGCATGCTCGCCAGCATTTATTGCCCTCTACTTTTTTGATCTTTGCTGTTGTTGCCTGTGTGATATGATATCTCATTGTTGTTTTGATTTGCATCTCTTTGATGGCTAGTGATTGTGAACATTTCTTCATATGTTTGTTGACTGCCCAGATCTCCTTCTTGGTGAAATATCTATTCATGTCCTGTGTCCATGTTTTAATTGAGTTATTTGTCTTTTTCTTGCAGAGGTGTTGTAGTTTCTTATATATTTTATAAATGAGTCCCTTATCTGGTGTGTCATTGCAAAAGATTTTT
>NW_006408662.1:5951490-5952576 GCF_000296735.1 Chrysochloris asiatica
GTCTCTTTTGGTTTCTTATAGTACTGTTTTGTAATTTTCTTTGTATAAATCCTTTGTTTCTCTGGTTACATTTATTCCTAAATATTTCATCCTTTGGGCAGCTATTGTCAATAGTATTGCTTGCCTAATGTCCTTTTCAGTGCTGTCATTATTACTATAGAAGAACATAACTGATTTTTGTATATTGATCTTATACCCTGCCACTTTGCTGAATCTTCCAATGAGGTGTAGTAGGTTTTTTTGTTTGTTTGTTTGTTTTTTACTGAGTCTTTGGAGTTTTCTTTGTGTAGGATCAAATCATCTGCAAATAGAGAGAGTTTTAGTTCATCTTTGCCAATTTGGATGCCTTTAATTTCTCTCTCATGTCACATATCTTTGTCAAAACCTCCAAAACAATATTGAATAGGAGTGGTGACAAAGGACATCCTTGTCTGGTTCCTGTTTGCAGAGGGAAGGTTCTCAGTTTCTCTCCATTGAGAGTGATGTAGGCTATTGGTTTTGTATATATGCTCTTAATTATGTTGAGGAATTTCCCTTCAATTCCTACTTTGTTGAGTGTTTTTACTAGGAATGGATGTTGGATTTTGCCTTTACTTCATCAATCAATATGGTCATGTGGTTCTTTTCTTTTTTCTTATTTATATGGTGGATTATGGTGATTTTTTCTAATGTTGAACCATCCTTGCATCCCTTTTATGAAACCCCTTGGTCATGATTTATTATTTTTTTGATGTGCTGTTGAATTCTGTTGGCTAGGATTTTGTTGAGAATTTTTGCGTCTATGTTCATGAAGGATATTGATCTATAGTTTTCTTTCTTAGTCATGTCTTCCCCTGGTGTTGATATGAGGGTTATACTTGCTTCATAAAAAGTATTAGTGAATTTTCTATTCTCTTCTATATTCTGGAATAGTTTGAGTAGAATTGGTGACAATTCTTCCCTGAATGCTTGGTAGAACTCACCCGTGTAGTCGTCTGGGCCTGGACTTCTTTTGGTTGGGAGTTTTTTGATGACCTGATCAATTTCTTCTTTTGTTATGGATCTGTTCACACTTTCTACTTTACTCTGAGTCAATTTAGGTAGGTC
>NW_006408662.1:5953931-5962983 GCF_000296735.1 Chrysochloris asiatica
AATAGGTATGAATTAATTGCTGCCATTAAGCTAATTATTTGGTAGTGCTGTTCATTCCTTTGTTCTGCATGCCTTCTTGTGCTGATTTTGTGTTTTTTTGTGCTATTTCTTGCTGGTTTCCCTAAGGGAATTATGGTGGAGAGATGCCTGAGATGAGAAAGGGTGAAACCATTACCATCAAGGCAATGACAACTTATAGTAACACAACAGGACAAAGCAGAGTTGATCCTTATGGCTTCTGAGGAAGTAAATCTTAAGAGGAACAGACAGCATCAACTTTTCCTGCAAATTGACTGGTGGGTTGCAACCATGACCTCTCAGTAAACAGTCCAGTGCTTAACCCACTACACCACCAGAGTTTGTGGAGAGAGGGAGGTGCTGTTGCTCTTAGGTGCTATTCAGATAGTTCCAACCCATGGTGATCTTATAAACAACAGAAGGAACCACTGCCCAGTCTTGTGCCATCCTCACAACTATTGTAAAGCTTGAGCCCATTGCTGCTGCTGCTGTGCCAGTCTATCTTGTTGGGGTCTTCCTCTTTCTCACAGACCCTCCACTTTACCTAGCATGATGCCCTCCATCAAGGACTATCCCTCCTGATACTAAAGATGAGAGTCAAAGTCTGACCACTCTGGCTTCTAAGGAGCATTCTGGCTATACTTCTTTCAACACAGATTGGTTTTTTCTTCTGGCACTCCATGGTACTTGTAATATTCTCTTGCAACACCATAACTCAAATGCATCAATTCTTCTATGGTCTTCCTTATTCACTGTTCAACTTTCACATGCATATGAAGCCATCAAAAATACCATGACTTGGGTTCGGTACACCTTATCCTCAAACTGACATCTTTGCTTTGAACACTTTAAAGAGATTCTTTTTTAAAAAAACTGGATTTTCCTAATGCAATGCATCGTTTAATTTCTTGACTGCTACTTCTATGAGTGTTGATAATGGATCGAAGTAAAATGAAGTCTTTGACAACTTCAATCTTTTCTCCATTTATCATGATTTCTCTATTTATTGGCCCAGTGAGGATTTTTGTTTTCTTGACATTAAGATGAAATTTGTGGTCTTTGATCTTCATCCATAAATATTTTAAATCCTCTTCACTTTCAACAAGTAAAGTTGTATCATCTGCATAGCTCAGGTAGTTAATGAGTCTTCTTCCAACCCAGATGCCACATTCTTCTTCATAAAATTCAGATTCTTGGATTATTTGCTCAGCAAATAGATTGAATAAGCGTGGTGAAAGAATACCATACTGGCTCATACCTTTCTTAATTTTAAACTGGTCTTGTGTCCTTGTTCTCTTCGAATGACTGCCTTTTGGTCTATTTACAGGCTTTTCATGAATGAGAACAACTAAGTGTTCAGAATAGTCAGTCTCCGTAATGTTGTCCATAGCTTATGATGATTCACACAGTCAGAGGCCTTTGCATAGTCAATAAAGCACACATAAACATCTTTCTGATAACCTCTGCTTTCAGCCAGGATCCAACTGTCATGAGCAATGATACCATCCCTGTACGAATCTGGCCTGAACCTCTGTCAACTCCTTGCCAATGTACAGCTGCATTAGATGGGCTTTTTTTAATTGTCTCTAGCAAAATTTTACTTGCATGTGATATTAATGATATTGTCCAATGATTGCTACATTCCATTGGATCACCTTTCTTTGGGACAGGAACAAATACGGGTCTCTTCCAGTTAGTTGGTCAGGTGGATGTCTTTCAAATTTCTTGACATCAATGAGTGAGTGCCTCCAGTGTTACATCAGTTTGTTTAAAGATTTCAATTTATATTCCATCAATTCCTGAGGACTTGTTTTCTGCCAGTGCCTTCAGTGTACTTTGGAGGAAGGGGAGAAATAATGAAAAAAACACTCCAAAGGGTTTCATTTTGATGACTCAACCACAGATATTCTACAAAATTAAAAATACTGGTGGAAGCTTTGGTTCCAGGTGACAAGGGAGAGAAGAATCCTGCTACTGCACAAGGTGAGTCTTCAGTCAGAGCTCTAAGCACAGTCTGCTTATATTAAAGATGACTTTCCAGGTGGAGGGTAGAGAAGCATCTACATCTTTCTTAAAGATGAAAGGCATGCTTTACCCAGAAGCCCTTGTCTGCCCCATTCCTCAGCTGTTACCATAGCTTCACAGAATGGTCCCATCAGTGGGACACTGCCTTGCTCTTCATGGGTCACACTAGATCTGGAGACCAACATTGTCTGAGGCCTCCGTGGTGAAGAAGGGACCCAGAAACCACAATGCAAACTCAACAGTGATTAAAGCCACCATGTTCCAGCAGGAGAAAGATGTATTACAGACAGTCAGGAACAGTCAGGGTAGAGCTTTGGTCCAACAGCTCCCAGAGCCATAGTGCACAATGACAGGACTAGGCTTTTAGTGTCCAGGTCAAAGTTGGCTGATGTCATTGGATATTGAAGTAAATATGAAACTAAAGAATCAAATGACCCATCTTTCAAAATGAACCCACAATTTTCTAAAAATCTGTTAGTTATTAAAAATTGCTTATAAAAACAAATCTTCAAAAGCCATACTTATTTCAAAGTCCATAAAACATGTAATTACCTACATCGGCTTTTAAACTCCAAATGCTTGTGTTCCTGGCTAGCTGACAGAAATCACCCAGCTCATGAAGAACTTCGGGTCCTCCAGAAGCTGACTGCTATCGAGTCGGTTCTGACTCATAACAATCCTGTGCAGTGTTCCTGAGGAGCAGTTGGTGAGTCTGAACCACTACCTTGAGGTTAGCAGTCAAATGCTTATCCTACAGCATCACACAGGCTACATTAGAAAGCCATCATAGAATAAGACAGCAAGTCTTCAAAGGCCTGATCTTAGCATTTGCCAGTGATAGTAAATATCAACAGATACTTGCCGATAATGACAGTTGGGGTATATAATATTTACCAAATATTTTGTTTCCACAAATAGACATTTGTCTAAGGCCAGTAGGTCTGTAAACAATTAACTTTCTCCAAGTAAGTCACACACTTGAGGATTATATTTAATTACACAAAAAGTGTTTGGAGAATATGATTCGCACAGGGCTCTTTTTGCTCCCAGTTTTTCAAGTCTATAAAATGGGGGTGAAAAGAGACATAGACCATCTCTCAGGTAACATTCAACCCACAACATCTAAGATTCCAAAAGTGCTCTTTGATGATGGAGTGGTTTCCAGAGTTTTCAGTCTGTTTTTCTTATAAATTTGAAAAGACTGTTAAAGTCCATTAGCTAATTTGCTGCCATTAATTGGTTTATTTACTTATATTCTCTTGACATAAGTAATCTCAAAGGAATTTCCAATCTGTTTATTAAGTTTTCATTTTTCATACCATCCTGTTTTCTAGCGCACTTCCTTCTTGTGACTTGTTTTTATTGCTGTCACCAAAGGAGAAACCCACATACAGATGTGTTCAGATATATACGCATACACACACAAACTACACACGCACATTTACGCACTCACACATGTACCTCTGTAATTTATTTCTCTTTGGGGAACCTCTGTCATGTTTATTATTTTTAAAGCAGATGACTCTTTGGGGAATAATAATAATTTCAGGAAGCAGCTAACCAGGTGCTAACAAAATTGCCCTGAAAACCCCAGCATGCCTCACTTGGTGGCCCCGTCATTCTTCTGTTGAAGTCAACAGTATGGAAGGGTCGAGTGAGCTAAGGTCCACATGGATTCACAATGTCAACAAGAAAACCAAAAAGGACAAGTTCCACTTTTTCTGTTAAAGAGAGAAAGAGAGCGAAAAGGGTGAGAGAACATATACATACTTTATAGTAACCTGCACCTTTCTTTCCTCTTTGTTAACATTCGATTCTCTTTCCTCAAAAAAAATAGTAGGTTTGGTTAGCCTTCTTTCAGCCCTCAGAGTTTATTCTGACCAACTTTAGACCTTATCTTAAATAACTGCTTATATCATTGTTTATCATTCTGAATGCCAGTATTGAAACAGGAGCTGATAATACAGTTTCCTTTAACATTATCACCATTTGTTAAAGGAATTTGTGAAGGAGTTGCTATCTGCTATTCTTATTAAGCAAGATAAAGGAATTATAAAATGGGTGTACTAGGCTTTTAGTCAATATAAGAAAGCCCACCTGAGATTAGCCCTTGGAAACTGTAAATTCAATATAAAACATTCCCTCAAAACAGTCAATGGCATCTTTCATGAGTCTCACTGTCACGTGAAGGGAGGCCACTGACACATCTCAACTGGCCACTCTCCAACCCTCCCTCTGTGATCCCTGAGGGACTGGAGGGTCACCGTGCAGAGAGGGTTCCTGCTGGAGGCTGGCAGAGCACAGCTTTCTGGCACAGCTTTCAGACTCAAACACCCACAGAGGCCTTGGTGTCTCCTCTCCAGAAATTCGTTGACTCCAGAACCACTTGAAGAGCTCCTCTTGACCCTTGGCTCTACTTCAAAGAGGTCTCCTCCTCCAGAGAGTCCTCATAGGTGGGAAGGCCTCTTTGTGTCATCAAGAGGCCTTCCCACCTATGTGTGCCTGCTGTTCTGTGCCTGCCCTTCTGTGGTGTGTACCATACTGGACTGTGAGTGTTTGCTGATAGCTCTTACCCTTTCACTCAGGGCTAAGTCCCTTGCCTTCCTTAGATGTTTCTCAATTTGCAGGACTGGTATTCAGAAGCCACTCTGCCTTTTTGCTCACTTTTACATCTACTGGGATGGAGCTGTAGGGGCCACCTTTGTTGAATGAACAAAGGTGTGAATTTCTACTCACTTCCTGTCACAAGTTTCTCATCAGAACCAAGGCACTGAAGAATCAAGACAAAAACTTCATACTCTTTTCTAAAGGACAGTTAACAAGGTTGAAACTGCCTGTAGTAAAATCTTAGAGACAATATCAAATACCTGGCCTCACTTCTTACTTCCCCGTCTCAAAACTAACTACACAGACACATTAGTCAAAATGCCTGGTACCGGTACAAAGACAGACATATAGAACAATGAACAGTATATTGAGAACCAAGTAGTAAATCGATCCATCTAGGAGTCCTAGTATGGTGCTGTAGGATAAGTACTGGACTGCTAGCCATCAGGTCAGCGATTCAAACCTACCAGCTGTTCCTTGTTGTTGTTGTTAAGTGCCTCAAGTCAGTTCTGACTCACAGTGACCCTGTATAGGGTTCCTGAGGAGTGGCTGGTGAGCTTGAACCTTCATCCTTGCAGTTCAAACCAATTTTGCAGTCCAGAGAATTAAGCTATAGTGCCACACCAGAACTCCCCAGGTGCCCCTAAGAACCCCATTATAGGGTCAATATGAGTCAGAAACGACTCAACAGAACCTAACAATAACAACATGGTCAGATTATCTTTGACAAAGACTCAAAACATATTAAATAAGGAAAAGATAGCCTCTTTGATGAATGTTACTGGAAAAACTCTAAATAAATTTGCAGAAGAATTAAACAAGGCCCATATCTTACAAGATATACAAAAGTAAACTGAAGGTGAATCAAAGAAATAAATGTAAAACCTAGAACTATTAAGATCATCAGTGAAAAATTAGGGATGAACTTACGGGCTCTGATATATGTCATAAGTACACTATCAAACATAATTGAAAACACACAAACAGCAGAAGATAAAATAATGACAGGGACCATCTAAAATTTAGATTCTTAAATGTATCAAAAGATTTCACTCAAAGAGCAAAAAGAGAGACCAGAAACAGTGCCAATTTTTTGGCAATGACATACCAAACAAAGGACTGATTGATAAAATGTATAAAACACTTCAACACCCAGACAAGAAAAAGACAAATTATCCAATTTTTAAAATGGACAGAGGACACGAACAGACACTTCACCATAGAAAACACTCAGGTGGTCAACAAACATGGAGAAATGTTCATGATCCTTAGAGAGATGCAAATCAAAACAGCATTAATAGCAAAGTTCAAAAAACAGAAAACAATAACTGCTAGTGAGGTTGTAGAGAAACTAGAACCCTTCTGCACTGCTGGTGGTGCTGTAAAATGGTGAAATCACTGTGGAAAACAGTATGATGCTTCTTAAAAAGTCAGAATTAGAAATATCATGTGATCCAGCAATCCTTCGACTTGGTGTTCGCACTAGAGAAATAAGAGCCATGACACAAATAGATACATGCACACCCGTGTTCTTTGCAGCACTATTCACAACAGCAAAAAGATGGAGACAATGTAATTGCTTATCAGTGGAAGAATGGATGAATAAACTTTGGTTCACACACAGACTGGAATACTATATAGCTCTGAATCTATGCAACAACTCATAATGTGGCTGAGCCTGGAGGACATCATGCTGAGTGAGAGTAGTCTATCACAAAAGGATAAATATTGCATTAGGCCACTATTGTAAAAAATCAAGTAACATTTTTCCCATTAAATGAAGCCTTCTTTGATGGTTACCAGGAATAGGAGGGAAGGGCGAGTCATTCACTGCTAGACAGTTGGTGTGTTGTTGTTAAATGTTGTTAAATTAGTTCCAACTCAGAGTGACCTTGGATAGGATTTCCAAGGAGCGGCTGGTGGGTGTGAAGTGATTTTCCGTCCAGTGTGTATCCTACAGAGCCACACTAGGACTACTAGAAAGTAGGCAAGTATTAACTTGGGAGATGGGGGAGACAATAAACAACAAGAGGGAGGTTGGCAGAAGGATGATGAAGGCAAGGGAAGACATGGTAAGGAGTGTGAGTTACATGGAACTGAGGTAAATACTGTAATATACAACCTGTAACAAGAGTGATCTACAGGTAGATACATGGACAGATACACAGGCTGAAAAGGTGAGGGAGAAAGAGTGCAAGTAGACCTGCAAATATACAAAGGTTTGACAGAGAATATCTGTACAAGAGTATTTACCTTTTCTGCAAACATTTCCATGAATGTGGTGGTGCATGTTGTTGTTTTGACCTGTCAAGTCAAGTTCTGACTCATGGGGCTTCAAAGGACTTGTGGCGGGGGGGTTGAATTGCTGACTTTGTGGTTAGCAGTCCAGTGTTTATCCTACATAACCACACCAAGACTCCAAAGTGGAGAAAAATTATTAAAACTCCTTAAACATTACTAAACCTTAAGGGGATGATTTGCTGGTCCAAGGGTCTCAGGACATAGTGTCAGGGGGCACCATGCTCAATTTGTATACCAAAGATGGAATCCTGGAATGGCACTGTAGGATAAATTTGTATTGCAAAATTGGCAGTTCCAACTCACCAGCCACTCCTCAGAATCCTATATAGGGTCACTATCTGTTGGAACTTACTCCAGGCACTTAACAATAACAACAGTCCACAAAGACAATGTTCTGCATCCTACTTGGGTGAGCAGTCACTGAGCTTTTAAAAACATTGCATAAGACCATAGGTGGACTCCTGATGCCCACCCAGAATCTTCTGAAGTGGGAAATTTCCACTTGAAAGGACAAGCAGACCAGCCTGGAGTGTCAATAAGAACAGAAGATACTTCTTGAAAGAAAGACCAGCAGGAAAAAAAAAAATAACACAGTCTGATTGACTACTACAAGAATAAGCAAGTTGTTCGCTGGGGAGCCATCAAGGTAAGCAGTCGGGTCTCCTCAGGGCAAACCCCATCCCAAGACTGAGACTCAAGGAGACTACACAAGCAGGCATGTGGTCTTGCTGGTTAAGGGGACTACACGAGCAGGCATTGGTCTACCGATAAGGGGAAGTGGGGAAAAAACAACAATGAAGTTGTATGCTAAGTCCGACTATGTTCAATAGACTCCTGTCAATCTGGGTTGAGACCTGGTTCACCAGCAGTGTGACGAGACCTGGGGACTCCTGGGCCCAGGGACAGGGAACATGGCCACAGTGGACTAGAGCACATAGTGAAGTGTCCAGCTGATATGAAGTGAGGAGAGATGCACAAGAACACCTATACTTGCAGATAGTACCCACCTGACCTGGCTTCAATGGCTAGATAATCAAAACTCGACTAGAGGAAGAAAGAGGGAAAAAAGAGTCATCTGTTACAATTTGATGAACTTGACATATACTTATGGATGTAGTATCTCAAAAGAGGAAACGAATCTTTACAGCGAGGATCATTCCCACCCACCTGGTACACAGATTTGACAGGGATGGGCAAGTTAGACATTGGCTACCCAAAATGGGGGCTACAAAGCCATGAAGTGACTGGCTTACAAGCTTTCAAGAGGGAGCCTAGTTCCAGAGGGTGTGGGGGAAGGTAGAATCTCCACTGAGTAGTTTCCAACATATCTGGAGGGGACTGGTGAAAGGAGATGGAGATAAGGCTCTTGTGGTCAATAGTGAATAACTGCTATCAGGACTGACTGTGAGAGTTGCAAATGTAAAGGTAGATGTTTTATAACAAAAGGAGGGAAGTGGTTGATTTTGCAGTCCAGGAGCAGAGGACCCTGGGACCATCAAAGGAGAAGAGCAGAGTGTGGGACCCTACCCAGAGAAGGAGTGATGCCAGAGATGGAGGCAGAGACTATGATGTGGAGAGATGGAGTGGCTGAGGACTCTGGACTCAGGGAGGAAGAGGGGCTGTGAGCTTGATGGCAGTCTTTTGGGATGTACCCTTTAGTTGTTTGATGATGCATGGAAGGGATTGTAATCATTGCAATGAAATGAAATATGATAGGATGAATGTAAAGCTGATGTTCTCCCCTGTAAACTATCACTCAATTCACAATAAAAACTTTAAAAAAAACAACCTCATGATAAGCCATCTAAAGTGCAACTATTGGTCTCCCCCTGTTTGGAGAAAAGAAGATTTATGTAAGTTGAAGACACTTGAAAACAAGTACTCCGATGGACTAATGGACCATGTGAACATCAGTCTCCATGATCCTGAGACCAGAAGAACCAGGTAAAGCCAGCCACCATTACCAAAATCTCTGAAAGGGATCATATTCAAAGGTCCTCAATAGAGTGGGAGAAAATGTGGAACAAAAGGCCAAATTATTTTTTTAAAGACCAGGCTTACTGGTCAGATACAGGCTGTGGAACCCTAAAACCATGGCCCT
>NW_006408662.1:5963125-5965339 GCF_000296735.1 Chrysochloris asiatica
AGTGAAGCAAACACAACATAAAATTGTCAACCATTTGAGTTCAAAAGGACAGCATTTACCAAAGGACAAAATTCAGAAGTGTGGGGAATGAAAAATGACTAGAAATAAGAAAGACAAGTGACGTTACATTGAGAAAATTGCAATTGAGATGAAGTGAAGTGTATGATTTCTTGATTGTAAAATTGATGATCTGCTCTGTAAGCCTTCACTCAATTCATAATAAAAGCTTCAAAGAAAAAAACTAGGCTGAAACATTCTCTCTGAACATCTGGCCACTTCCTGCTTTCCTGAAAACAGTAGTTCATAGAGAACAAATAAGCGATCTCCCTGGTTATGCTCTCCTTCCAAGACAGTCAGCAAATACACAAGCTCATTCTCTCTCTGCTATTTTCCCATTAGGTATGTTTTTCTTTGGAGAGTCATAAATAAATATTTCTAGGCTGTGGAATGACTTTGAAAATAAAATAAAAGCTGGGTCATGCTCTGCAGGATGTAAACTGTTACTGAAAGCTGTCCTTCTCAAGTCCTTGTGGAAACTAGAATCCCAAAGGCACGCTAGAATGCACTTGACTATGGGTGGCAGACAGACTTACTCCTCCCTGAGGCCTTTCCTGTGACTGTGTCTGTCCCTTTCCTTCCCTGCTGTCTCATTCTGGACCACTGTCCCCAGTTGTGCCTCAGAGAGCACTGGCCATGAATGTTAAAAATATGGGTTTCTCTCTCTTTCTTCCTTTCTCTCTCTCGTACACATAAGGACAAATATTGTACTAGACTGAATAAAATGTATGGGAACTGTAACATTGCTTGACCCTTATCTAAGAGTTCTAAGGTCTGAGTTATGCAGATGATGCAAGCTTGCTTGTTGAAAGTGAAGAGAACTCAAAACAGAGATGAAGATTAACAACTACAGGTTTATACCTCAATGTAAAGAAAACAAAAATCCTCACCACTGGACCAATAAATAACATCAAGATAAATGGAGAAAGGATTGAAGTTGTCAGATTTCATCTTGCTTGGCTCTACTATCAACACTCATGGAAGCGACAGTCAAGAAATCAGCAGACATATTACATCAGGCAAATCTGCTGCCCAAGGCCTCCTTAAAGTGTTCAAGAGTAAAGATGTCAGTCTGAGGACTAAGGTGAGCCTGACCCAAGCCATGGTATTTTCAATTGCCTCATATACATGTGAAAGTTGAACAGTGAATAAGGAAGACCATAGAAGAATTGATGCATTTGAGTTACAGTGTTGGAGGAGAATATTCTAAGCACCGTGGACTGCCAGAAGACCAAATAAATCTGTGTTGAATGAAGTACAGCCAGAATGTTCCTTAGAAGCCAAGATGGTGAGACGTTTTCTCTCATACTTCAGACATGTTATCAAGAGAGATCAGTCCCTGGAGAAGGACATCATGCTTGGTAAAGGAAAGCGTCATAAAAAGGAACCTCCCAATGAGACTGACTGGCACCATGGCAGCAGCAATGGGCTCAAGTGTAAGAATTGTGAGAATGGCACAGGACTGGGCAGTGTTCCATTGTGTTGTGTGCAGGATCTCTATGAGTTGGAACCTTCTCAACAGAAGCTAACAAATAATAGCATCATCACCCAACAGTCAAGCAACCAAATAGCAGATGCCAACACAGGTCAACTAGATGTCCCATTCCCCCAGTGGCCTATGGGGTAAATACAGCTAAATGGCTGTAGCCAGGACACCAGACACTAGTTCATGCTCCATACTTCCAGCCATGTCTGGCTTCTGGACCACCACTGCACAATGCCCTGCCAAAAGACTTTTATTGGATCCTTCCTCAGGGACATATGAGGTCCTTCATTCATCTCAGATGTCTCCATGGAAGCCACACAAAGAATGCTTTTCCTTCCCTGTTGGTATCTCAATTAGTGCAAAGCAGTTGTGGAACGAGCACTATTTTACTGCAGTTAACTGGGAATGCAATATAACTGCAGTATAATGCAGTCACACAAAAAAAATTCCAAAAGATTCCTTGGTTGGGAAAAGATAAGTAAGTACATGACAAAGTTCCCTTGGATCACAACATTAATCTGGAATATCAAGAATTTTCTCTCCTATTCATAAGGTTTTAAGTGACTAAATACTCAGAAGTAGTTCGTCACCCCTTCTTCCTAGTCTGTCTTCGTCTGGAAGCTCACCTGAAACCTGTCCACCATGGGAGACCCTGCTGGTATTCAAAACAC
>NW_006408662.1:5966779-5974155 GCF_000296735.1 Chrysochloris asiatica
GATGGATTGGCCAAGTGACAGCATCGATGGACTCAAGTGTGGCAACAGTAGTGAGGTTGGCCCAGGATCAGGCAGTGTTTCATTCTGCTGTGCATAGGTTGCTATAAGTCTGTACCAGCTCCATGGCACCTAACAACAACAACATCAACAATTTTAAAAGTGGGAATATTTAAGCATGATAAATATAAAGGACCTTTATATATTCATTCACTTACTCTAAAGTAATTCATTGATCATCTGTGATGGTTGGGCTGTATTGCTTATACTGTCAAAAAGTGGGATGGAGGGACAGAGTCTGTACTTAAATTTGAGGAGCCGTTAGCAGAGACACAACCCTTCTCGTAAGAGTGAAAACAAGCTATAAGTGAATGATACCCACTCGGTCACAGATAACTTTAGCCAAAAGAGAAGATAGAAGGATGAATAAAAGAGTAGCCCAATAAATGTCCATGTCTGATGCGGAATGCTCCCCAACATAAGCTCAGAGGGTACTTACCTCCCAGAACCTAGAATGTAGGCCACCATAGAATATGAGCTACAGTAGGAAAAGGTTCTCAGACTGATCTAAACACAACAGTACTTGTCTTCTTTGAGTCAGAGTCTCCTCATTCACAAAAGGTGAACTCAGTGAGAACACTGTAGTTAGTATCATGCTCTTTTTCATTTGGGGAAATGCCATTATGTGTGCTGTTTAATAATCTTAGCATTCTTGCTTTCAAGAAAAAGAATTGCAAAGGCCACTTGGGCTTCCGATGAAAGCTATACTTTTCTAACAGCGATAGGGTTGCCCTTCAAGGTTTCAGAATATAGGTGATGTCAGACATTGCTGTCTGGAAAAATCCAGAAAGCAGGCAAATGCCTCCCTTGAAGTAAGGAATTTTTCCCTTTCCTTCAGCCTAGTCCCAAAGAGGCTCCAAACAGATATCTGCCTGGACTGTGAGCCCAAAGAGGACAGATATTATCTCTTAATTCAGTTCTGTAATCTACACAGTAGGAGCTCATCAGCAATGTCTTGAATGAATACATGAATAAACAAATGAGTAAGCGATGATGATACAGGGCTGGCCCAATCTCAGTATGTTTCCTAGTATGCATGAACAGGTCAAGCTATTGGTTTGGCCAGCTCTTACATAACTGACTATAATTAACATAATAAGCAGTCTAAGAAGAAAAATGCAATAACGAGGCAAGAAACCCAATATGTGACCACATTTTTGGATGACCCATCAAAGCAGACCAGAAAGCTCTAAGCAGGAAGCGACACATTTTGATGTTGTATTATCTATTCCTGTAAGGCTCATATCCGCATTTTCACTTGTAGAAATGTGCATTTGGGGTAATATGATGAGAAAAAAAAATCCAAAACTGGCTTTCTTTTTTTCCAGCTGACTAGTTTTAGATTTTCAGAGCTCATGACTCAAGTGGCAACCTAACCCTCCATTTTAAGTACTAATGTTTATTACCACACATTATGTTTTCCAAAAAGATTGGAAAAGAGACATCTGCTACTCAAGAAAAGAAATTCCAGCTGAATCCTGCTAGCGTATTGTTGACAGATATCCAAGATGCCCGGCAGAGGTTATGATGCAAAAGTTCCCTTTTGTATGGAGACAGGAAATGGTCATCATTAGCTCCTGAAATGAGGAAAGGACTCATGTAGCCATGTGACTACCTGGTGAAAGTGTTTCACTTACAACTCAAACAGAATTCCTATTTCTGTTCCATACAGTGGGCACTAAGTTAAATTCCATTCTGAAAAAAATCATTTGGATTTAAAATCTGAGAAGACTGTGGTTCAATATTCCTCTTTGGAAAGAATACAAAACTTAAACATAGAAGGCTTGTGTTTATACCTAAATTTGTGATCTATTCGCTATATGATTTTCTTTAAGTCACTTAACTTTTCTGAATTTTATGTGACGCTGTGGGCTAACGTGCTAGACTGCAAGGTCAGTATGAACCACAAGGTCAGTGCTTCAAACTCACCAACCGCTCTTTGGAAACCCTACACAGGGTCACTATGGGTCAGAACTGACTCACAGCACTTAACAACAACAGTGACGATCCAAAAATGGAAGATTGATTTACTTATTGTGAGGTTAATGTGTGCTTTATGCACACGGACTCTTTGTGCCTATAAACTCTCTCTGGCTGTTATCCCCTCAAAGTCCTGATCTTGTCCTAGGTGCCATAGAGTTGGTTTGGACTCATGGTGATGTCACAGAGTTTTTAGTGGCAGATTTCTCAGAAGCAGGTCACCAGGTGAGACATTCTTTTGAGATACCTCTGTTGTTCTGACACTAAATGTTTATAGGAGCAGTCTCATCTTTCTTCCTTGGAGTGGTTAGTGGGTTTGAACCACCAAGCTTGTGGTTAGCAGCTCAACACCTAACCCACAACACTACCAGAACTCCTTTAGAAGAGATTGCCATTTGTTAAGTACAGTTGAGTTAGTTCCGACTCATAGCGGCCCTGTATTGGGTTTCCAAGGAGTGGCTGGTGGGTTTGAACTGCCAACATTTCAGTTAGTAGTTCAGTGCTTATACTACAATGTCACACCAGGACTCCTAGAAGAGACTGGTGGTGGTTGTATTCCAGCAAGTCAGTTCCAAGTCACTGTGACCCTGTGTAGGGTTTCTGAGGCTGTAACTCTCTATGTGAGGAGGAAGCCTCACCCTTCTGCCATAGTGGCTAATAAATTGTAACTGCTGACTTTACGGTTAACAGCCTAACACATGATGCACTACACTACCAGGGCTCCTTAGAAGAGATGTTTTTGTTGTTGTTAAGTGCCATTGAGTCAGCTCTGACTCATAGCAACTCTGTCTAGGGTTTCCAAGGAGTGGCTGGTAGATTTGAACTGTCAACCTTGTGATTAGTAGTCCAATGTGAATCCTACAGCACCACACCAGGGAGTGGAAAAAAGACAAAAGCTGAGAGAAAAAGTGGGCAGATTCCCCAAGGGGCAAAAACAGCAGAGAATTCTACAAATCCTGCAACAGCAGACTCTGGGAGGCAGCTGTTGTACCAAAGGGACTTGGCAGGGTGGTACACACACGGACATGAAGGTCAGTCACAAGGAGTCCCGAGTTCACAGTTGGCATGGAAGCACCAGAACCACATTCCCTTGAGGGACCAGGCAAAGAGGGTAGTGGCCTTTTAGCAACAACTATTAGGACAAAGGCTGGAAAAGACTCTCAAGTGAGAGCCCTGGGAACCTTGTGCTTTCCAGTGAGTTCTGGAGGGCCACGCCAGTTATGGCCAAGGAAGACTTCTCAATCAATACCACAGAATAGGGAGGCGAGTGAAACCAAAGACTAAAGTAAAATGACTGTATTAAAGAGGTCAAGGAGGGGGACATTTCTTGCTCATCTGTAGAGTAAGGTTCATACTTGCTGTCCCTAAGTGGTAGGTTAATACACCTATCTCCCAGACCTGTTGGGAGATCATTTAAGTGGAAGTGAACTGAAAAACAGAAAATGTCATGAAATATCATCACTATTTGAGGCTTTTGACTTTTAATCTTTTGTGCTCAGCCATGATGAGGATGTTTCCAAAGGATGTAGCCCTCCCCAAGGATGTGCTCCTTCCCAGTTACGTTTCTCCTCTATGATTTTAAAATGAAACACACGTTACAAGAAAACAGAAATGTTTGTGGTTACTTGGCATCTTGAGATTAAATTTTCCCCTACTCATGGAAAAAGGAGTCTCAAACAAAAATCAAGGAACGTATTTAAGGCTCTGATTCAAAGGAACAAAACCTCTGTTCTGCATTACAGGATTAGGCTCTCAGAAGAGAAGCGGGCACCGCCTGAGGAGTACTCCCACCTGCTGGCCCCGTTATGACAGCAACAGCTCACAGGCATTTGCTCATCTTACAACCAAGCCTTTGCATGTGGAATCATGCCAGCAACTGCTCACAGGAAGTACGAAATCGGATCCAAAACATTTGAGATGTTTTCATTTGGGAGGAAGGGTGTGTGTGTGTGTGTGTGTGTGTGTGTGTGTAGCCTAATGTGATCTTTTGTAGATTCTATTTAGTTTTATATATATATATATCATCAGGAACTGTTTAGACTTAGAAAACTCCAGCAATCTAGTGGCTCCAGCTATTTCTAAGGGAATTTGAGCTTGGAATGGTCATGTCAAACATGTCTTCTGCAGCAGTCCCTCCCACCTCTGCAGACCCCCCACAGTCAGGACTGTCATGATCTGAAGCAGATTCCTTTACTGCTCTGTCTCCATAGATGCACACGAGGCTTTACAGATGATAGGGCTCTGGCATTGAAAGTCAGTGATCATGCCTGGCGAGGGCCCACAGCCCACATTTGCCACAAATGATCTGGACAGAGCTTACCCTTCTACCCTGCAGAGAATACACACTTTATAATGCCCTTCCAGAGCACTGGTGAAAGGCAACCTCTTGACTTTAAGAGGGACGTCTGACAATGGAGGCAGAGCAGAAACATGGACCCAAACCCTCTTCTATCAAAACTAGGCTCACATAACATGAGTAGATATATGCACACCAATGTTCATAGCAGCACTATTCACAATAGCAAAAGATGTCTATGGAAGTGACCATGGAAGAATGGATAAACAAACTGTGGTACATACACACAATGGGATATTATGTTACCTTGAAGAATAACAAGGAAGCTGCAAGCCACCGCATAACATGGATGAACCTTGAGGACATGATGCTGACTAAAATTGTTCTTGTTGTTAGGTACCATTGAGTCAGCACTGACTCATAGTGACCCTATGCTCAACAGAACAAAACATTGCCTGGTCCTGGGCCAACCTCACAATTGTTGCCACGCTTGAGCCCACTGATGCTGCCATTTTGCCAATCCATCTAGCTGGGGGTCTTCCTCTTTTACTCTGACCCTCCACCTTACTAAACATTATATCCTTTTCCAGAGACGGGTTCCTCCTGACAATATGTCCAAAGTATGAAAGATGAAGTCTGGCCATCCTAGCCTCCAAGGAGCACTCTGGCTGCACTTCTTCCAACACAGATCTGTTGGTTCTTTTGGCAGTCCATGGCACTTTCAGTAGTCTCCTCCAACACCATTAACTCAAAGGCATCAGTTCTTCTAAGTCTTTCTTATTCACTGTCCAGCTTTCTCATGCATATGAGGTCATTGAAAATACCATGTCTTGGGTCAAGCGCACTTTATTAATCAGTCACAAAAGGAAAAACATTGCATAAAACCATTATTGTAAAAGCTTAAGAGAGGATACACACAGTAAAAGGGGGAAAATAACAACAACTGGAGTCAGACATGTTCTTCTGATATAAAAGGAAGTGGCTTTGCTTCTATAACTGCCCTGTTTTATGAATCTTTGACTCAGGCCAAGATACAATTTGGCCTAAAAATCAGAAAAAAACAGAAGCTCATAACCAAAAGGTGAGAACCACAATGTGTTAGCTAAACAAACTGTTTTCTACTTGAAGTAGTATCCTCTCTTCTTTGAGAGTTGTTGTTCTTACGTGCCATCAAGTCAGTTTTAACTCATAGCAAACCTGTATAGGGCTTCTGAGGAGTGGCTGGTGAACTTGAACCACCGTCCTTGCAGTTCAAACCAACCTTACAGTCTAGTGTATTAACCCGCAGCGCCACACCAGTACTGAGTAGTGAGTGATATATTCTGAAAGTGTGAAGTCCATAGTGTAGATTACAAAATCAATTTAAGAAGAGGAATAATTAACACCCTGCTGTATGATTCTCCTACTCATGAAAAAAAGGAGTCTCTGAGAGCTCCGAATGGGAAGAGGCGGATGCGTCTATAGGATGCAGGATGTTTCACGTACAGGTTGGACACTTGTGTTACCGGTTCCTGCATCTGTAATTTCCTGTAAATGCTTTTCCTCTGCCAGTCTTTATGATGACCAGCTATTTAAATTCACCTTGTAATCTGTATCTGATTTTCCTGTTCTCTGGCCAAATGCCACTTATCAGAGCAAAGACCCAATCAAAGGACAAGATTCCTAACATGTTCAGCTGGCATGGCTTTAGAGAGAGCCTGGGAATCCACAAGGTCCAGCTGTGTGTGAAAGACCAAGGACAGGGCCACAAGGGATCAATGTGACCAAGAGTATTTCCTGGCCTCAAACACATAGGATGGGGGGATGGAAAGGTTTTAGAAGTGGACAATGGTGACGGTTGTATAACATAGTGCATGTAACTAGTGCTGCTGAGTTGTACGTTTAAAAATGGCTCAAATTACAAACTTTTTGTTCTATTTTACCCCAATTCTTTAAATCACATAGATGGAAGTCCTGGAATCATGGGTGTTCCTAGGTTTTATAAAACTCACAGAACTAGTTTCTACCTTAAAATGATATCATTATGGCTAAGATCAAAATGAACCTGGAAGTAAATGGGTTGTGAGTAGCCTTGAACATTCATTCTCTTTTCAAAGATGTTCTCTAAGGGCCTTTGAAGAACCCTAGAGTGGTACTCTCTGCCCATCTTGCAGTGGCAGCTCAGAGGCCTCTTCCTTGCCACTATAGCCATGACCAGCACAGGTATGGAATCTGATCCATGTTCTTCCCTTTAAGACTTAAAGAAAACATCTGTTGCTCAAAGAACTCAGTCTACAAGTTGCCAAAGCAAAATACAATAAGAGCAAAGGAGCCCAGTGTTTGTCCAAATCAGCTTTCACATTTTTTATAGAAATACCAGGCTTGTTTGATCAGCCTGGGAGAGCTGTTTGTTGACTCAGGCACCTCGTTCTCCCTGATTACTGTTTCTCTGGGGGATCGAGAAACCAGCCAAATACCTTTATGTCAAGTGCCTTCTACTATGAATGTGAGTGCTAGTAATGGAGAGAAGAATCCTCCACGCATCATACAGTAATACATTTCAGAATTAAATGAATGTTTCTATGTTTACAGAACTATGTTTACATTTCAGCCTACAACTCAACCTAATATATATAGATCCAGGGATGTGAAAATGCATAGGACGGTTTTGTTTCTCCCTTTTGTTTTCCAGAAAAGCACTGTGGTGGCATCAGTCAGCAAAATGGGAATTATAAAAAGGGGAATCTGTTTATAATCAGTAAAGTTCAGGGGCCAGGACTATAACACAGATCCACTCACGATCTGAGTGCTAAGGAAACCCAAATGCAGAGAGTTTCCTGCTAAAGGCTAGGTCCCATCCGTGCTTTAGATTTTGAAGATGGTTTCTTTTTTTATATATTTTATATGTTGGACCATACTATGAAAAAGACATGTACATATAAAAGGATTCGTTCTTATCAGTCACTCTGTATTTATGACTGGGGACCTAGGGATTAGCTCTGTCACTTCATAAGAACAGTATGGATCACCCCCCTCTAAGACTGAAACTCAAAGGGAACACATG
>NW_006408662.1:5975155-5975751 GCF_000296735.1 Chrysochloris asiatica
CCCCCCACTGTTTGCACACCTCCATTCTAGTGACTAGAGAGGGTGACTGAGCAAGTGGACACTCCCACCCCCACCACTGGTATTCTGCCACACATGCGCACAGATACTCTCAGCCCAAGAGCTGGCCCTGAATTGTTTTTTAATATGGAAAAGGACAGAATAAGGGGTGTAGAGAGGGAAAGAGAGTTTAAAAACAAAAGAGGATGAAAATTAAATTAAATCCTGAGGTACAGCATAATAACCAACAGTGGCATCTTGAAATTTATCAGGTGGCCTTGAAGACAAGAAACTGGAAGAGGACATTAAAGTCATACTCATATTATGTTACAGATTTTTTCCTTCTCTCCCTCCTCTCCCTTTTCTGCAATTATAGACAACAGTATCTAATCTAGTGTTGTTGTTGTTTTTGGTGGTTTTTTGTTTTTTTTGCTGCCCTGTTTTGCTGTTTTATGCTCCCCCTTTTATCTTTGGGGGACTCATTGTCTCCTCATGTTACCCAAGAAGAGACAGCAACTGCTGCCATATAGTCAAACAACAATCACACTCTATAAACACCAAAATCCAGGCAACAACCAATATCATACACCAGGAAGGCA
>NW_006408662.1:5977282-5993281 GCF_000296735.1 Chrysochloris asiatica
AAATGAATAGAGATAAATACTATTAACTGATAGTACATGAAGGGGATTATAATCATTGTAATGAAACAAAGTAATTGTAAAACTGATGATCTGCCCTGTAAACTTTCACTCAACTCACAATAAAAACTTTAAAAAAAAAAGAAAAGAAATAGAAAATAATAACAATAAATAAATAACAACAACAACAAAAAAGAATGGCATGGATCCATTCAAGAGGAACCTGATAGTTGTATTAAAATAGATTTCAAAAAATTTAAGTCTATTGTGACCTGTAATTTAACAGTTTTCATATAAGGAATTTTGATAGACATATCATATTTAATTAATATGTCTAATCAGAGTATTTTGTCAACATACTAACACAATCATCAGGCAGCTACATATCTCATGGCCTTATGGTAAGATGATGACCACCTGGAAGGTCACTGACCAAACCAGCCTCAATGTACTTGGGGCTCTCGCTGCCATCATGTCATCCTGCCTGTGCTGATGCTGCAAACCCTCCAGCTCAGCCTGCAGTATCACAGAGTCCAGAGTAGTCCTCATAATGAAAAGAGAGATAGTAAGAAACAAAATCATTGGATGCCAGGCCCTGGCACTGAGGGTCAGCCTTCAGTGAGCCTGAGGACAGGATGCAGGCAGGAGAGCTGCTAGCCATGCCAGTCACTGAGCTGATTGATTCTCCAAGATAATGTGGGTCAGGAGCACTCCCCATAATTTGTGAAGCAGGCTCTTGTCCAACTTTGCTTTGCTAATCATGTGACTCCCCACACACACAAAAGCAAATACTTTTACATTTGCAACTCTCACAATCAATCCTAACAGCAATTATTCACTACTGAGCCACAAGAGTCTTATTCCCATCTCCTTTCACCAGCCCTGTCCAGACAGGTTGGAAACCATTCAGTAGGGATTCTACCTCCCTCTGCACCCTCTGAAACTAGGCTCACTCTTGAAAGCTTGTAAGCCAGTCACTTCATGCCTTGTAGCCCCTCATTTTGGGTAGCCAATGTTTAACTTGCCCATCCCTGTCACCCATGTGTACTGAGGGGTGGGAAGGCTCCTCACTGTCAAGATTCATTCCCTCTTTTTGAGCTACTACATCCATAAGTATAGATCAATTTCAGAGGGGCTGTGTGCTGATGGCCTGGGGCACACACTTGCAGGGTGTACCCTTTGGTTGTTTTAATCATTATATATTCCTGAATGCTTTGGTGTACATCAAAAAACAAAACAAAACACACACACACACACACACACACACACGCACACACACACGCACACCAAAAAACAGAGAGAATGGATAGAAGCAAATGCTTTTGAAATGATGATGCATGGACGGGATTGTAATCATTACAATGAAACAAAATATGGCAGGATGAATGTAAAGTTGATGGTCTACCATGTCAACTATCATTCAATTCATAATAAAAACATTTTTAAAAAAAGCAAATATCAAGATAATCATTAGACCTATGAAGCAAGGTACAAATACTAAGTGCCCACACATTGCTTCCAAACAGTGTAGATAACACTGGAAATCAAACCAGTGCTTTCAAGTCAATTCATACTTATAGTAACCTTACATGCAATTTCCAAGACTGTAAATCTTTATAGGAACAGACAGCCTCTTCCTTCTCCCACAAATCAACTGGTGGGTTTGAACTACCAACTTTGTGGTTAGCAGTCTGATGTTAAAATAGCACCCTGTCTCTGTCCTTATGAAATATTGTGGATATTCTTTCCTTGCTTACAATGTTTTCTAATATTATGAACGTTTTACTTGCCTTTCCATGGGAACTGACAGCTTGGATGGACCACTGAGCACACAGATCCAGATTTGGAAAATGGACCTTCGGGAAAATCACTTCTCCCCAGAAGACTGTCAGCAAAAGTTGGACCAGATATAAAGCAGCAACAGCCACACATACAAAGAGAAAGCAATTCTGGGTAGAGTGTGAGAAATGGTAGGTAGAAAATCTGCTTTATTTAGGGCTACATCAGGCTTTGAAGAGTATGTTGTTGTTGTTGTCAGGTGCCATCAAGTCGGAACCAACTCATAGCGACCCCATGCACAGCAGAACGAAACAATGTCCGATCCTGGGCCAACCTCACTACTACTGCCACACTTGAGTCCATCAATGATGCCACCTGGCCAATCCATCTCGTTGGGGGTCTTCTTCTTTTTCTCTGATCCTCCACCTTACCCAGCATGACATCCTTCTCCAGCGACTGTTCCCTCCTGACAATATGTCCAAAGTATGAGAGACGAAGCTTAGCCATCTTGGCCTCCAAGGAGCACTCTGGCTGCACTTCTTCCAAAATTGGATGTAATTGGATGTACCCAGCACCTGTTGGGGAATCCTGGTGTGGTTATGTGGCTTAATGTGCTGGACTGCCAAGTCACTTTGAACTACAAGGTTCAAGCTCATCTGCTGCTCCTCAGAAACTCTATACAGAGTCGCTAAGGGTCGAACTGACTCGATGGCACTTAACAACAACAAGCACCTATAGGAGGGGCATGCTGTGCATACCTAGCCCTGTGTGCTCTTCTTAAGATACCCACTCCCACATTCTCCAGCAGTCCTCTAGCTTTCTGATCAGCCCCCTTGGCCAGTAGCAGATTTTTGCCTCCATTTCCCAGGTGAGCACATTACATTATCCAGTCTCTCAGCCTCAGCTGCCACCTCTCTTATGCTTGTTACTCTGTAACTCATGAAGAAGCATGAACCCCTCTGGTACAAACTCCTTGATCTCTTCCTCCTATAGGAGCAAAACCCCAGTGCACTCTATCCTGGCATCATTTTCAGACAAGACAAAAGAACTACAGAGAATTTTATGATTCAATAGTGAGTCATTGGTATCATGACTAATTGCAACTGTCTCAACTGTAAAAGTAGAAGTTTTGTAACAAATCAGGGGAGTAGTTAATCTTACATCCCAGGACCAGAGAACTCTAGGATCATCAAGGGAGAAAAGCACAAGCGGAATGTGGGACCATGTCCAGAAAAGCAGCAACACCAGAGATGAAGGCAGAGATGAGGACATGGAGAGAGGGAGCAGCTGAGGACTCTAGACTCATGGAAAGAGAGGGACTGGGTGCTGGCATCCAGGAGGCAGGCTTGCAGAATGTACCCTTTGGTTATTTAAATAATTACATATCCCTGAGTGTTTTTTGTGTATATTAAAAAAAAAAAGCCAACAGAGGGATTAGAAGCAAATACTGTTGAATGATGATGCTCAGAGGAGATTGTAATCATTGCAATGAAATGATGAATGTAAAACTGATGTTCTCCCATGTAAACTATCACTCAGTTCACAATAAAAACTTTTTTAAAAAAAATTACAAACAAAGAACTAGAAGGTCTGAGTTTGAGAGGAACCATGTTGTTAGGTTAAATGAGTTGATTTTGAATCAGAGCAACCCCATGTGACAGAGCAGAACTGTCCCTATACAGTTTTCTTGACTGCAATCTCTATGCAGAAAGATCACCAAGTCTTTCTCCCACTGAGTCACTTAGCCATTGAGCTACCAAATCTCCTTGGTTGGAGCCACATATTCCATGCAATACAAGAGCCACATGATAGCAATGTAACAATGTCCCAAATCAACAGAGGGGAGGATGAGTTAAGGCAATCAAAACAAGAGTTTTCAAAACATTTTCACCTTGTGTTAAAAATCTCAAACATGAATAGAGTTGTTGTTGTTGTTAGGTGCCATGGAGTCTATTCTGACTCCTAGCGACCCTGAACAGAGTTTCCGAGGCTGTACATCTTTACTGGAGCAGAAAGCCTCATCTTTCTCCTGTGGAGCAGCTGGTAGTTTCGAACTGCTGACATTGCGGTTTGTGGCCCGATTCGTAACCACTACTCTACCAGAGTTCCTTATGAATAGAGTAGGCAGCCTCAAAGATGGCCTCCAATGATGGTGTTTTCAGGTATCCACACTCTTGGGTGGTTCCCCCACACGGTACAAAAGTTGGTCAGGTAGCCTATTAAGTGTTATGGAAAGACTATGATTTCCATATTAAATTATCTTTCTCTCATCTTTTTGTTCCGAGAAGTCAGCTGTTGTGTGGGGACACTAGGGGAGAGACCCATATAGTGAAGAACTAAACTTCATACCACTAGCCAGGAAGCAACTAAGACTGCCAGCAAGCACAGATACAAGCCTGCAAGCCCAGCACACCTCCAAGTGGGACTCTAACCCCCTCTGACCGCTAGACTATGACCTCATGGGAGGCTTAAATTAGACTGTCTACCAAAATTCTCCCAGATTCCTGACCCACGGTGCTGAGAGATAATAAACGTTTCTTTCATTAACTTTCTAAATTTCAAAGAGCAACTATTTGTAATACAGACTAGGTACTAGCACCCAATGGAGCTGCTCTTCTCTGCCTTACAGGGTGTCCATGAGACTGAATCAACTCCATTACATCGGGTTGTGTTGTTGTTCAATGGTGCCTAACAACGACAACAAAACCCACTGCAGGAGAGTCAGTTCTGACTCATGGCTCCCTGGTAAGGCAGAGTAGAAAAACTCTATTGGGTTTCCAAGACTGTACATTTTTATGGGAACAGATGTCCTCATCCTCTTTCTCCTGTGGAGCAGACCGGTCTAAAAGCAGAAATATTCAAACAACTTTCTTCTTCAGGAAATGACAATGCTTAGCACTCCCCAAAGCACAGTAAATAATAGACAAACAGTAAACAACAACAACAAAAAAGAGGTATTCTGTATGAAAGATGCAATGTGTAAGGAAATGAGGCCTTTATATGATCTTTTATTCTTAATTCCAAAAAGGGGCCCCATTGTTGTCTACTTCCACCTGGTTAAAGTTGATATACTCTGGTGTAAATTGATATGCAAGGGGCTCTGGTAGCGTAGTAGATTACAAAGTGGCATGCTAACCACGAAGTCAGCAGTTCGAATCTAACAGGTGCTCTGTGAGAGAAAGAAGAGGCTTTCTGCTCCCATAAAAATTTACAGCCTCAGAAACCCTATATAGGGTTGCTATGAATCAGAATGGATTCAGTGGCACCAAACCACCACCGCATCAAAGAGTTATACACAATTATCTTATTGAAAATTTCTTCACCAGTTATTTGGTAAATAGACTACCTAAAGCTCTTTCTAAATCAGAAACAAAACTCACTGTCATGGAATCAATTTCTACTCATAGTGACCCAATAGAACAGAGTAGAACTTCCTCGTGTGGTTTCCAAGGCGGCCACCTTTGTGGTAGCAGGCTGCCACATCTTTCCCCCACAGAGCAGCTGCTGGGTTGAACTGCCAGCCTTTTGGTTGGCAGCTGAATGCTTTAATCACTGCTCCACAAGGGATTACTTGACACTTTTATATTTGAAGTATATTAAATAAAAATAATAAAATAACCAAAATCATGTTTTTGTCTAACTATAAGATTAATAATCATAATACACACGTTTTCATTGCTGTCTTTTTCCTTTTTTCACATTTTGTTATGGATTCCAAACAAAGTAGAGGCTGATGTTGTTGTTAAGTGCCTTCTAGTTATTTGGGACTCATAGACACCCCATATAGGGTTTCCAAGGAGCGACTGGTGGGTTTGAACCACCGACCTTGCAGTTCAAACAAACCTTTTGGTCTAGTGCATTATCCCACAGCACCGTGCCAGGACTCCACATAAAAGGTGGAGAGACTAATAAATTAACCCTATCTACAAATGACCCCTATCTACAAATCCAGACTCACAATGTGGTGTTGTAGGATAATCACTAGACTGACAACTGAAAGGTTGGTGGTTCAAATCCACCAGCTGCTCTTTGGAAACCCTATATGGGGTTGTTATGAGTTGGAATGGACTAGACAGCACATAACAACAACAAATCTGAAAATCCTGGTGTAGCACTATAAGATAATCACTGAACTGCTAACCACAAGGTTGATGGTTCAAACCTACCAACTGCTTCTTGAGTTAAATATGGTCAATATGAATTAAACATGACAGACTGAACATAACAACAATCTGTCAATCACTCAGTTTCGACCATTATTAAAGTCTACATTCTTACTTTTATGTATTTACACAAACATATTCTAAAGGAAATTGCATATTATATAATTTTTTCATAAATACTTTAATATTATCTCTAATAGATATAGATATTTAACATAACCAAAATAACATCACATACACTTCAAATTAGTTTTAATGTCTTAATATCTTCTAATAACTAGCCAATTTTAAACATTTTTGATGGCTTACTCAGGGATTAAAAATATTTTTGAACCTGTGTCTAGAATATAGAGTTCATAGTTGGCACAATCAGTTGAGAGCTGGCATATTAACTGAAAGGTTGGAGTTCAAACCCACCTAGAGATACATAGGAAGAAAGGCATACACATCTCTAAAAGGCCACAGCCTTGAAAATCCTGTGGAGCAGAGTTCTATTCTGAAACATCTGGGCTTGAAACAAGTCAAAATCAATTCAACAGCAACTCTTTTGGGTTTGCTTTTGCTTTTTAACATATTTTTTAAAACATGTTATTGTTGCTAGGTGCCATAAAGTTGGAACTGATGCATAGCAACCCTATGCACAACAGAACAGCCAACATCACAATCATTGCTACACCTGAGCCCATTGCTGCTGCCACTGGGCCAATCCATCTCATTGGGGGTCTTCTTCCATTTCACCAAACATGACATCCTTCTCCAGTGACAGGGCCGAAGTATAATAGATGAAGTCTGGCCATCCTGGCTTCCAAGGAGCACTCTGGCTGTACTTGTTCCAACACAGATCTGTTTGTTCTTTTGGCCATCCATGGTACCTTTAATAACTGTCACATGCATATGAGGTTATAGAAAATACCATGTCTTGGATCAGGCTTGGGTTAGTCCTCAAACTGACATCTTTGCTCTTCAACACTTTAAAGAGGTGTTGTGCAGCAGATTTGCCTAATACAATGCGTTGTTTGATTTCTTGACTGCTGCTTCCATGAGAGTTAATAGTTGATCCAAGAAGAATGAAGTCCTTGACAACTTCAATCTTTTCTCTGTTGATAAGAATGTTGTTTATTTGTCCAATGATGAGGATTTTCATTTTCTTTACATTGAGATGCAACCCATACTGAAGGCTGTGGTCTTTGATCTTCATCAGTATGTATTTTAAGTCCTCTTTACTTTCAACAAATACATAAATGCTTTTTAAATATGCAAACTGCAATTGCATATACTATTTACAACATACAAATATTAAAAATAAAGGTAAGATAAATCTTAAAAATTAATGTAAACTGATTGGTTAATAGCACCTCCAGACTTCAGTGGATTTCCTTTGCAGTGTATCTCCAACTTGGAGAACTAACTAATAATTCAAAAATTGGGGTGAACTTTAATATCTCAAGTTCATGCATATGTATTGTGAGCCTATCAAGAGTGGAAATGCAAAACAGAATTTCAAATCCTCACGTTCTCCTAATTTTCTGGAGTCATGAAGACTGAATAAACCCCTGAAACTATTGTCCTGAACTAACCTTTAAACCTTAAGTCCAAAGTATGCCTCGAAGGCTTCTTAACATCAAATAATAGTTTAGTATACCCAGTAAAGAATATCTGCCTCGAGCATTATACGGTTTCAAGATTTACCTATATGAAATCCAGTTCAGAAGGTCAATTTGAAAGATTGCATAGGAAACTCAGCGGCAGTGAGCTTTTGGTAACGGAGATGGAACTATTCAATATACAAGGAAGGTGAAAACGATTGTACAACTCGAAGAATATGGTTAATGTCACTGACTTGTACATGTAGAAATTAGTGAATTGGTATAAGCTCTACTGTATATACTTTCAAAAACAACAACAAAAAATCATTTTTAATGTATCATTTGATGCCATTATTAAGATTGTTATTTCAGATTTGATGGCTCTTTTTAACCGCAACAAATTTGGTATATCTACAATATGGAACTTTACCAATTTTTTCATATTTATGATAATGAGCTGAATGAACTGAAATGACTGTCAAACTAATCTTTATACAGTTTGGCTTTTTTTCCCATTTACTGAGTTCAGCCAAGTTGCAATATATTTAGTGATAAACCCCAACCTCTCCTTTCTAAGTCTTCCTGAATCACATTATCAGGAAGCCAGTCACTGCAATTCTAAGACCCTTGTGTTATCACATTCCCAGTTTAGAATCAAACAAGAAATACTTGTATGACACTGTCCAAGTTCAGGAGAAGCAAAAGCCATTTTTTTCATATGACAGGCATGCTGTGGGCTGTAGGAGAAGGCATAGATGACGTTTGTGTGCCCAGATTTTTAGTTGTTTAAGTCAAGTCCATTGTAGTATAATTTATATTCCACTAACTTAATCTTTTGTTGACAGACATTCGATGAACTTGGACAAATGTAAACTGCTATGTATACCATTAAGGAGCTCTGGTAGCGCAGTGGTTACGAATCAGACTGTGAACCGCAAGATCAGCAGTTCAAAACTACCAGCAGTTCCGTGGGAGGAAGATGAGGCATTCTGCTCCCATAAAGATTTACAGCCTCGAAAATCCTGTACAGGGTCACTATGAGTCGGAACCGATTCCATGGCACACAGCCACCAGCCACCACCATGTATACCATTAACACCATTTTTGTTCAGATCGTTTTGACTTTCCCAGAACGTCAAGTTAGTGAAATGACACAATTTTCAGCCTTTTGAGTCTGGATTTCTATGTAGGATAGTGCTTCTGAGACTCATCCATTTTGTTACATGTTATCAGTCATTGTTATTACTGAGTGCTATTCCATTGTATGAATAGGCCACAAATTATTTATCCATTCACAACTTGATGACATGTTAGTTGTTTCCAGTTTTTAACAATTCTTACTAAAGTGTTGATAACATTCAGATGTAGGAACTTTGAAGGACATATATTTTTCCATTTCTCTTGGGTAAATAACAGGAACTAGAGTATCACTTTATAAGAAATTTCCAAATCACTTTCCAAAGGGATGATCCCTTCTCATTCCTACCAACAATTTATAAGAAGTCCAGTTGCTCTGTAAACTCACCTGAAGTCAGTATTGCCAGTATTTTTCATCTTAAACATTTTGGTAGATGGTTAGAGTTATGTTATTGTGATTATAATTTGTGTTTCTCAAATAAATAATAACAGTATTGCCTAAAAGGAGTTCAAGAGCTGTCTCTTATTTAGTGATGTTGCTATATAATTTATCCATTTTTAATGTGGGTTATTGTTTTCCTATTATTTAATTCAAGTCCTTTATATATGTTTTGGAAAATATATCCAAGTCCTTTATATATGTTTTGGAAAATATATTCTCCCAATCTGTGACCTGTCTTTTATTTTTGTACAAAGTGTTTTCCTATAAGCAGAAGAATTTAATTTTTTATGTAGCCCAATTTGTCATTTTTTTGCATTTATAATATGTGGTTTTATTCCCATCTAAGAATTCATTTGGAGTGCAGTGGCTTTGCAGAATCAACACTGGACTGTGAGCCACAAGGCTGGCAGTTTGAGCCCAACAGTTGTTCCACAGGAGAAAGATGAATCTTTTTGCTCCTGCAAAGATTTACAGCCTGGGAAACCCTCTACAGGTCTACGGTTAGTCAGAACTGACTAGACGGCACTTAACAACAACAAGAATTAATTATTTAACTTAAAGTCACTAAATTTTCCCCTATGTTTGCTTTAGAAGTCTTACAGTTTTATGTTTAGCTTCATATCTATTATTTGTTTAAAGGTATTTTTAATCTGGTGTATAAGGCTTAACAATGTAAAGGATGAAGTTTGTTTATGTGCATACAAATGTCTAATTTTTTCCATCATGATTTTAAGAAATGACTATATTGTCTCCATTAACTTGTTTTTGTACCTTAGTCCTGGTGTGGTGTTGTAGGATAAGCAATCATCCATAAAGTCAGTTTGAACCACAAGGTCGGCAATTCAAACTCACCATCCCATCACTCCTCAGAAACTGACTCAACAACACTTAACATCAGCAACAACAGTCCATGTTGTTAACAATCAGCCAAAAATCAGTGGGCCTATTTTTGAATACTCTGTGTTCATTTTATAATTAGGGTTACTGTGTGTTCAAAATCAGGAAAGAGGTGTGTGAAGGTTGCATCCTTTCACCAGGCTTATTCAATCTGCATGCTAAGCAAATAGTCTAAGAAAATAGATTATATGAAGAAGGACACAGCATCAGGGTTGTCGGAATAACTCATTAACAGTCTGTGTCACACAGATGGCACAGCCTTACATGCTGGGAATGAAGAGGACTTGAAGGCTTACTTACAAAGATCAAAGACGACAACCTTCAGTACGAATTACACTGCAACATCAAGAAGACAAAAATCGTCACAACAGGACTAACAAACAGCATCATGATAAACAGGGAAAAGATGGAAGCTATCAATGATCTCATTTTACTTGGCTTTACAATCAGCATAGTGGTTACAAATCGGGCTGCTAACCTCAAGGTCGGCAGTTCGAAAACTACCAGCTGTTCTATGGGAGAAAGATGAGACTTTCTGCTCCTGTTAAGATTTGCAGCCTCAGAAACCCTGTAGAGGGTTACTATGAGTCAGAACCAACTCCACAGTACTTAACAACAACAACAACAACAATCAGCACATGCGGAAGCAGCAATGGAAGAAATCCAATGACGTACTACAATGGGCAAATCTGCTGCAAAGGACCTAATTAAATTGTTAAAAAGTAAAGATGTCATTTTAAGGACTAAGGTGCGCTTGACCAAAGCCATGGTATTATCACCTCATATGCATGTGGAAATTGGACATTGAATAAGGGAGATGGAAGAAGAATTATACTTTAGAATTACAGTATTGGTAAAGACTACTGAATATACCATGGACTGCCAGAAAAACAAACAGATTTGTCTTGAAAGAATGATAACCAGAATGTTACTTGAAAGCCAAGTGGTGAGACTTCATCTCGTGAGACTTTGTCTCGTGTACTTCAGACATTCTATTAGGAGGCACCAGTCCTTGGAGAAGGACATCATTCTTGGTAAAGAAGAGGGTCAGTGAGAAAAGGAAGCCCCTCAACAAGATAGATTGACAAAGTAGCTGTAACAATTGGATTAAGCATATCAGCTATTGTGAGGTTGGTACAGGATGGGACAGCGTTTTGTTCTGCTGTAGCTGGGGTCAGGAAGAATGAGTCTGAGCCAATTCACTGGCATCTGACAACAGCTTTATAATAAGTCTTGAAATTAAGTAGTGTGAGTCCCCAATTATGTTTTCCTTTTTCAAAATTGTTTAGACAATGTTTTCTTTGCTTTTGATATATCCTTCATGATCTGCTTGTCAATTTCTACTAATATGTTTCCTGAGATTTTAATGAGGATTGCATTGAATCCAAATGTCAATTTGGCAAGAATCAATGAACTTAAAAATATGCAGTATTCTGATACATGAGTCTCTTTAATTGTTGAAATGTTTGATTTCTATCTTCCTTGTTTTATAATTTTCTGCATGCAAATATGTAACATATTTTTTATATTTACCTCTTAGTGCTTCATGTGTTTTATTATAAATAGCATTGACTTGTTTTCCCACTTTATTTTGCTTTTGCATAGAAATGCAGTTGGTTTATATATGTTGGCCATCATGCTATCTATGAATAAAGACAAATTTTATCACTTCTTTTTAAATCTATATGAATTTTGTTTCCTTTATTTTTCCCCCTCAGTGCAAAAGTTAGGACTTATAATTCTATTTAAAATAGAATATGTGACAAAAAGAACAAGATAGCTTTATTCTCAGTATTGAGGGAATATCTCAGGACTTTCACCATTAGATAAGGTGTTAGCTATAGGATTTTTATGGTTTTGTTCATGTTAAATGTGTCTAGTCATTCCTGAGTCATAATGACACTGTACAGGGTTTCTGAGGAGCCACTGGTGAGTTTGAACCACCAACCTAGCAAGTTCAAACTGACCTTGCAGTCCAGTGCTTATCCTACAATGACACCCCAGGATTCTATGTTGTCATTAGGTGCCATCAAGTTGGTACCAACCCATAGCGACCTTATGCACAGCAGAAGGAAACAATGCCAGATCCTGGGCCAAACTCACAACTGTTGCCATGCTTGAGTCCATCGATGCTGCCACTTGGCCAATCCACCTCATTAGGAGTCGTCCTCTTTTTCTCTGACCCTCCACCTTATCAAACATGACATCCTTCTCAAGCGACTTGTTCCTCCTGACAATATGTCCAAAGTATGAGAGACGAAGTTTGGCCATCTTAACCTCTAAGGACTACTCTGGTTGCACTTCTTCCAAAATGGATCTATTGGTTCTTTTAGCAGCCCATGGCACTTTCAATATTCTCCTTCAATACCATAACTCAAAAGCATCAATTCTTCTATGGTCTTCCCTATTCACTGTCCAACTTTCGCATGCATATGAGGTTATTGAAAACACCATAGCTTGCATCAGGCACACCTTAGTCCTCAAGCTTACATCTTTGTTCTTCAACACTTTAAAAAGGTCTTGTGCAGCAGTTTTGCCTAATGCAATACATTGTTTGATTTCTTTACTGCTGCTTCCGTGAGTGTTGATAGTTGATCCAAGAAGAATGAAGTCCTTGACAACTTCAATCTTTTCTCTGTTGATAAGAATGTTGTTTATTGATCCAGTGGTGAGGATTTTTGTTTTCCTTACATTGGGATGTAATCCATACAGAAGGCTGTGCTCTTTGATCTTCATCAGTAAATGTTTTAAGTCCTCTTCACTTTCAGCAAACAAGGTTGTATCATATGTAATGAGTTGTTAATGAGTCTTCCTCCAATCCTAACACCACATTTTTCTTCATATAACCCAGCTTCTTGGTTTATTTGCTCAGAATACAGGTTGAATAAGTACAGTGAAAGAATACAACCTTGTAGCACACCTTTTTTGATTTTAAGCCATTCAGTGTTCCCATGTTCTGTTTGAATAACTGCTTCTTGGTCCAGATACAGATTCCTTATGAGCACAATTAAGTGTTCCAGAACACTCATACTTCACAATATTGTCCATAGCTTGTCATAATCCACACAATCAAAAGCCTTTGTGTAGACAATAAAGCACAGGTAAACATCTTTCTGATATTCTCTGCTTTCCGCCAAGATCCATCAGACATCAGCAATGATATCCCTCATTCCACGGCCTTTTCTGAATCCAGCTTGAACCTCTAAAAGTTCTCTGTCAATGTATGATTGCAGCCATTTCTCTATTACCCTCAGCAAAATTTTACTTGCATGGGATATCAAAGAGATTGTCCGTTGATTTTCACATTCTGTTGGGTCACCTCTCTTTGGAATGGGCACAAATATGGATCTCTTCCAATCAGTCTCCAAGATAGTCTTCCAAATTTCTTAGTAGAGATGAGTGAGTGCCTCCTGTGCCGCCTCACTTTCTTGAAAGATTTCAATTTTTACTCCATCAATTCCTGGTGCCTTGCTCTTTGCCAATTCTTTCAGTGCAACTTGGACTTCCTCCTTCAGTATCATTGGCTCTTTATCATATGCTACCTCTTGAAATGGTTGAGCATTAACCATTTCCTTTTGGTACAGTGACTCTGTATTCCTTCCATCTTCTCTTGATGCTTTCTGCATCATTCAATAATTTGCCTAGAGAATCTTTGAATAATGAAATTTGAGGCTTGAATGTTTTCTTCAGTTCCCCCAGCTTGAGAAATGCTGAGCATGTTCTTCCTTTTTGGTCTGATTCCAGATCTTTGCACATTTTGTTATAATATTTGGCTTTATCTTCTCGAGCTGATCTTTGAAATTTTCTGTTCAACTATTGGACTTCCTCATATCTTCCATTTGCTTTAATATCTCTACACTGCAGAGCAAGTTTCAGTGTTTCTTCTAACGTCCATTTTGACCTTTTCCTTCTTTCTTGCCTTCTTAATGACTTTTTGCTTTCTTCATGTATGATGTTCTTGATGTCATCCCACAACTCTTCTGGTCTTTGGTCTTTAGTGTTTAATGTATCAAATGTGTCCTTCAGATGATCTCTAAATTCAAGTGGGATATATTCAAGGTCATATTTTGGCTCTTGTGGACTTGTTTCCATTTTCTTCAGCTTCAGTTTGAATTTGCATATGAGTAATTGATGGTCTGTTCCACAGTCTGCCCCTGGCCTTGTTTTGACTGATGATATGGAGCTTTTCCGTTGTCTCTTTCTGCAGAAATCAAATACACAATTTGATTTCTGTGTATTCCATCTGATGAGGTCCATGTGTATAGTCATCTCTTAGGCTGTCTAAAGAAGGTATTTGAAATGAAGAAATCATTGGTTTTGCAGAATTCTATCATGCATTCTCTAGCATCATTTCTATCACCAAGGCCATACTTTGCAACTACTTATCCTTCCTCTTTGCTTCCAACCTTTGCATGCCAATCACCAGTAATGATCAATACATCTTGATTGCATATTTGATCGATTTCAGCTTGGAGAAGTTGGTAGAATTCTTCCATTCCATCATCACTGTCTTTAGTGGTTGGTGCGTAAATTTTAATAATAGTGGTATTAACTGGGCTTCCCTGTAGGCGCATGGATATTGTCCTATCACAGACAGTGTTGTACCTCATGACTGATCTGGATATGTTGTTTTTGACAATAAATGCAACACCATTCCTCTTCAATTTGTCATTCCTGGCATAGTAAACCATGTGGTTGTCAGATTAAAAATGGCCAAAACCAGTCCATTTCAGCTCACTAATGCCTAACATATTGATGTTTATGTGTTCCATTTCATTTTTGACAACTTCCAATTTTCCCTGATTCATACTTCGTACATTCCATGTTCTAATTTTCAATGGTTGTTTACAGCTGTTTCTCTTCATTTCAAGTTGTGCCCCATCAGCAAATGAAGGTCCCGTGGGCTTTTCTCCCATCGGCTTTACTCCATTCATGTCATACCAGTCAATGTCACTTTGGGGAGGCAGCTCTTCTCTAGTAGCATTTTGAGTGCCTTCCATCCTGAGGGGCTCATTTTCCGGCACTATGTCTGAGAGTGTTTTTCTGCTACTCATAAGGTTTTCAGTGACTAAATATTTGGAAGTAGTTTGTTACTCTTTCTTCCTAGTCTGTCTTTGTCTGGAAGCTCATCTGAAACCTGTCCAACATGAGTGACCCTGCTGATATTTAAAATACTGGTGGCATAGCCCTCAGAATCACTGCAACTCACAAGCCACCACAGGCTTTTCATAGAGGTCCTTCATCAGGTTGAAGCTCCATTCTACTCATCACTGCAAACCACAAGGTCAGCAGTTCAAACCTTGTATGGGTTAGTCAAGAGTTGGAACTGGCTTGATCACACTTAACAACTACAGCAACAATAATTTCCTATATTAAATCCCTTTTCCATGAAATATACAGAGTGGTTTTAGTTTTCCTGGCATAAAACTCACAACTCGGGATACAGAATGCTTGATAACAATTAACTTCCCAATAACTCCATTGGTATTTTAAATATGTCGCTATTTAAGCACACATTTTAAAACTTTTTTTTTTTTTAATTTAGAATGGATTTAGATTTATAGAAAAGTTATGAAGATACTACAGAGAGAACTCTTTTACAAGTGTTTGTATAGGCACTATTTACAATTTTCTTGGGTACACCTAGGAAAGGAATTCCCTTGGGTACACACCAAGAAGTGGAATTGTTACAGAGCTCAGTGGCTCTGTAGGATAAACACTGGACTGTGAAACACAGCATCAGTAATTTGAGACCACAAGCTGCTCTGCAGATAAAGATGAGGCTTTTTGCTCCCACAAAGATTTACAGCCTCAGAAAATATATCCATGGTTGCTATGAGTCAGAACCAACTCAACAGCACTTAACAATCATGATTGACAAATATATATTTAACCTTTTGAGGAACTGCTGTTGTTGTTGTCAGGTGCCATTGAGTCGGAACCGACTCATAGCGACCCCATGCACAGCAGAACGAAACAATGCTCGATCCTGGGCCAA
>NW_006408662.1:5995066-6000806 GCF_000296735.1 Chrysochloris asiatica
TTTCCTTCTTTCTTGTCTTCTTAATGACTTTTTGCTCTCTTCATGTATGATATTCTTGATGTCATCCCACAACTCTTCTGGTCTTCGGTCTTTAGTGTCCAATTCATCAAATCTGTTCTTAAGATGATCTCTAAATTCAGGATCCCCCTAAAATGACCTAGAAGGTGCAGAGCGCCCCACCGCTCCTATCCTGGGGCAGCCCCGTCTCCAGAGGCATTCCCGTTTGACCTAGTCTAACCAACCCCTATATATCTATATATCTTGAGGAACTGCTAGTCTTGTAAAAAAAAACATCAAAGCAGGTGGACCATTTTACTTTCCCACCAGCAGCAGTGTACAAAGATACAGATTGTTGTGCATCCTTAATGGAACTTGTTACAACTGCCTTTTTTTTTTTATACCATTCTAGCATTTTCAATCTACAATTCCCTGGTGGCTAATGGTATGTGCTTATTGGTCATTTGGGCATCTTCTTTGGACAAATGACAATTCAGATCTTTAGTCTACTGTTTAATTGGGTCAGTTGTCTTTTTCTTATTGAGTTGTAAAAATTCTTGATGTATTCCACATAAAAATTTCTTATAAGATACATGATTTGCAAATAGCTTCTCCCATTTGGTGATTTCTCTTCGCATGTTCTTGATATTATTCTTTGCAGCACAAAATAGTTTTAATTTGATGAAGTCCAGTTTATCTATTTTTTTCTTACATTACTTAGCTTTTTAAAAAAAGATAAAGTTCACCTTTTTACTTCCGTTATCTGTAAGTCTTCATTGAGTCATCACACATAAGTATCATAATTGCTAAATGTTTCAACACATCTAACTCACCAGTTCGAAGTCGTGTTTCAACTATAATTTTCAATCAAAGAATTAACATTGCCTTCAGTGAAAATAACTAATTTTAGGCTATTGTTTTCTTTGTCAAGAGTCTGAATTTCCTAGACAAGGAGTATTCAGGTCCCTGCAGCTTGGAAACTGAGTCTGTGAGATTACATGTCCTCTCATTGATGGCCTTTTCAAGAGGTATGTTTCCTGTCTAGTTAAATTCTCATCAAGTTTCAGTCCAAATAAAGCTGACAGAGTTTTCAGATTTGGAGTATGAAGGGTGGAGAGTTTCTGGTGAAAGTTTCTGTGGACATTTGTTTTTTCTAGTTTTAGGCTTGCCAATCAAAGACATAAGTAAGCCAAAGCTTAACCTAGCACAGACTAAACAACCAGAAGATTGGTGACGGGGAATTGCTTGCAAAGGGATTTCCTGTGTGGTTTGGAGGTTAGTGGTATTGTCGGTTAGTGGCAGTCAGCTGGTTGAGGGGTTTTATCTATGACTCAACATATCTTCATAAATGCAAAGCCCCATTTGCTCATCTAAAGATCATCTGCAGTTCAAAGACTGGAATTTTCATTTTACTCTATTTGAAAAAGATCAGATCCCCAGAAAAATATGGTATTCCTAGTGACAGTCACCTGCAACAGGACTTTAAGTCCTGTTTCCAATGATTTGGAGCTAGAACTCTTAAATTAAAAGAGAAAGGTCAGATAACAATGAAAATATCCAAGAACCACAGAATGGTACTCAGAAAGGATAGACTAGAATTTACCTATTTTAATGACTTCCATAAACTTTTCAGAATTTCACACTGATTACCAGCAGAACTATGTAACTAAACTTCAGTTTTATTAATATTCTGACAGTGGATATTATGAGTGGTCCAAAGAGTAACTCAAGTAGACAAATTAAAATGTAATGAAATGTGCAAAGCCCTGGAGTTAGAAAACCAAAAGGGAAGAACATTCTCAGCATTTTTTAAGCTGAAAGTTCTGAAGAAAAAAATCCAAGCCTCAAAATACACTATGGAAAGATTAAATTGACAAAGTGTTGAACAATGAAGAAAGCATCAAAAGAAGATGGAAAGGATACACAGAACCACTGTACCAAAAAGAATTGGTCAATGTTCAATCACTTCAAGAGGCAGCATGTGATCAAGAAACCATGGTATTGAAGGAAGAAGTTCTAGCTGCACTGAAGGCATTTAGAAGAACAAGGCTCCAGGAATTGACCATATACCAAAGAAGACGTTTAAAAAAATGTATGCAACACTGAAGGCCAAGAAATTTGGAAGACAACTATTTGAAACAGATCCATATGTGTATCATTCAGAAGATAGGTGATCCAATAGAATGAAGAAATTTCAAACAAGATCATTAATATCACATGCAAATCAAATTTTGATTAAGATCATTTAAAAATTGTTGCAGCAATACATCAACAGTGAACTGCCAGAAATTCAAGCCAGATTCAGAAGAGGATGTGTAATGAAGCCTATCATTGCTTATTTCAGATGGCTGTTGGCTGAAAGCAGAGAATACCAGGAAGATGTTTACCTTTGTTTTATTGACTATGCAAAGACAGTCAATTGAAAAGAGTGGGAACTCTTCATTGGAACCCTTCATTGGCTCCTGTGGAACCCGTACATAGACCAAGAGGCAGCCATTTTTATAGAACAAGAGGATAATGCATGGTTAAAAATCAAGAAAGATGTGTGTTCAAGTAGTATCCTTTCACCATACTTTTTAAATCTGTATACAAATAATTCAACAATCTGAACTATATGAAGAAGAACTTGGCATCAGGATTTGAGGAAGACTCATTAACCACCTGAGATATGCAGATGGACACCCTTGCCTGCTGAAAGCAAAGACCATTTGAAGCACTTACTGATGACAGCCTTCATTATGGATAACATCTCAACAGAAAGAAAGCAACAATCTTCATAACTTGACAAAAAAAACAGCATCATGATAACTGGAGAAAAGACTGAAGTGTACAAGGATTTCATTTTACTTGAGACTACAATCAACACTCATGCAAGTAGCAATAAAGAAATCAAATGACATATTGCATTGGACAAATTGTGCAAAGGACCTGCTTAAAGTGTTAGAAAAAATGTCACTCTGAGGACTAAGTTGTGTCTGACTGAAGTCATGGTATATTCAATCACCTCATATGCTTTGTTAAATTGGGTCCTGAATAAAGAAGCTCAAAGAATAATTAATGCATTTTGAATTATGATGTTGGCCAAGAATAGTTTATACATCATAAGTTGCCCAAAGAACAAACAAATCTGTCTTGAAAGAAGTACAGCCAGATGCTCCTTTGAAGCAAGGATGACAAGATTTCATCTCACATACTTTGGACATGTTATCAGAAGGGATCAATGCCTGAGAAGGGATATCATACTTGGAAAAATAGAGGGCTAGCAAGACAGAGGAAGATCCTCAACAAGCTGGATTGACACAGTGGTTGCAACAGTGGGCTCAAAGATAGTAACAATAATGACCATGGCATGGGGGTGGTTATGTGCTGTGGAGTTGGAATCGACTCATAGCGACCCTGTACGGGGTTTCTGAGGCTGTAAATCTTTACAGGAGCAGATAGCCTCATCTTTCTGCCACGGAACAGCTGGTAGTTTCGAACTGCTCACCTTAAGGTTTGCAGCCTGATTCGTAACCACTATGCTACCTGCCTATGTTTCATTATATTGGTGAAGAGGGTCTCTCTGATTCAGAGTCACCACTCGTCTGTCATTTTCTCCTACAGTGGTAGATTGCATGTTGCTGTGATGCTGGAAGCTATGCCACTGGTATTTAAAATATCAGCAGGTCACCTACGGTGGACAGGTTTCAATGGAACTTCCAGAAGAAGACAGACTAGGATGAAGAAGAGGTGGACTATGTCTGAATGTTTAGCCTCTGGGAACCTTATGAATAACAGTATATAACACAGTCAAATAGCACCAGAATATTGGAACATTATGAATAGCACCAGACTATTAAAAGGAGCTCTGGTAGCGTAGTGGTTACAAATCAGGCTGCGAGCTGCAAGGTCAGCAGTTCGAAACTACCAGCTGTTCCACGGGAGAAAGATGAGGCTTTCTGCTCCCGTAAAGATTTACAGCCTCGGAAACCCTGTACAGGATCACTATGAGTCAGAACCGACTCCACGGCACATAACAACAACAACAACAATTGTCAGATAAAGTGTCAGAAGATAAGTCCTTTAGGTTGGAAGGCACTGTAAATATGACTGAGGAAGACCTACCTGCTCAAAGTAGAGTTGAGGGCCATGATACAAATGGAGTAAATCTTTCAGAACCTTCTTTTGCTTATAGGTACAATCCAAAATGAGGAGAAACAGATGTAAACATCCATCAATACTCTAAACATTGAATGTACAAAGTAGGAATCTAGGAAAATTGGAAGTAGTCTAAAATGAAAGGGAACACAAAAAGACTGATATACTAGATATTAGTGAGCTGAAATGGACTGGTATTGGCCAGTTTGAATCAGACAATCATATGGTTTACTATGCTGAAATGTAAAATTGAAGAGGAATGGTGTCACATTCATCAACAAAGAACATTTCAAGATTTATCTTGAAGTACAATGCTGTCTGTGATAGGATAATATCCACATGCCTAAAATGAAGACCAGTTAATATCACTATTAGTTGAATTTACACACCAACCATTAAAGCCAATGATGATGAAATTGAAGAAATCTACCAACTTCTTCAGTCTGAAATTGAGCAAACATGAAATCAAGATAATTGATAATTACTGGTAATGGGAATGCAAAGGTTGAAACAAAGAGTAAGGATCAGTAGTTGGAAAATATGGTCTTGGTGAGAGAAATGATACTGGAGATCACATGATGGAATTTTGCAAGACCAATGACTTCTTCATTGCAAACACCTTTTTTAAACAGCATGAAAGACAAGTATACACATGGACATCATCAGGTGGAATACACAGAAATCAAATGGACTACATCTGTGGGAAGAGACAGCTCCATATCACCAGCCAAAACATGGCCAGGAGCAGACTGTGAAACAGACCATCAATTGTTCATATGCAAGTTCAGCCTGAAGCTGAAGAAAGTTAAAACAAGCCCACAAGAGCCAAAACATGACCTTGAGCGTATCCCACCTGAATTTTAAAATCACATCAAAAACAGATTTGGAACATTTGACACTAATGACCAAGGACCAGAAAAGTTGTGGGATGTCATCAAGAACATCAAACAGGAAGAAAGCTAAAGGTCATTAAAATGACAAGAACGAGTGAATAGAACAAAATGGATGTCAGAAGAGACTAAAAAACTTGCTCTCCAGTATAGAGATGGTAAAGCAAATGGAAGAAATGAGGAGTAAAAGAGCTAAATATAAAATTTCAAAGGGCAGCTCGAGAAAGACAATCTTATAATGATATGCATAACGACCTGGAGTTAGAATGCCAAAAGGGAACAATACATACAACATTTCTCAAGCTGAAAGAACTGAAGGAAAAAAAATCTAAACCTCAACTTCAAATAACTGAAGGACTGGGTAGACAAAATATTGAATGATGAAGAAAGCATCAAAAGGAATACTCAGAATCACAGTACCAAAAAGAAATAATCAATGTTCAACCATTTCAAGAGGTAGCATATAATCAATACCCAGTGGTCCGAAAGGAAGATGTTCAAGATGCACTGAAGGCATTGGCAAAGAACAAGGCTCTGGGAATGGTGAAGGCCTTCACTCAACAATGCCAAGAAACTTGGAAGGCAACTACCTGACCAAATCATTGGACTAAATCCATATTTGTGTTTCTTTTAAAGAGCCAACAGAATGCAGAAACCATTGGACAATATCATTACTACAACATGCAAGTAAAATTTTGCTAAAGATAATCCAAAAA
>NW_006408662.1:6005400-6010823 GCF_000296735.1 Chrysochloris asiatica
GGACATCATGCTTAGAAAGGAGAGTCAGTGACAAAGCCCCACAAGAAGACGGATTGGCACAGTGGCAGTAGCAATTTGCGCCAAAGAATCAACAATTATGAGGATGGCACAGAGTTGGCCAGTGGTTCATTCATTTGTGCATATGGTAACTTTCAGTTGGAACCAACTCAATGACACCTAACAATAACAACATGATTCAGAACCAACTTAATAGCATGTCACAACAACAACAAACACCAGAACTCTCAAGAGTAATTGCTAGAAAAAATATTTATACTAATCATAGGAATCAAATTGCCTACGTTTGTGAGAAGAGACAGTGGGAAAGTTCAACATCATCAGCCAAAGCCGTGCCATGGGCAGACCATCAATTGCTCATAAACAAGCCCAGGCTGAAGTTGAAGAAAATGATAATTTGCAATCAAGCAAATTCCAACTCATAGTAACCTTATATAGGTTTTCCAAGGCTCCAAATAAATCTTTACTGGATCAGAAAACCTCCTTTTTCTTTCAATAGCCAGATGGTTGATTCAAACTGCTGACCTTGTGGTTAGCAGCTCAAAGCATGACCCACTATACCACCAGGGCTCCTAAATCAAGGACAGCGATACTTAAATAACTCTGGGACTTTTCAAGTACTATAAAGCCAATATGTACCATAAGAGAAACAGCTGTTTCCACAAGGAAAAATGAAAGCTTAGGTTATGGGAAATGCAACATACATAGGCAGAAAAATGAAGAAGGCAGGAGTAGACATGGCAAAGAGTGCAAGAGTTAAAGGGAACAGAGGTGAATACCATTATATACACAAACCTGCAACAACAGTGATCTATGGGTAGATACATGGATACAGGTAGATACATGGCAGATACAGGGCAAATGGGCCAGGAAGGAAGAGTGCGAGTAGACCCACAAATATATAAAGGTCTGACAGAGAATATTTTTACAATATTATTTACCTTTGCAAAAACATATCCATGAAAATGGTGAAGCATATTGGTGGCAAAAATATGAAAACTTCTTTGATATAATCTGAGGATGTGGAGATTCAAGACCAGAGTTTCAGGAAACACCATGGTCTGTTGGCATAATAGATAATGTTCGTAAACACAATGTTCTAAATCCTACTTTGCCATCTAAGGTGCCAACTATTGGTTTCTCCCTATCCAAAGAAAAGCATAACAAAAAAAAAAACTGAAGACTCTTAGAAACAACTGGTCCAAATTACTAATGAACTACATGAACATCAGTCTTCATGATCCTGAGACCAGAAGAACTAGATGCTTCCCAGTTACTATTCCCAACTGCTCTGAAAGGGATCACATTAGAAGGACCTGGATAGAGCTATAGAAAACGTGGCAAAAATGAAAAACCATAAAAAAAAAACAAGACTTATTGCAAGACAATGGCCCTTGGTCACTGGTGGAACCCCAAGACTATAGCCCTTGTTCACCCTTCAGCCCTAGAACTGAACCCATTTTCAGACAAGCAATAGAGAGGTTTATAGTGGTGACAACGACACTGGTGAGGTAAGCACACTATAAAATGGTCAACCATCAGAGATCAAAAGGGCAACATTAATCTAAGGACCATATTCAGGATCGTTGGCAAAGAAGGAAAAACGGAAATGGGAAACACAGGGAGGAAGTAGGGTGCTATAACAGCATGTGGATTACAATCACTGAGATGTTATGAAGAGTATGATTTGTTGAAAGCAAAATTGATGATAGCCTCATAAACTGTCACTAAAGTCACAATAAAAAGTTGAAAAAAAAATTGGAGTCACAGAGTAATAACGATGAATAAATTTTTTTGACTGACAATAAGTGTGTCATGTGACCAAGGATAGGGCTAACATGCCATAGACTTGTGTCAGCTAACTATCTCCTTCCTCTAGGACTGTCTCTCTACCTGGGTTGTTGTGAGGTGCTGTTGAGTTGGTTCCAACTCATGGGGACCCTATGCACAGCAGAATGAAACATCACCTGGTCTTATTCCATCATCACGACTGGGAGGACGTTGCCTGGGTAACAAGGTATTTAAACACCTTCCTTTGGAAAGTCTTTTGCAGTCTTTCCAAGTTGTTTACTTACCTCTTTGGTCTGAGAGCATTCTGGGTATATTCCAGACAGAGGTTTACCACACTGTTAGCAATGTCTGAATGTCTTCTTTGCCTCCCCAGCAAACCCCTAAAGAGCAAGATCAGAGAATGTTCAGTATTATATTTCAATGACCCAGCATGAGACCTAGTCATTGTCTATTGAATTAATGAATGGATAAATGCATTTCACTGACATATATATACGTACTACCATTATGAATATTACAATTGCATCCGCCCCTAGTTAATCTAGAAAATCCTAAATTGCTTCACACTTGTCTGAAATACAGTAATATCTAGAACACAAGCTATCTTATTGTAGAGCTTCCAGGTGTTCGACTTTGAACTAATCAGAGAGAAGACAAATTAATGAATTTAAAGTGATTATAGAATGCAATGTAATACATTCAACAATGGCTGTTCTATTTCAAGTGTCATGATGGTATTTTTCCATACACAGTGTCAACTGTTAAGCAGAAGTTCTGCAAAGTCTGTTCTAAGGATAGATTTGCAGTCACCTCCATTCATATAGAAGATCTTGAAAAAAAACCAATTTTGATTAGCTTGGGTTTTGTTCTAAAGCTGTTTATGCTACCCATCTGTTGAACAAGTACTTTCCTAATAATTCAGAGATTGTTTTCAATCTGGTTCTGATAAAACTATCACAAATTGAAATGAAATAAACTAATTATTTAAGTATACTTAGTTTAGTAAGTAATTAGTTTAGATCACTCCAATTTGTGATAATTTTATCAGAACCAGGTTGAAAATTGTCTCTGAATTAAATTAAGTATACTTAGGAGTCCTGGTGTGGTGCTGTGGGCTAATGCATCAAACTGCAAAGTCATTTGAACTACAAGGTCAGTGGTTCAAACGCATCAGCTGCTCCTTGGAAACCCTATACAGGGTCACTATGGGTTGGAATTGACTCAATGGCTCTTAACAAGTATACTTAGCAAATGGTCAAAGAGCTGGTTTGTGGTAAATAATTAGTGACATAAACTAATTTGAGTGACTTTTATAAATAATCCCCTAGGATATTTCTGGGATGATTTGTTTTATTTACTTATTTATGGATTGTTTTCTTTTGAAAATAAATAAACACATTTAGGTAGCTTACCTTAGATCTTTTAACTTTGTAAAAGTCTTCTTTGGAAAGAAAACTATTTTAGCTGAGCGAGCTGTCTCTGGATTTATAAACTCAAATTCCAGCAGTTTCAACTTAGTTTACCTCTAAATACCTTTTTTATTCCACCACTACATTAAAAACTATAAATAGAGGTTGTTTGTTAAGTGCCATCGAGCAGCTGGCGAGCTTGAACCACCGACCTTGAAGTTCAAACGGCTTTGCAATCTGGCGCATTAACCCACAGTGCCACACCAGGACTCCATAAATAGAGGTGGTTTTCCTGCCTTAGAGTCAGTTCCGACCCATAGCGACCCTGAACGGGGTTTTCGAGGCTGTAAATCTTTACGGGAGCAGAAAGCCTCATCTTTCTCCCTCAGAGCAGCTGGTAGTTTCGAACTGCTGACCTTGCTGTTCGCAGCCCGATTCGTAACCACTACGCTACCAGAGCTCCTTTAAATAGATGTAGTGCAATCTAAAAAGACATAAAATCAAATACAGCATGTTGACTTCCAAAATCCTAGCATAAACTACAGTCAAATCTTTGAGGCCAAATCATCTCATTTCTAATGCTCTGATGTAAATTATTTATCTGAGCTTTAGCTTCATGGTCTGGAAAATAAACACCATCACCACCATCTTACAAGGTACGTTGTTGTTGTTGAGTTGACTCCAACCCATAAGGACCTTGTAAAAGGTTTCCAAGGAGTGGCTGGAAACTGACCTTGCAGTCCAGTGCATTAACCCACAGCGCCACAACAGGACTCCTTACAAGGTATGTTATTGTTGTTAAGAGCCGTTGAGTCAATTCCAACCCATAGCAACCCTGTATACGGTTTCCAAAGAGTCGCTGGTGAGCTTGAACCACCAACCTTGCAGTTCCAATGACTTTGCAGTCTGGCGCATTAGCCCAAAGCGCCACACTAGGACACCAGTGTGGATGGAAGTATTTTCTAAGTGCCTGATAGCCAGTCCTGGAGTCCTGGTGTGGTGCTGTAGGTTAATGCGCCGGACTGCAAGGTTGGTTTTAATTGCAAGATCAGCAGTTCAATCTCACCAGCAGTTCCTCGGAAACCCAATACAAAGCCAATATGTGTTGGAACCAACTCTACCGCACTTAGCAACAACAACAGTAATATCCAGTTCTAGTGTGGTGCTGTAGTACAAGTACTAAACTGCTAACTGCAATTTCAACAGTTCAAACACACCGATTGCCTCTTGGAAAACCTGTATAGAGTCACTCTGAGTCTGAACAGATTCAAAGGCACTTAGCAGTAACAGCAACAATATCCAGTAATGGGCTGTATGCACTGTGTTTGCTCCCCACACTTCTCTGAAGATAAGAATTTCTGAATCAATTATTTAAAACCCAAAGCAGAGGTCAGGGCCCTCACAAGTCCTGCTGAATCAGAGTCTTCAGAGGAGAGAATTAGTCATAAGTTTATTGACCACCACATCATTTTTACCTCCATGGAAGTTTGGGGAACTGTTAAAGGATACAAAAGAAACTGCTATCTTTGTGATGCTCAAGTAGTGAATAGTGAACCAAAAATGCAGATCTGATTCTAAGTTCATGCAAGGAAAAGACCAGTGCTGCTCTAACTCCTTCATAGAACTCACACTGCTTTGGAATGATGATTTCCTCTACTAACCACGCCAGTAAACCCAACACATACAGTTCTGATGCTATCTATAGCCACGTAGGAAGCCAAAGTGGTTTCTGCTCAAGAAATTCCTGTGGACACAGGGCAGATATGAAACCATCCACATTGCCTGACAACAAAGGCCTCGACATATTTTTTATTATCAAGTGCTTTGTGTCATCACATGAAAACTTTACCTCAAGTCCCAAGCAAGGGAAGGTTATGCCATCCTGTCAGATTGTAGCTTCTTATAATTTCCAGCCTCTTATAGTTCCATTCTTTCACGCCAGTCTCTGGGCCAGAAATGCCCTTTTTTACCCTTATTCATAGTTACCATGACCTTCAAAATGCAATGTAAAGGCCACATCCTCAAAGAAGTTGTCCTGAACTCTTCACCAATGAGATGCCCCTCGCCTGTGCTCCAAAGTCCCCTGTTCCCTGCATTGCCCTACGTTGTGTGTTGATGTCTGTGTCGAAGGCTGCCCTCGATAGCTTGTGCCAGAAGACTGTACAGACCTAAGCCACCAGTATATGAATGGAGTCCTGGTGTGGC
>NW_006408662.1:6012162-6017741 GCF_000296735.1 Chrysochloris asiatica
CACAATTAAGTGTTCAGGAATACTCATACTTCGCCATTTGTCCATACCTTGTCACGATCCCTTTGCGTAGTCAATAATGAACTTACTGTCTACCTGCAAGATAGTACTGAGAGATGCCACTAGGAACTTAGCTTATAGTTGTTTAATTCTTTTATATCATAGAAAACACCCAGGAATTCATGTCTATGGCATTTTAACTCATGAAGGCACATACAAGGAGCTGGTAGAAAGATTTGGTGTAGGATGGTAGAACCAAGTAAATCATTGCCTGGAGAATTCAGCTCACCCATATTGGAATAGAGGGCAGAATTCTTCTGCTTTAAACTGGGACGAAACTGAGGGCTCAGACACATGAGAGAATGTTCATGAACTCAGGCCCCATGTAGCTCAGAAATACACGGCTTTTTTTTTTTTTTTTAATTGTGCTCAATCCAACTGCAAGGAGCCATTGAAATGAAGCTAAAGCAGTTGGGTTTAGCATTTAAAAAGAGTAAAAATATTGCTGTTTGAAGACCATTCAACTATTAACTGAGGTTAGATTCCCAAAGATAGGAAACAGAATTTCAGAAATCAATGCCTGGGGGCTTCTGCAATGCCAACCTCAAATTCCTATTATCTCCCATGTATCTCTCTCTCCTTTTTTCTACAATTGTCTGTTTTACTTTCAACTTAAATATTCCTGTGAAAATCAGAACTACTGTGTCTGTTTAGTAAAAAATGCCTTTTTAGTTGCACTCATTTTGTAGAACAGCTTTAGATTGATGTAAAATTGTGCAGAAAACACAAAGTCCCCCATGCCTCCCCCTCCCTCTTACATGCTTCCTCTTTGATATAAACCAATACTGATACATAATCATGAACTGAAGTCCATAGTTTAATTAGTGTTTACTCTTGGTGTTGTATCGTCCCTTGGATTTTTACAAATACATAATGCCATGTGTTCCCCATTACAATATCATGAAGAAAGGATTCATTTGCCTAAAGATACCCTATGATTGCCCCCTCCCCCTGGCCAATGCTGCTGTTTGTCTTATACTGTGTAAATATTGGGAAGTTGACTACATTGCTTTATTTTAAAAGCAATTTTATTTTTTGAGTAGGGGAGCAGAGTTATTTATATTTATAAGAAATTTACTGAATGCAAATTTTACTTGTCTTTGCAAATTTACTTACCAAGAAGCCAAACCCACTACCATCAAATTGATTCCATCTCATAATGACCCTGTAGAACTATGTTGAACTGCCCTATTGGGCTCCCAAGTCTATAAATCTTTACAGAATGCCACATTTTTCTCCTGTGGAGCAACTGCCAAGTTTGAACCATCAGCCTTTTGGCTAACATTCTGTGTCAGTAGAATTCCTGTTGCAGTTATACTTTGCTGTTGTTATTGTTAGGTGCCAATCAGTCGTACCACCTCCTAATGATTTTGTGCACAACAGAAGGAAACATTGCCCGGTCCGTGCAATCCTCACAATTGTTGTTATGCCTGAGTCCATTGCAATTATACTTGGTGGCTAAACTTGAAGCAAATACTGCATTGGTGCCTGGTACCACCTTCAAACAACCAGCTGCATGCACAAGGATCAACCATTTGATTAGTCTATCAACCTCTTCAGGTGGGTTTCCTCACTTTGAACTAGACAAAAAAAAAAATAGGAAACTAAAATGCTTTTTGTTTTGAAGTCTTGCCTCAGAAGCTCATGTTCAAATGTTTACTATCAAAAAGTCCCACTGTGTGAGACTCACTCTGGGATTGTGCCATGAATGAAAGATTTTATAAATTTAGTAACATATGTGTAAGTGAATTTGTAACTGAGGTCCCTGGTAAAATCTTAAGTGACTGCCTGGAGGTCTGTGTTAAACTCCCTTTTGTTTGTTCTGTGTTGACTCTAGCAATAGCCATCTTTTGTACTGACTTCATCACGTAGTTAAGAAAATGTCTTTCCTTTGTAATAAAGTTAAAGATGCAAAAGCAATGTTTCTGATAGGTGCTGATCCTTACCTGAAACTCCCACACAAATACCCATAGGAAAAATTCTGTTTAGAAAGACTGTTTCTAAGGTAGGAACATCTGGTAATTATGATAATCAGTAATTATCAACATATCATTAATAACCAATGATGGGCAGATGATACAAGCTTACTTGCTGAAAGTGAAGAAGACTTAAAATACTTACTGACAATGATCAAAGACCACAACTTTTGGCATGGGTTGCACCTAAATGTAAAGAAAACAAAAATACTCATCACTGAACCAATAAACAGCATCCATGTAAATAGAAAAAAGATTGATGTTGTCAAAAACTGCATTTTAATTGGATCAACCATCAATGCTCATGGAATCAGCAGTCAAGAAATCGTATGACATATTGCACTGGGCAAATCTGCTAAACAAAACCTCTTTAATATGTTGAAGAACAAAGATGTTAGTTTGAGGACTAAGGTGCATCTGACCCAAGCCATGGTCATATACATGTGAAACTGGACAGTGAATAAGGAAGACAATAGAAATATTGATGTATTTGAGTTATGGTGTTATTGAAGAATATGGAGAATATTGAAAGTACCATGGACTGCCAAAAAAACAAACCAATCTGTGTTGGAAGAAGTACAAACAGAATGCTCCTTGGAAGCTGGCATGGCCAGACTTCATCTCTTATACTTCGGACCTATTATCAGAAGGGACCAGTCTCTGGTAAAGTGGAGGGTAGGATAAAAAGAGGAAAATCCCCAATGTGATATATTGGCACAGAGGCAGCAGCAATGGGCTCAAACGTAGCAACGATTGTGAGGTTGGCGCAGTACCCGGAAGTGTTTTATTCTGCTGTGCATAATGTCACTATGAGTTGGTACCAACTAGAAGGCATCTAATAACAATAATGATGTAACTATCTAGTGACTTCCTCTGTGATCATGGACCCTTGCAATGACCAAACTGTGACCAATTTAAGAAGGACACATATGTATTTCAAGTCAATTAACATATGAGCTCCTGCCACAGGAAGTTCTGCCTTGTCATGACCTGAGTTTGTAACTACTGTTGAAGGTATGTACTTCTAGTTCTTCTCCCTTATAAAATGTCCCCCACAGCTTTGTCAGTTGGAGTAGCCAACTTTCACTTGTGGAATCCAGTCTTTTCCCAGTTCAAACAGTCTCTACTGTCAATAAATCTCCTGACTTTAATATTTTAAAGAGTTACTTGGTTGTGTTACTTTCTGACATTCCTTAACAGAACTGGCAGGATTCAAAGGAGCATTGCCTTCCATTTTCCCACTTTCTTTGTGGTGCAGCCACTTCGTTACCAAGTACAGATCCCTTGCTTTTAGATGTAGTTGTTGTTACGTGTCATCAAGTCAGTTCTGACTCTTAGCGATCCTGTATAGGGTTTCCAAGGAGCAGCTGTTGAGTTTAAACTGCTGACCTTGTGGTTCAAACCAACTTTGTGCTCCAGTGCTTCCCGTACAGTATGACAGCAGGACTTTATTGTTCTCAGAGGGTCTCCTTGAAACCTCACGGACTGTCCAAGGTAAGCCTACTTGAATCTTGAGCCCCTGCTGTGTTGCAGGGATGGCTTTTGGGAGAGTTATTGTCTGTCTTTTCATTGTACTTTCATTATTTTTCTAGTCTCTTCTGCATCCTGCTAGACTCATTGCCAAATTCAGTTTGATGGGACTACCATTCTACTGGAGTTCCTCTTTGTTCTTATGCACTTTAAGGTTGCTTGCACACTGAGGTCTTTAACACTTGCAAGTTTCTCAGTGAGGTGGGAATGCCATGTCCAAGACTGAAGCAGTCCCCATGGCTGGAACTCCTAAAGCTTTTATGAATAAGCATTATGGCCCCAGTTCAAGCTTTATTTAGATCACTAGCATGGACTGACTAAGGGAATTTTAAGACCAGTGGCCTTTATAGAGGTCATTTGCTTTAACTAAATTAACTTTTCTGAGCAGGAACTTAGAAGCTAAAGGATTTCATATCAAACAAAACCAATGGGAGACTTTTTTAAATGGATATTTGGAAGCTTTAAAACAAAAAAGGATATTATTTTGAAACAAGCTATGAAAATTAAAGACATACAATACTAGAGCTTTGTAGCCTCTCCAGCTCCCTGGCAATAGTCTCTTCCTTTCCCCAAATGGCAGAATCCCTTGCATCTGTGGTTTAGCCCCATATTTCCAATGATGGGATCACTTCCCTTCCCTCTGCTATCCAGAAGTTACTCTCCTGTACTCCTCTTCACCTCCCTGCTCCATTGAAAATACCCTTACTGAACATCTGTATAACTCTAAGAAGCCTCTAGAAAAAGCTAAACCCATTTGTGAAATGCCTTTTAAAACTGAAATATGAAGAAAAGACTGAGCAGCTTTCTGGTGGTAAATTTGCTCCATGGTCTAAGAGAAATTTTGCATTCATGTGAGTTTGCCAAAATACTTGAAAATTTTAGGATTCAACTTGAAATCTATAAACCTGGCCCAGCAAATTTATCTATTTGATAAATATGTTAACCAGATCAGGACATGACCAGAGGTGGGTGAAAAAAAGGCTTAATGGAGGAATCCAGCAGCATTTTTAGCCATCAAAGCTAATGTTCCTGGTGCCATATTCAAGCAATTAATTACCAACCTTACTGAGGTCATCCCTAAGACAGCAGTAAAACATTGGCCTAAATCACAAGCTTGCAAGCTAAATAAAGATTTAAATGTTTATAATTATACAGAACATTTAACCAAACCCTTGCTGGGATGCTCAAGTCTGAGCTTGTACAGTTTTCAAATCTATATTTATTACCGACTCCACCAAGAGCTTGCCAATCTGGCCAGACGTCACAGGTTAGATTGAATTTTTACTACCCTTGCCTAAGGTTGGCCTAAACTCTAGGGTCCTATTAGCTGAATCAATTAAATTCCACACACACAAAAAAAAAACTTAAAATTAAAAGTTAAGGAGGGACTTGTTCCTATAATTCAAGACATCAATCCCTACAATACTCCAGTTTTTTCTGTTAAGAAGCCAACAAGCAGGAGGGGCTTGATGGCAGCTAGGGTGGAGGAGCAATGAGGTTAACTGTAAGCAATACCACAGAATAACAGGCAAAGCAGATTCAGGGCAGGCAGAGCTCCAAAACTTGGAACCACATAGGTAGAAATATTTAAAGAGTTTGAAAGCTTATAGGTAGTGGAACTTGTAGCAAAAGTAAGAAATCATGTACTTTTGAATCTGCTGGGCTCAGGACCTGGAGGCAACAACTTGGATGAGACCAAACAGCAAGACCAAGCAGGAAAGCAGACACACCATGGAAAAACACCGTGGGAACCGTGGAGCAAAAGTGGACAATACACTTTGTTGATTTTGCTTTGTTCTGATTTTCTTTTGTTTGGTATCTGTTCATTGGCCACCCCACTGTTTGTGCACCTCCATTCTGGTGACAACAGGGGGTGCCTAAGAGAGTTGACACCCCCTACCCCCACCACTGGTGGGTTCTTATGCCACATATGGACACAGATACTCTGAGACCAAGAGCTGGCCCTGAACTGCTTTTTTTGTAATAGGGAAAAGACCAGAATAAGGGGTGTGGAGA
>NW_006408662.1:6022303-6022878 GCF_000296735.1 Chrysochloris asiatica
CAAATTGGAATTTTTCAACAAATTGATGCAGCACTGGAGGCATGTACTCATCTATGCCAAGAAATTTGGAGGATAGCTACCTGGCCAATGGATTGGAAAAGAATCATATTTGTGCTCATTCCAAACAGAGGTGAACCAAAGGAATGCATATATCATCAGACCAAATCATTACTATCGCCTGCAAGTAAATTTTTGCTATATATAATTTTTAAATGGCTGTAGCAGTACATAGACAGAGTTGCCAGAAGTTCAAGCCAGATTTAGACAGGGACTGAAACAAGAAATATTGTTGCTGATGTCAAATGGATCTTAACTGAAAGCAGAGAATACCAGAAAGATGTTTTCAAGCATGGCAACAGCAGTAAGGTTGGCCCAGGATCGGGCAGTGTTTCATTCTGCTGTGCATAAGATCACTATGAGTCAGTACTGACTTGATGGCACCTAACAACAACAACTAAAATGCAAAGGCTTTCAGTTGTGTGGATCATGACAAGCTATGGACAACATTGCAGAGAATGAGTATTCTAGAACACTTAATTGTGCTCATAAAGAACCTGTACATAGACCAAGAGGCA
>NW_006408662.1:6023169-6024150 GCF_000296735.1 Chrysochloris asiatica
CAAATGAACCAAGAAATAACATCAAGATAAATGGAAAAACCATTAAAGTTGTCAAAGACTTCATTTTGCTTGGATCAACCATCAACACTCATGGAAGCAGCAATCAATAAATCAAATGATGGACAGTATTAGGCAAATCTGCTGTACAAGATCTCTTTAAAGTGTTCAAGATCAAAGAAGTCAGTTTGAGGACAATGGTGTGCCTGACCCAGACCATGGTATTTTCAATAGCCTCATATGGCTGTGAAAGTTGAACAATGAATAAGGAAGATCATATTAAAATTGATGCATTTGAGTTATGGTATTGGAGGAGAATATTGAAAGTACCATGGACTGCCAGAAGAATAAACAAATCTGTTTTAGAAGTACAACCAGAATGCTCTTTAGAAGCAAGGATGACCAGACTTTGTCTCTCATACTTTGGACATACTATGAGGAGGGACCAGCCCCTAGAATAGGACATCATACTTGGTAAAGTGGAGGGTCAGCAAAAAAGAGGAAGACTCCCAATGAGATGAATTGGCATAGTGGCAGCAGCAATGGACTCAAGCATAACAACGATTGTGAGATTGGCGCAGGACTGGGCAGTGTTACATTCTGTTGTGCATATAATCACTGTGACTTGGTACCAACTCAACTGCACCTGACAACAACAAGAAGCTTGTCCTTGAAAACTCTATACAGAGTTGGAAACCAACTCAACAGCATTTAATAGTAATAGCTATAATTTGATTTTTTTTTTACTTTTTGTCCACAAGACTTCTGGGAATGATCTTGGAGTTGACACTCAAAAACTCAGAGGACCACTCAGTTAGACCCCATTGCTAGGGGTTATCCACTTTGCCTTAGAGTAGTCATTGAAACCATTAGACTAACTGAGATCATGACAGATATCATTTTAGGGAATTTTCTTGACATTTATGTTCTCTATGGCTATTAGTAGGAGCTCTGGTAGCGTAGTGGTTACGAATCGGGCTGCGA
>NW_006408662.1:6024795-6031130 GCF_000296735.1 Chrysochloris asiatica
CTGTGAGTCAGAACCAACTCCGTGGCACTTAACAACAAGATTCAGTTGGACTCCTGGTATGGCACTGTAGGATAAGCACTCGATTGTTACCACAAGGCCAACTGTTTAATCCTACCAGTCGGTCCTTGGAAACCCTATGCAGGGTCTCTGTGAGTCTGAACCAACTCAACAGCACTTAACAAGAAGTATCAGTTACATAGTATAACGTCTCTGAATCCAGCTATGTTGTTGCCTCTGGCGCTGTGGACTAACAAGCCAGACTGCAAAGCCATTTGAACTGCAAAGCCCGTGGTTCAAGCTCACCAGCTGCTCCTTGGAAACCCTATACAGGGTTGCTATGTATCAGAATCGACTAGACAGCACTTAACAACAACAATGACGCTAACCATCCATTCCATGATTGTTTAAATCTTACTGAACAGTAGAGGTCGTATTTAAAATCCTGACCCTGCCACCTCACCCAAGCTCTTTGAAAAAAGGTGCACTTCTTAAAATCACTTCTCAGCAAGCTGAACTGACCACACTCATGGGGGCTTGCAAACTGTCTTCTGAACAATCGGTAAATATTTATACAGATTTAAGATATAGATTTGGGCACTTCATGATTTTTTTGTGTTATGGAAACAGAGAGGATCCTTGATTTCTTTCAGAACTCAGGTTAAGAATGGCCCCTTTGTATCATATCTCTTAGACCTTTTGTTCCCTTCTGAGATCATTGTCATTTAAATCCAGACCCATCAACCCTAAACAGTTCTACAAAGAGAAAATTAAAGGAAATGAAAGAGCTGGCTGATAGTTAAACAGGCCACTTCCCAGTCCCCCTGTAAGGATGTCCCCTTCATTCGTGACCTCAATGATCCTACTTGTTTTCATGATAGGAAGGAAGGGATACTTCATAATGATAAAGCATTTATGATATCTGTCAACACGGCACCTGGAAAAGGTTTCCCACCAAAATTTGACCCCAAAGAAATTTCAAAGTTACTTTTTAAACAGTAATTAACCCCCACAGATGAAATTAGAGAATTGAAGCCAGCTGGCTGTTATCAGCATCCAACATCCAATGGATCTGCCCTAATTAAAAACCCATTTTGCCAGAATGCTTACATGTCCCAATGGTTTGAAAATGCTGGCTTGATAATATAGGAGTAACAGCAATGGAGTCCTGGTGTGGTGCTGCAGGATAAAAAATGTGCTTATACTGCAAGGTCGATGGTTCAAACCCACAAACTCTATATAGGATTGCTAGAGGTCAGAAACAACTCAACGACATTTAACAACAACAGATGAAGTAATCAGGGTTTTAGAAACCCATTGGTGGGAAGAATTTTCAGCTACTGTAGACCATAATTTTTTTTTCAGAGTTTGAAGATCATAATCTTCCTGTTAATGCTTAGCACACGTTTATATATGGTTCCTCTTACTGAGGCAATGTTATGGATAATAAACAACCCTAAAGCATGCTTATAGAAAATTCCACTATACCTGAAAGGTGGCTTTAAAGGATTTATTTGGACATCAAAATTCAGTCCTATATAAGGTTAAAAAATGGGGGAAAAAATACTATTGTTCACAATTCACCTCTAGGATATGAATGGGACCCAACAAGAGCTTAGGTCTCCCCAAGTTCTTGCAAACTTTGGAACTAGAAGCATGATATTATTTTGAAAGAAATAAGATGACATGAATTTTGAAGAAATATTGGTGGGGTCACTTTGTACAAAGCTGCTGAACTTCTCAGTACCCTATTTGTGCTCCATTTAATTGTGGTAAACCTTATAAAGTGTCACCTGGGAGATTTGCTCTGCCTTAAAGATCTCTCTGCTTGAATGGCAGATTGGTTTCATTATGCTTCTACCCTCAAATAGGAACTCTGGTAGCAAAGTGGTAATGAGACAGGCTGCTAATTTCAGGTCAGTAGTTCAAAACTATCAGTGGTTCTGGGGGAGAAAGATGAGGCTTTCTTCTCCTGTAAAGATTTATAGTCTCTAAAACCCTATGTGGTGTTGCTATGAGTCAGAACACACTCCATGGCACATAACCACAACTACCACCACCCTCCAATGGTTGCAAATTTGTGCTGCTAATGATTTGTAGAATTCCTCACCCAATAGAGGTTTTCCTCAGTTATCAAGCTACTGCTGCCTAAGATGTTTCTTGTGAACAATATTCTACCTGGGGTACCAAATGTCCTTCATAGTGACTAAGGCATCTATTTTACTGAACAAATTATTAAGGATATTCCCTATTATTTCAAATAAAAAATAGTCCCCATTTTTCAAAGATTTCATTGCCCTTACCGTCCTCAATCCTACAGTCTACATGAACAAACTAATGGTATAATTACAACTCAACTAGCCAAACTTTGCAAATCAGCCTCAAACTAAGTTGCTGCCTTTGTTCATTTTAAAATGTAGAACACTCTATTTGAAGGCCACAAATTGACCCCTCATGAAATTATCAGTGGATGACACATGACCCTTCTCCACTGGGCAATTTGCCCATAATCAAACTTAATTCAATCTGACCTGAAATGTTGTAAATCTTTGATTCAATATCCTAAAGAATAGTTTACATAAGTTAAAGAAGATTTTGATAATCAAAAGTAATAAATGTCTAAATTACCAAATATTTAACCTTGAGAATTTCAGTACTGGGAAATCCACTGATTAAAGGATTACGTTGAATCTTTATGGAAAGGAGCTTACCCTGTCCTCATTAACCCTTGTGCCATGAGCTTATATAGGAAATTAGGACTTGGTTCCATCTCTCCCAACTAAAGAAGATCATGACTCCCACAGGGACACCTCCAACAACTGAAGGATTCACACTAAAATTCCGCCACCTAGGTGGCAAGAAGCAGATGACTGATAGAGTAAACAGCTCACCCCAAGATCACAAAACATGGAACTTCCAGCAGTTGAAATTATTAGACTGTTTGTCCTACTTACTGTGTTTCTTGTTATTGTTCTTTCTATTTTCCACAATGTAGGTCTTATTATTTTCTAGTTTGGGTCATAATGACTGTAGGTCTTACTTGCTTAATATTCATGGTATTTGAAGTAGTTTGACTTTCCAGCATGGGTTCCTTTGTTGGTAAATTAACCTCTATCTGATGATACTGAAGAAGGAGTTTTTTGGGTTGTTTTTTTTTAATGTTTTATTATGAATTATGTGATAGTTTACATGGGAGAACATTAGCTTTACATTCATCCTATTGTATATCGTTTCATTGTCATGGTTACAATTCCCTCCATGCATCATCAACCAACAAAAGGGTATACCCAGCAAGCCTGCCACATTGTGGTAGTCAGCACACAGCCCCTCTCCCTCTATGGGTCTAGAATCCCCAGCCGCTCCATCTCTCCACATCGTCATCTCTGCCTCCATCTCTGACATCACTGCTTCTCTGGGTAGGGTCTTGCACTCCGCTCTTCTCCCTTGATGGTCCCAGGGACCTCTACTCCTGGACTGCAAAGTCAATCACTCCCCTCCTTTTGATACAAAACATTCACCTTTATATTTCCAACTCTCGCAGTCAGTCCTGATAACAATTATTCACCATTGTACCACAAGGGACCTATCCCCATCTCCTTTCATCAGATTGGATACTACTCAGTGGAGATGCTACCTTCCTCCAAGCCCTCTGGATCTAGGTTCCCACTTGAAAGCTTGTAAGCCAGTCACTTCTTGCCTTTGTAGCACCCTCACTTTGGGTAGCCAATGTCCAAGTTGCCCATCCATGTCTACTCTATGTATAGAGGGAGTGGGAATAATCCTTGCTGTAAAGATTTGTTCCTTCTTTTGAGCTACTGCATCCATAGGTGTTGGTTAATTTCATTACATTGTATCAGATTACTCTTTTTTCCTCTTCTTTCTTCTTCTAGTAGAGCTCTGATCATCCAGTCATTGAAGCCAAGTCAAGTGAGTATTATCTGCAAGTGTGTGTGTTCTTATGCATATGCCCTTTCTTCTTATCAGCTGGACACTTCACCTCTCCACTCTAGTCCTCTGTGCTATGTCACTGACTCTGGGCCCAAGAGTCCCCAGGTCTTGCCACACTGCTGGCCGACCAGGTTGCCAACCGAGTTCACAAGAGTCTATTGAACATCGTAGGGCTTAGCTCACAGATTAATTGTTGTTTTTCTCTCACTTCCCCTTATCAGTGATGAACATGGTCACCAATCAGAGTGTGTATTCCCGTTGAGTTTTAGTCTTGGAAGGGGTTTGCCCTGAGGGGACACAACCACTTGCCTTGATGTCTCCTGGGTGAGCAACTTGTTTGTTCTTGTATTAATCAGTCAGACTGCCATTATTATTTTGTATTTTTCCTGCCAGTCTTTCTTTCAAGAAGTATCTTCTGTTCTTCTAGCCACTCCAGGCTGGTATGCTTATCCTTTAAAGTGAAAATTTCCCACCTCAGAAGATTCTGGATGTGGTTCAGGATTCCACTTATTGTCTTATGTAATGCAGAGGCTCCACAGGAAGCCTCCTTCACTGAGCACATTGTAGCCCCATTTTAGGTATTCCAATCAGTAATAGGCAAAAGACAGACTTACAAGCTTTCTATGGTGATATTTCTGGCTATTCCTTTCTCTGTCCCTCTAGTGTCTATTTTATGATGGTATGCCAGGGAAACCAAGATTCAAAAGAAAGTCAAGCATCTTAACATTATTACCCCCTTTTTGCAATTCCAACCATGTTTCAATCCCTGTATCCCAGAGCCCTGTTGTTCCAAGGTTGTTCATACATCAGGTCCCACTTACCCAAGCAAAGCTGCCTAATTGTACTACCATCTGCTTTGTTCTTCCATTCCCCTCCCCCTTCTTGTGTATTGCCCCCCTCCCTAGAACCCAAACTATCCTGTGTCTATTCCCTGCCCTGTGCTCCACCTTCCCTTCCTCCCCTAACGCCCCCTCATCCCAGTAACCAGCAAAGAATCCACCACCACCCCACTTTAGTATGGGTTCTTTTTCTTAGTCTTTTACAGTAGTGGGACCTATACAGTATTTCTCCTTTTGTGACTGACTAATTTCACTCAACATAATGTCCTCAACGTTCATCCATGTTATTCAGTGACTTGCAGCTTCCTTGTTATTCTTCAAGGTAGCATAATATTCCATTGTGTGTGTGTACCACAGTTTGTTTATCCATTCTTCAGTTGATGGGCACTTAGGCTGTCTCCATTTATTGCTTTGTAAATAGTGCTGCTATAAACATTGGTGTGCATATATTTACTTGTGTTATGGCTCATATTTCTTGTGGGTAAATACCAAGTAGAGGAATTGCTGGATCATAAGGTATTTCTAGTCCCAACTTTCTGAGGAAGCGCCATATTGCTTTCCAGAAAGGTTGGACCATTTTGTAAACCCACCAGCAATGCAGGAGAGTCCCAGTCTCACCACATCCTCACCAGCATTTATTGTCCCCTACTTCTTTGATCTTTGCTGTTATTGCTGGTGTAAGATGTTATCTTATTTTTGTTTTGATTTGCATCTCTCTAATGGCTAATGATCATGAACATTTATTCGTATGTTTGTTGGCTGCCTGGATCTCCTACTTGGTAAAAGAGTCTGTTCATGTCCTGTGCCCATTTTTTAATTGGGTTATTTGTCTTTTTCTTGTAGAGGTGTTGTAGTTTCCTATAGAGTTTAGAAATGAGTCCCTTATCTGATGTGGCATTGCAAAGGATTTTTTTTTTTTTTTCTATTCTGTGGGTTCCCTTTTTACTCTCTGATGAAGTCTTTTGGTGCATATAAGTTTTTAATTTTTAGTATTCCCAATAATCTATTTTTTCTACTTTTGTTTGTGTAGTTTTCAAAATGTTTGGTAGTCTGTGTATGCCCTGAATTAGTGCCTTCACATTTGTCACTATTTTTTCATTGATGGCCTTCATAATTCTGGGATTCACAATTAGGTCTTTAATCCATGCTGAGTTGGTTTCTGTATAAGGCGTGAGGTAAAGGTCTTATCCCAATCTTTTGCCAGCACCATCTGTTAAAGAGACTATCTCCTCCCCATGCAATATACCTATACCTAGACACTTTGTCAAAAATCTGTTGGCTCTATATGGGTGGGTTAATTTCTACTTTTGCAATTCTGTTCCATTGATCAATGTATCTTTCAATGTACCACTACCAGGTGTTTTAACCATGTAATAAATTTTGAAGTCAGGGAGTGAGAGGTTTCCAACCTTATTCTTTTCTTAAGCATTGCTTTGCTTATCCTGGATCTCTTTCCTTTCCATATAAAGTTTGTAATTGTTTTTTCCATCTCTTTGAAGAATGTTGTTTGAATCTGTATTCTGTTATTATCCTTTTGATTTCCTTTGGTTC
>NW_006408662.1:6037149-6043690 GCF_000296735.1 Chrysochloris asiatica
TTCTCCAGAATTGACCATGTGTTAGGTCACAAAACAAGCCTCCATAAATTTACAAACATCAAAATACTACAAAGCATCTTTTCAGACTACAATGCCATAAAATAAGAAATCAAAAATAAGAAGACCAAAGAAATAAAGCTTAATACATGTAGACTAAGTAACATGCTGCTGAAGAGCGACTGGATAATAGAAGAAATTAAATGTGAACTCAGAAAGTTCCTAGAAACAAACAAAAATGAAAACACAACATACCAATATCTTTGAGACTTGGCGAAAGCGATGTTGAGAGGAAAGTTTATTGCAATAAATGCTCACATCCAAAAAGAAGAAAGAATCAAAATTAACACATTAACACAACATCTCCACCAACAGAGGGAACCTACAGTCACCAAAGAAAAGAAATAATAAAGATAAGAGCAGAAATAAATGAGATGGAAAACAGAAAAACTATAGAAAAAATTAACAAGACAAGAAGCTGGTTCTTTGAAAGTGATAATAAAGTTCTCTTCAAATTAAGACAATTAAATGTATTTATGGAATGGAATCAGAACTACTGGGTTTTAAATTCTGGCCAATCAGGATTGTAGTTGATCAATATATGACCCACGATCTTTTATATCAACTGTCTTCATTTGTTAAATAAACAAGCTGAATTTTAAACTAAAACATCCTTATGAGAAAGTTGGAATCCTGGTGTGGCGCTGTGGGCTAATGCATCAGACTGCAAAGCCATTTGACTGCAAGGTCAGTGGTTCAAGCTCACCAGTTGCTCCTTGGAAACCCTATACAGGGTCATTATGGGCCAGAATTGACTTGATGGCACTTGACAACAACAACATGAGAAAGTTATCCCCTTGATATAGCAATGGAGTGTTTAAGATGTTAAGTTATATACTAAATTTTAACACAGGTACTTTCACAGGTTTGACTTGTTTCTTGATAAAGACATTAGGGAAAGGCATACTTAACACAAATGAGTGAAATAAGCAAGTAAGTGAATCTTAAGAATTGGCCTTTGGTTTTTGTTCCTATTTACCTTATCAATAAAAATATTAAAGCAGTGAAAAAAATTACTACTAGCAATTAATGATAATTTATTAGGTATATGCTACTTTTCTAAGGAGCTCTGGTAGCATAGTGGTTCCGAGGCAGGCTGTTAACATCAGGGTCAGCAGTTTGAAACTACCTGAGGTTCTGCTGTAGAAAGATGAGGCTTTCTGCTCCTGTAAAAATTTACAACCTGAAATTTACAACAGGAAACCCTGTACAGGGTCAGAACCGACTCCAAGGTACATAACCACTACCACCATACTACTTTTCTAATAACTTTAACCAGCTAATCTACTTAATCTTCACAGCAACCTCAGGAAAAGTTATTACTATTCCCATTTTATAAAAGTGTCAACTGAAATTCAAAGACGCTAAGTAACTCAAAAAACACATGGTGCTGTAGGGTAAGCACTGGAACGCAAGGTCTATTTGAAGTGAATGGTCGGCAGTTCAAACTCATCAGTCACTCCTTGGAAACCCGATACAGGCTTACTATGAGTTAGAACCCACTCAGCGTCACTTAGCAACAACAGTTAAGTAGCTGAAACTTGAGTTGAGCACAGATAATATGGTTTTAGAACCCATTTTCTTACATTCTACAATAATGTATTAAGAAATTAGCATTATTATGCTGAACAAAAATGGTATCTATGAGCATGCAGTAGCACCTTCTGGGTTTCTCCATATCCAATTTCTTTGGATTATATTTCCCCACCCATAAAAAGAACTGGTACTATAGTGGTTATGAATCGGGCTGCGAACCACGAGGTCAGCAGTTCGAAACTACCAGCTGTTCCGCCGGAGAAAGATGAGGCTTTCTGCTCCCATAAAGATTTACAACCTCTGAAACCCTGTACAGGGTCACTATGAGTCGGAACTGACTCCATGGCACATAACCACCACCACCACCACCGCTAGTTCAAGCCAATGACTTGTGAGCAGAAGTGATGGGTACGCTTGACAGCCATCACTCTCTCCTGCATTATCTTCCCTTAAATTAAAAATGATGGAGTCATGTGATAGACTCAGTCCTGGACACAAAGATCTGAAAACAATTTTGCAGACTTTCTTGTCCTAATCTTAAAATGTTGTTCTCTGGTCTCTGACACATCACTGCACCTGTTACCCACCACACATGATTCAGTGGAAATAAAAACCTTGAGTCAATGGAAAACCTGGTTTATCACTCAATATTGAAACTTCTTTCTCATTGACATTTGTAACAATACAGTTGCCATCCTCTTATTTTCAACTGGTGCCACTCTATGAAGACCTCTGCTGCCCACACTGCTTTGGTTCTCCAGAAGTACTGTCCACATTGCTCTGTGTTCCAGAAGTCAGATATTTATGATAGGCATCAGCCAGACTCCTTTGCTTTCCACTTCCAGTTGGATGTAGTCCATTGGAGCGATCATCAAGGGACTGGAGTTTGGAAGACCAAAGCAGTCAAGGTCTTTGTTTCTAAAACTAAATCCCTCCAGGATGAAGGTTTGGCAAGGACAGTATTTATTTTCCAAAGCTACAGGTCTTTTGGGGTCAGCCTTTCTGACCATGGCAGATTTTTCCTGTCTCCATAAAACCAACAAAAAACTAACAAATCAGTTGCTATCAAGTTATCCCAAGCTTAAGATGACCCATGTGTGTCTAATTGAGCAGTTCAAATCCACCAGCTGCAATGTGGGAGAAAGATGTTTTCTGCTCCCATAAAGATTTACAAACTCAGAAACTTTACACAGGGTCACTGTGGGTTGGTTTTGGTTTTGTCTCTTGTCATGGATTTTGACATAAAGTCTATTTTATTTTAAAAAATTATTAATGTCACTCCTGCTCTTTTTTGCTTGCTTGATATATTTTTTCTGCCCTTTAATTTTTAACATAGCAATGTCTTTGTGTTTGAGATGTATCTTCTAGACGGCACTTTGATGGGTTGTTTTTATTTGCTTATTTTTATCCATTCTACCATTTTCTGCGTCTTGACCAGTCCTTTTAATCCACTTATATTCAGTGCAGTTATCAATGGGTATGAATTCACTGGTGCCATTTTGCTATCACTTTTGCGTATCTGTTGTAAATGGTTTCTTTCTTTTAATTTTCTAAGCTGAGTTTCTTCTGTGTATTACATTTCCTATCATCCACTGTAATTTTTGAGTTTACCGAGACTTTATTTTCTTCTTTATTCTTGTCACCCTGTAATTTATCTTTATCCTCCTAAATTAAAAACATTCTGTTATATGTTGAAATTGCCTTGATTTCCTCTCCACATAGAAGCTCTATAATAACACCTATTCCTCCTTTATGTTTCGAAGCTATTTCTGTTTATAGCTTAACATTGCTATTTCCCTATAATCAGAGTCCTGGTGAGGCTCTGTATGATAAGAACTGGACTACTGTGATAGTTACAATTTGGCATCAGGTTAATTGGGCCAGGATTCCCAGTGGTTTAGCCGTTGAGATGCGTTTATCCCCTTGGTGATGAAACCTAATACAGGCAGGGGTATCTCTTTGATGAGTGACCATAAGCAGCCAGTCAACTGAAGGGATGCTTCCTTGGTGGTGTGGCCTGCTCCCAATATAATGGACACATGGGAAAGGCACGCTCTCTCTTCCGCTGGGGACCTGGGACTCCACAATTGTAAGCCATTTCTTTGATGCAAACTCCTCTTTATATATATGCATATATATGTTTTACTGGTTTTGCTTCTCTAGAAAAACCAGCCTAACTGAAAGGTTGGCCGTTCAAACCCACCAGCCACTCCTCAAAAACATTATACAGGGTCATTATGAGTTGGAACCAACTTGATGGCACTCAACAATAGCATAATTAGCTTTTCAGTTCTATTTTACTTTTGTGACATCTTTAGCTGTGCTCACATTTGGGTGATATTATTGTTTGTCTTTATCCCAAGTTGTTCTCTTATGTCACTTGTCTCTGTCCAAGGTATTCCCTAAAATATTTCTTGTAAGTCTGATCTAGTTTTTACAAATTCCTTAGTTGCTACGTACCTGGGAATGTCCCAGTTTTGCCCTCATTTTTAATGACCATTTGCTGGATATATGATTCTTCATTATCAATTGTTTTCTTTTAGATTTTATATGTACATAATAAATAAATTGCCTCATTCTCTGTTTTCATTGAATTTTTACTCACATTCAGAGCTCAGTCTATTTCTTCATCCTCCTGTTTGCTGCTCAGGAATCCAAAACTCATCTGTATCTGTTTTATTCATTTCTTCAGTCTTTGCTGTGGGGGAACAGCCTGGTATGTTTGGCTAAGACACCATCTTGGGCCATCTCTCCTATTTACTGTAAATGTCTAATCTTCCCAGGAGCTGAAATCTAAGTCAGCTAATCCATGCTTGTAACATAGCTCTAGTATATGACCTGGCTATGAAAGTTCCCCTTATGCCATATAAAAAAAGTAACTTACAACTAGCCAATCACTTTTTGCCGGGTGTTACTTTCTTGTTCTTTATACAGTCTTGCCTAAATAACTGACTTCTAGACCAGATACTTGCCAACTCATGAATTCCTAAATAAAGCTAATGAGTTCAAATAAAAATTAATGTTTGTTGGAAAAAAATTTAACACTGTTCTGTGACTCTCCTGTTGGTGTCTGCCATTTCTTCATAAAGCATCTCTATCTACCATAGACATCTAATGCATTGTTGTATTTGATGGCTTATAAAGCAGTTTTACATTATTAAGTCTTATGCTGAGCCTCAGTCAGCAGATTTACAGAGCAGCATGTTCAAATGTGATATGCATTACCTATGCAATTCAGATTGTTTTAAGTAGTGGGCCTCTTTCCTCATGATGGGCATGACTTGTCTCTTACTTCTGCCATTATTTTATTTGTATTCAGGATAACATATCTTTTTTCTCTCCTCTTTCTCAATTTCTTCATTAATGTTTTCATTTGTGTTTAAAATTTTTTTGCACTACTTTGCTTCCCTTCTTAAATATATGTTTTAGTTAATTTTTAGTGGTTACCTTGTTGCTGTCATTATTAAGTGTCATTGAGTCAGTTCTGACTCATAGTAACCCTGTATAGGGCTTCCAAGGAGCAACTGGTGGATTTGAACTACTGGCCATGCAATTAGCAGTCCAATGTTGATCCTACAGCATCACACAAGGACTGTAATTAACTCTTAGGGATTATAATAAACCCTATGCAGGGTTGCTAAGAGTCACAACCAACTTGACAGCATTTAACAACAATAACAAAAATTACCATCATAAATTTATAACAACCTAGTTTAAATTAATATCAATTTAGCCCCAATAGTATATAAAATCTCTGCACGAATACAACTCTCTCCACACCTTTATATTGTTATTGTCACAGATTACATTTTCATACATTGTGAGCTCTGTAAGACATATTTATAGTTATTGTTTGATGCATTTGTCCCTTAAATCATATAGGAAACAAAGAGAGGTTACAAACAAAAAATAGAATAGCATTAGCTTTTATACTTACCTGTATATTTTTTGAGTCCTGGTGTGGCACTGTAGGATAAGTACTTGACTGCAAGTAGGTTTGAACCCCAAAGTTGGCATTCAAACTCACCAGCCACTCCTCAGAAACCCTCTACAGGGTCGCAACCAACTCCACAGTGCTTAATAACAACGATGTCATTTTTACCAGTGTGGTTTTTGGTTTTTTTGTTTTTTCTCTCTTTGTATTACTGATTGGTGTCCTTTCATTTATGTTTGAAGTCTGCCTCCTAGTATTTCTTGTAGGGTAGGTCTACTAAGAATAAAATCCCTCAGCTATTGTTTGACTTAGAATATTTCAATTTTTTCATTCTTGAAGGATAGTTTTGTCAGATATAGAATTCATGATGAACTTGTTTGGAGTTTTTGTGGTGGTGGTAGTTTTTCCTTTCATCACACTATTGGCCCTCATAGTTTCTGCTGAAAAAGTGGCTGTTCATCTAATAGGAGGAGCCCTTATCCATTATAAATTTCTTTTCTTGATGCCTTCAAGAGTCTTTCTTTATCTTCGGTTTCCAAGAGCTTGGTTATAATGTGCCTCAGTATGACTCTGAGTTTAATCTTACACAGTTCCTTGAGCTGCTTGGTTTCATGTCTTTTGTTAAATTCAGGGATAGTTTGAGCACTCTTTCTTTAAATACTCTCTGTGTCCCATTTTGTGTATATTACTAAGCTTCATGGTGTCCCACAAATATTGACTCTATTCATTTTTCTTTATAATTTTTTTTCCCGCTTCTCAGAATGAGAATTTTTGTTTGACTAATCAAGTTTGCTAATGCTTTCTTCTGTCTTAAATCTGTGGTTAAACACATCTAGTGAGTTTTGAATTTTAGTTATTGTATTTTGGGGCTCCTGAATTTACATGTATTTTCTTTTTATAATTTATTTCTTCTGATTGATATTCTCTACTGCCTGAGACATTATTCTCCTTGTTTCCTTTAGTTCTTTGTCCATTGTTTTCTTGAAGTATATTGTTGTTGTTGTCAGGTGCCAT
>NW_006408662.1:6044600-6056738 GCF_000296735.1 Chrysochloris asiatica
TATATTAAAAACCATTAATTGACATCTTTGTTTAATAAGTTTAATTCTTCTGTTTTCTCAGGAACAGTTTCTGTTCCATTTTATTTATTTATTTTTTTTGTCACCTGTAACTAGGCCATATTTTCCTGGGGATTTTTTTTCCTTCATGCTTCATAATTTTAAAAAGAAAACTGAACAGTTTCAATGCAAAGAAAAAAGGGAAAGAACAGAACAAAGAAAGCCTATAATCAATATTTTTATAAAGTTCCATGGATGAGTCTCATGATTAAAAGAGTTGGGGAATTACTTCCCAATGGCATTTTGGAAAACAGATATACATATAACTTATACTTGGGCAGAATTCTCCCTGAACAAAGCCTCCTTTCCCCTACCAACTCTCTCTCATCCCTTACTAAAAATTCTAATATCTTGGAAGAAAATAATTCCCAGGATATATTTTATGGGAGTGTGGACTAGGAGTGGGACTCGAGGTTGACCCCTTTGCCTGTGAAATATTACAACTCATTTTATTTGGAAGCAGGGGAGTGCCTGCCTCTCTCTGAATTCTGTCTCCCCTCAGTTGGAGAACCACAGTCATGATCCCTCATCTTGGGCTGACATAAACACAATAATCCTGTCTAGTCTACTTTGATCATGACATCAGGCAGAACTTCAGGCGACAATCTTGCTCCTCAACAGCAAGACCAAAGCCCAGAAAATGGCCTTCAATCCTACCCAAATGAAGAGCTGTGTAAGCCTAGGGCATTATGCCCTAATCCAGAGGTCTGTCTGATTTGAATTCCAATAGTGGATTTCTGAAAATTCTAATGTGATACCTTTAAATGCATAATCATTCCTTTTCAGTTCTTAGATGAAAGAAATGAGAAGTACTGCATATAAGGCTATGAATAAGGCAAAAATACAGACCAAAGAGAGGATATGATAAAGTTATGCCTGAACTTTATCAAATCACTTTTCTAAATTTTTTTATTATTATTAATTGGGTTCCAAGTTCAATCCTATACAGGTCAAGTTAATTCCTACTTAAACATTTGATAGTGAATAATCTACTGTGTCTGTCAATTTTAACTAAGCAATTTGTGTCTGAACAAAGACTAAGCCTAGGACATCTGGAAGGATTCTTTGGAAAAACAGAAGGACTTTGGGAACGGAGTGTTACACTGACTAGGCCTGGGTGAGGAAAAGCAACAGACATTGATTGAACTGTTTTTGATCACCCATTGCCTCAGTTCTAGTTAAGGGAGAGAGCTGACTCACACATGTGTATCTGAATCATTTATATAGCCCAATTCGTCTCAAAGGCTGTATAAACAGAAGTGATCACATTAACCTTTTCAACACTAGAAATAGAAGCACTTACCAGCTCTGTATATAGAAGAAGAAATGAGTAATTATCCTGAGGAATGAGCCACATAGAAGATGAGTAATTTTCCTGAGGTCAAAGAGGGGTTTGCTCTACATTTTAGAATTCTTCTCTTGCACACTTTAAAGCTTCTAAAAATGACCAACAATATGAGCAGGATCAGGGGACCATGACACAGCAGAGATTGGGGTTGTTGTTGTTGTTAGGTGCCATCGAGTCAGTACTGACTCATAGCAACCTTATGCACAGCAGAACAAAACACTGACCGATTCTGGGCCGACCTCACTATTGTTGCCATGCTTGAGCCCATTGATGCTGCCACTTTGCCAATCCGTCTCATTAGGGGTCTTCCTCTTTTTCTCTGACCCTCAACTTTACCAATATGATATCCTTCTTCAATGACTGGTCCCTTCTGACAATATGTCCGAAGTGTGAGAGATGAAGTTTGGCCATCCTGACCTCCAAGGAGCACTCTGGCTGCACTTCTTCCAAAACAGATATTCTCCTCCAACACCGTAACTCAAAAGCATCAATTTTTCTACAGTCTTTCTTAGTCACTGTCTGGTCTTCATATGCATATGAGGTTATTGAAAATACCATGGTTTGGTATTTTCACCTTAGTCTTCAAGCTGACATCTCTGCTCTTCAACACTTTAAAAAAGTCTTGTGCATCAGATTTGCCTAATGCAATATGTGACTGCTGCTTCCATGAGAATATGAAAATAAAGGTGATAAGTTTGAGGAAACAAACGCACCATCTTGATGACCAATATATAATACATTCTGTGCTATGTGTCTGTTGTTAAGTGCTGTAGAGTTGGTTCTGACCTATAATGACCCTATGTTGGGCTTCTAAGGAGTGTCTGGTGGATGAGAACCACCAACCTTGTGACTAATAGTCCAGTGCTTATCCTACAGTGCCATACCAGGACTCCTTTTATGTTATGTATTCCATATATATACATATATGTATATATATATTATATGAAGAACCTTGGTAACACGATAGGATAAGTACTGGACTGCTAAACATAAAGTTGGCAGTTCAAACCTATTAGTCACTCTTCAGGAGAGTGAGGAGATTTTCTTCTCCTACAAGGGGCCACTATGAGTTATAATAAACACAGTGGCAATGGAGTACATAGATAGATAGATAGATAGATAGATAGATAGATAGATAGATAGATAGAGTTTAAAACATAGAAAACTTCCATCATCTTTTAATTCTATCTTTCTATGAATTTTTGAAGCTGTTTATGTGTGTTTGTGGTTTTTGAAAAACAGGAAGGCAACAAGGCAGATGGCTTTCATAGGTGAATGTTTGACCAGACTGCTCAGCAACATATATAACAATCAGAGCAGAACTCAAGGGAACGGTGTCCAAGAAAAAAAAAAAAAAATTAAAGCCAATCTCAAAAAGTTGCATACTGTGGAATTCCATTTATATAATATCTTGAAATAATGCAATTATCAAGATGTGGAACAGATTAGTGGTTGACAAGGGCTGGAGGATGGAATGTAAAAGGTGGATATGGAATAGTCAGTTATGATGATGGAATGCTCTTTCTCTTGACTATTGTCATAAGAATCTAAAAGTGATAAAATTGCATAGAACTAAATTCACATGCACAGAAAAACCATTTTAACTGTGAAAACTGTGTAAACCTGGTAAGGTCTGAATAAAGTCAGCAGGTATCAATTATCATGGTCAATTTCCTGGTTGTGATATTGAACTGTAATTCTTCAAAATTTTACCATTTAGGGAAACTAGTTAAAGGGCAGACCAGATTTATCTGCATTATTCCTTACAAATGCAGATGAATGTACAATTGTCTCAAAATAAAACTTTTTTAATGAATATATTTAAGGAGATATTAAAAAGCAAATGGGACCTAATTGTAATTGTCACAACTGTAAAGGTAGAAGTTGTGTAACAAAAAGGGGAGTAGTTAATATTCCATTCCTGGAACAGCAGACCCTAGGACTATGGAGAGAGAGAAGAACATGAACTGAATTTGGGACCCTAACCAGAAAATTAGAGACACCAGGGATGGAGGCAGTGGTGATGACATAGAGAGATTGAGCAGCTAGGACTCTAGACTCATGGAAAGAGAAAGGCTGTGTGCTGGCAGCTAGGAGAATGGATTCCGAAATGTGCCCTTTGGTTATTTAAATGATTATATCCTGTGTGGTTTTTTTGTTTGTTTGTTTGTTTGCTACCAAAAAAAAAGAAAAGAAAAGAAACAAACAAGAGGAGGGAAGCGTTTCTTGATAAAAGAAATAATCTATGATAAGTTTTGGGAGGAGGAGGAAATGATACATGCACTAGAGGGTAGACACACATTGATATAGGTGACAGGGCAGACAATGTATAACCAGAGGGAGGTTGGCAGAGGAAATATGGGGGTAGCTGGAGACACAGGGAGGAATGCAGTGGTTAAAGTGAATAGAGGTGAAAGCACCTGTTGGTGCATGCAGGAAATTGTATATAAGGAAGCAAAATATATGACTTGCTGAATGTAAAACTGATGGTCTGTTCTGTAAACCTTCACTCAATTCACAATAAAAAGTTGAATTTTTTTTAAAAAAAAGCAAATAAAAACATCTATGAAAGAAATGTAGATAACGTATAAATACAAAGACTATCTAAAATACTTTTGAATACCTCAACGGACACATCAGGAGCCTTCTTGCTAGTCACTGAAATTCATTTAAATAAGAAGCTACAAACAGCCTAGTCCCAAGGCAGAGGGACAGGATGGCTATGACCTTAGTTCATGAGGGACAGACAGTTTTCCATGACATCATCAAACAGAAAAAAAGACATGAAGGGAAAAGCAAGGGAGAAGTGTTCCTGAGGTAGTTAGTGATGGTTTCTTTGTTACACAATTTTAAGCAGGAAGTTTGTTTTTTAAAAAAAGAGAGACTTAAAATTGTACATGAGTATTTAGACATATTTATAGTATCTGCCAAGGATCTCTCGTGATACAGTGGCTAAAGTACTCAACTGGGTCAGCAATTCAAACCCACCAATGACTCCAGGGAAGAAATACATGGTAATAGACTTCCATAAAGGTTTACAGCCCTGGAAACCATGCAAGATACTTCTGCTCAGTCCTACAGCGTCCCTATGAGTAGGAATCGGCTCTATGAAAGTTGATGTTAAGTGCCATAGAGTCAGTACCGGCCCATAGCAACCCTATGCACAAACGAAACGCTGCTCGATCCTGGGCCAACCTCACTATTGCTGTCATGCTTGAATCCATCGGTGCTGCCACTTTGCCAATCCATCTCGCTGGACGTCTTCCTCTTTCTCTCTGACCCTCCACCTTACCAAACATGATATTGTTCTCCAGTGACTGGTCCCTCCTGGCAATATGTCTGAAGGATGAGAGACGAAATTTGGTCATCCTGGCCTCCAAGGAGCACTCTGGCTGCACTTCTCCCAACACAGATCTGTTGGTTCTTTTAATAGCCCATGGTACTTTCAATATTCTCCTCCAACACCATAACTCAAATGCATCAATTCTTCTATGGTTTTCCTTATTCACTGTCCAGCTTTCACGTGTGTATGCAGTTATTGAAATCACCGTAGCTTGTGTCAAGTGCACCTTAGTCCTCACACTGATATATTTGCTCTTCAACACTTTAAAAAGGTTTTGTGCAGCAGATTTGTCTAACGCAAAACGTCGTTTGATTTCTTGAATGCTGTTTCCATGAGTGTTGATGGTTGTTCCAAAAAGAATGAAGTCCTTGACAACTTCAATCTTTTCTCCTTGATAAAGAATGTTGTTTACTGGCCCAGTGGTGAGGATTTTTGTTTTCTTTACATTGAGATGCAATCCATACTGAAGGCTATGGTCTTTGATCTTCATCAGTAAAGAGTCCAAGTTCTATGGCAGTAGGTTTATACTATTTGCCTGTACAACTATGTATAATGATTACACCAGAGCCTCACAATCATGGTTCATTAATTGTAGAATTACTGATGACCTATTGCAAAAATTGTGGTCCCAGCCATTCCTCCCATGGTCCTCTCTATTTAGCTAGGTTGGATAATTGCTTGCACTGGCCGTACAAACTCAGACACCATACTCAGAGTTACAAGGTTTATTAAGGAAGTTAACATGTTACAATGCAGAAATACTGAGGGCACAGTTGTTATAGTCAGAACAGCCTCTCCTCAGCTGTGCCCACAGGCAAGCCTCTCACTGTTAATCAATGTTAAAAAGCTCTTTAGGGCTGCTGATAAATACCCTCCAGGAAACACCACTCCACCATAAACCTCAGCCTGAAGGCACTCAGCTCTAGCTCCATGGATCAGCAAACCTAGCTCCCAAAATTAAGTACCAGTTGGCAAACTTCCTGCCCAAAGTCACTCAAATTTACGTGATCCGTGGGTTGGCAAGCCCACCACTCTGGCTTGTGCTCGTTCTTAATTCTGCTGCTGCTGCTCCTCTGCCACTCATCCAGGGTCTTAGTGATCTGTCCCTGGATCTGGGAGATTCAATGCACAGGAAGCTCTGAACCCAAGGGACGCACTCTACTTGTGGCTCTTCTTTGACACCAGTGAGATTCCACACTCTTGCTTCTGAGATGACATATTTTATATATGTTAGAGTTCCAGGTTTTTACAATCACAGTTAATCCTGCCAACCATTCACAGCTGAACCATAATCCTGTCAACATTTTCTTTCCACTTCTCTTTCGCAGACCCATCAGGGCAAAAATAGTTTTTGGTGGGAGTTTACAAAGAGACATTAAATAATTATCTGTACCATACCTACCTCACTAGGGTACATTCTTTGAAGTACTTTTCCTTTTGCTAGAAGTTGTTGTTGTTGTTATGTGCTGTGGAGTCGGTTCCAACTCATAGCGACCTTGTACAGGGTTTCCAAGGCTGTAAATCTTCACAGGAGCAGAATTTATTCCAACCCACCAACTCATGTATAACTAGTTTATTATTATCTTTTTCAACTGGAAGCAGGAGGCAACTAATGGTACAAAGGTTAGGATAAGAGAGATGAGGGTCAAATGAGCAGAATGTGGGACCCTATCCAGAGAAGCAGTGACACCAGAGATGGAGGCAGACATTAGGACATGGAGAGAGAGAGCAGCTGAGGACTCTAGACTCATGGAAACAGAAAGGCTGTATGCTGGTGGTCAGGAGGCAGAAGGGGGTTGTAATCATTATAATGAAACAAAATATGATAGGATGAGTGCAAAATCAATGTTCTCCCATGTAAATATCACTCAATTCACAATAAAAGCTTTAAAAAAAGAAAGAGAGAGATAAGGGTTCAGACAACGACAACAATGTCCTATTGGCACACCAACACACCATTTTGTGTCATTCCCTTCTAAAAGTGTCCCCAAGACAGTTGTGCAGACTGTGGCACACCCCCTACAGTGTCAACAGCAGGGCCACATCTATGCAGTGTCCATGTAGGGCAGTGGATGACCTGGGTTAGTGTGAGTCCATCATGGAGTCTGTCTGTCCCGTAGCAAATCACAGACATAGATATCACTGGGGGCGTTAGCCTGAAATTGTCCCAGATTATCTCAAATCTCCCTTTTTCAGAGTGGATTTAGCCTTTTAATAGAACACTCATTTATGCAAGCTTAGTGATGCTTTGGGTTAATGCTCTGGACTGTAGTCAGTTTGAACCTCAAGGACATTGGCTCAAGCTCACTAGACACTCATCAGAAGCCCTATACTGGATCGTTATGGGTCGGAACTGACTTGATGGTCCTTAACAACAACAAATAGTGCTCTGTACCGTGTATTCTGACCTTTTGACTGGACTAGTTTCCTTCAATAGCAACATACTGGCAGAAAAGTTATTCTAAGGACAATTCTATGTAATAAGACTTCATAGTCCAAGGAGGAGCTGGTGAGATAGAACTGTGGACCTTTCAGTTAGCAATCCAGTGCTTATCCTACAGTGGCACACCAGGACTCTCCTAATGAGACTAAGGTAAGTATATTACTGAAAGACCTTGTCTGCAAGCATTCAGGCATCCACTAATCACAGTGACATGTTCAGACACACTGGTATAAACCCATGCAGGTACGAACTGGAACCCAAGTAGCAAGACTTTTTGACTTACTTTCAAATACTTGTAAATGAGTATTCAGATATTAACAATAAACACAAATTACATGCCTTATTTGTAATATGACATTGTCAAGTTTTATTCGGTAGGGTGCTCACCTATATCACCAATCACAGAGAAGATCAGGAATTTTAGAAATGACACCAATTGGGCATTTGCTTTTAGGCCTTCCAAAGGCTAACAGCAAAGTCAAAACTGAAGAGCAGATTTTTGTCTGAATTTGGATTCCTAAACTGAACTTCAATGCTTCCCTAAATGAAAGAGAAGAAGAAGCTCAGTTGATGGATAGACCAATCGGCAGAACCTTTGGATTGTCCAGAGCCTCCTCCTTGAGACAACTGAACTATGGTCATCTTATCACCAGACAGTATGCTGGGTCAAAGAAAAAATTAAAATCCATCCTGTTCTGGTCCAGTGGTCTTTAGTAGTTCTTACAAAATATTGAAAGACAAGATAATTAAAGATTTTATTAGAGATAAATAATATATTAGAGATTTTTCAATCAAATCTGGATTCCACTGATTATTTCCCTTTATTATAATAAAAAATATGATTGTATAAGTACACATCTGGATTTGGTTATAAAATTTTGAAGCTTTCTCTTTGGAACCACTTCACAACAACCTTTTAAAAATTATTAGCATGGTGTCATGGATTGGATTTTTTCCACTCTAAATATATGCCGGTTTGCCGAGCCCTGATCTTGGTAGGTTGGCAGCTATGTAATGATCCCTGATGATCTGATCTGATGTGGTCATCCAGTCAGTTGTAAGAGAAATAAAGGTGAAGTTACACCCTTGAATCCTGTCAGGGTCCTGATATGATGTAAAGGGAGTCTCGCTGGGGTATGTTCTGCAGCATCTTCTATGTTACAAGAGATACAAAAAGAGAGGGTCTTACTGTTGTCAGGAAAGTTGCATTGGGAGTGGAGCAAGTCCTGTGGACCTGAGGTACCCACACTAAGATCAGCCTAGAAACGGTGGAAGATCAGTGACAAGAGCCTGAGAGAAAGCCATGACCTGGGGCTGATGCCCAGAATTCTGGACTCCTAGCACTTAAACTGTGAGAGAATACATTTCTGTTAGTGCTATCTCTTTTATAGCAGCACTCCATAACTAAAGCATATGCTTAGCTTGAAACTCTTGGCATTGGTCCCTGGGGAAATGTGAACTATTCTGGCTTAGACACTAGGAAGTACCAGAGCACATTAATACTTCTTTAAGTCCCCTAAAGAACCGGAGATGTATGAACTGAAAATGTCTGAATTCTAAATGCAGACTTTGTCCAGACTGCTGTAGATTCAGGGAAGGGTGGGATTTAAATACAAGCCAATGTGTTTGATTTAATTGATTACAAATCACACAAATAAGTGTTTTAAAATCTCTCCCCTAGGATCAAATGTTTGTGTCTTTTCTTTCATTGCTTCTCATCCTTTGGTTATCCCAATCGCTTCTTTACTAAGGACCTAAGATCTTAAACCTACCTCCTATAGCCTCTCTCAGAACCTGGACAGCAGACCAAGTTAGATTAAAAATTTTTAAAAAGTAAATGAAAATCCTGCCTTCCAAATCAAAGTCAGTATGTGCCTAAGGTCTGGCACGTCCCTATGAGCTTTCACTCCATAGAGTTAATGCCTTCCTAGTGACAATTTTCTGTGATCCTCGGCATATATTTTGATCAAAATTCCATGGTGACTCTTTTCCAAAAGGACAGTTTGCTAACCAAAGTAACCATCTCCACATGGAATGGCTTGATGTCTTGCTGAAGTCACGCTAATGGACACTTTAAGAACTCAGGTCAGTTTAGGGTGTGAGGGAGCTGGTAGTGTGGCCTTGCTAGGCAACTTCTCTAAAATCAGAACAAAGTCTTAACACCGTCTGATATTTTCAATTTGCATAGAAAAAATACTCACAAATAAAGCCTGTTTTTACTCTGAAATTTTAATCTCAGACATAATCACTGAACTTCTTGGTTACCAAAAGGTCCTCTTTACCAATTCATGCTAGATCCATTCTGCAGATTACTTTACTACTGATTAATAAGCAAATTAATGCTCATTGGAGACTAGGGTTAATTTGTTTATATTCTTTGACTTATACCAACACACGAAACTTCAGTGTTTAGAAGTTCTAGAAGTCAGTGTCTAAGAATTCCTGCTGGAGATCCACAACAATGAATTGTTTTTCCGGAGAATTCAGTGCTCACTGACTATAGGGAAGAAAGCATGTTAATCACGGAGTAGCTAGAAGGGTATGACTATTGTTCTGCTTCAGGAACTGGCACAAATAAATGATCAAGACCCCTACTTTATTACTGATTAAGAAGCAAACTAATGTTGAGTAGAGACTAAAATTGCTTGGTTTATAATCTTCAACATGTACCAACATACACGTACCAACACACATGTGCCAACACACATGTACCAACATATATAACTTGGAAGCCAGACAGTCTGGCAATTTTAGCAGTTGCTATGGAGATGATGAATCTGTTACATTTCTCGGTCTTTTCCTGCATTCTTGGAAATCTGATAGATTCAAATCCAGATTATATCTTCTGATGCTTAGTTTTGTGAAATTATCTGTTGACTGATGGGTGAGAGTAGAAACAAACTATGGTTGAAACAGATTTATATTTAAATTTCTACTTGGAGCAATATAACTCATCAGTAGTCCTAAAAACATGTCTACCAGAAGAAAGGTATACTACAGAATTATGATCCTTAGACCTACCACATAACACAATATCCTGAGAAACTTGTTTTAAGCACAGATTTCCTACCCTCCAATTCAATTGAAATTGAGCCAGTCTAGGATAGAGTCTGGAAATCTGCCTCTTTCTTAATGTACATTGGTGATTCTGAAGCATGGACCATATTTGAGAAACTCAGGAGCAACATATAATTTAAAGTTACTTTAAGTCTAGGAGTGAAATATAATCTAAACTTCATGATTTTTAGCTACGAGTATCAATTATAATGATTATTTAGGTCCCTGCAGAGAGATCATGAGTGATTAACCTTTTAAACAATCATAAAGGATCTATTTTTGCCAAGAATGTGCACTGAGATCATACTAAGCTTTCTCAGCATTTTCACCACCTAATTCCATCAAGCTGATTTTGACTCACAGTGACCATATAATACAGAGTAGAACTGCTTCTTATGGCTTCTGAGATGGTAAATAATTACAGGAACCAAGCCTTTCATCTTTCTTCTGAGGAGTGCCTTGTGGGCTTAAACTGTGGACCTGCTTTTAGCCCTTCATGTCTTAACCCACTGAGTCAACAGGGCTCTTTACCTTATGAATGGCAGTGGAATACTTCCACCACCAAAATATTGAATATTGAAATGATGATGAAGAACACCAGAATATTGACAGATATACTGTCAGAAGATGAACCCCCAAGGTTGGAAGGCACTCAAATATGACTGGGGAAGAGCAGCCTACTCAAAGTAGAGTTAACCGTGATGCAATCAACATGTATCGATAATTATCAAGAAGTATTTTTAAAAATTTTTTTTAAATTATCAAGATGTATTTTAAAAGATGTTTACCTGTGCTTTACTGACTATGCAAAGACATTTTATTGTGTGGATCATGACAAGCTCTGGACAACATTGTAAAATAGAAGTATTCCAGAACACTTAATTGTGCTCATGAAGAACCTGTACATAGACCAAGAGGCAATTGTTCAATCAGAACAAGGGAACACTGAATGGTTTAAAATTAGGAAACATGTGCACGAGGGTTGTATTTTTTCACCATATTTATTCAGTCTGTATGCTGAACAAATAATCAGAAAAGCTGGGTTATATGAAGGAAAATGTAACATCACAAACATCATCAACAATCTGCGATATGCATATGATACAACTTTGCTTGCTGAAAGCCAAGAGGACTTAAAATACTTACTGATGAAGATCAAAGAGCATAGCCTTCGGTATGTATTACATCTCAATGTAAAGAAAACAAAAATCCTCACCACTAGACCAATAAATAATATCCATATAATCAATAGAGAAAAGATTGAAGTTGTCAATGACTTCATTTCGCTTGGATATACTATCAATACTCATGGAAGCAGCAGTCAAGAAATCAAATGATGTATTATACTGGGCACAGATGTTAGTTTGAGGACTAAGGTGTGCCTGATGCAAGCCATGGTATTTTCAATAACCTCATATTCATGCTAAAGGTGAATAGTGAATAAGGAAGACTGTAAAAGAATTGATGCTTTTGAGTTATGGTGTGGGAAGAGAATATTGAAAGTACCACAGGCTGCCAAAAGAACAAACAGATCTGTGTTGGAAGAAGTACAGCCAGAGTGCTCCTGGGAAGCCAGGATGGCCAGATTTCATCTTTCATACTCAGACATAGTGTCAGAAGAGACCAGTCCCTGGAGAAGGACATCATGTTTGGTAAAGTGGAGGGTCGGAGAAAAAGAGGAAGACCCTCAACGAGGTGAATTGGCACAGTGACAGCAGCAATGGGTTCAAGTGTAGCAACAATTGTGAGGTTGGCCCAGGATTGGGCAGTATTTCATTCTGTTGTGCATAAGGTCACTATGAGTCAGTACTGACTTGATGGCACCTAACAACAACATTATTGGTGATTGGATTGCAAATATTGGAAACAAAGAAGAAGGATCAGTCATTG
>NW_006408662.1:6057303-6059624 GCF_000296735.1 Chrysochloris asiatica
AGAAAAGATTCAAACCTCAAGTGGAAATACTGAAGGATTCAATGGGCAAAATATCGAATGATGCTGAAAGCATCAAAAGAAGATGGAAGAAATACACAAAGTCACTGTACCAAAAAGAAATGGTTGATGTTCAATCATTTCAAGAGGTAGCCTATGATCAAGAGCCAATGATACTGAAGGAAGAAGTTCAAAATGCACTGAAGGCACTGGCAAAGAACAAGTCACCAGGAATTCAAGAAATACAAATTGAATTTTTTCAACAAACTGATGTGGACAGGAGGCAGTTGCTTATCTATGCCAAGAAATTTGGAACACAGCTACCTGGTCAGCTGATTGGAAAAGATCCGTATTTGTGCCAATTCCAAAGAGAGGTGACCCAACAGAATGTGGAAATCACTGGGCAGTATCATCAATACCACACGCAAGTAAAATTTTGCTACAGATAATTCAAAAACTACTGCAACAGTGCATTGACAGGGAACTTCCAGAGATTCAAGAGGATTTAGATGAGGACATGAACAAAGGAATATCGTTGCCGACGTCAGATGCAGCTTAGCTGAAAGCAGAGAATACCAGAAAGATGTTTACCTGTGCTTTATTAACTATGCAAAGCCTTTCCAATGTGTAGATCATGACAAGCTATGTACAACATTGTGGAGAATGAGTATTCCGGAACACTTACCTGTGCATAGACCAAAAGGCAGTTGTCCAAACAGAACAAGTAAACATTGAATGGTTTAAAATTGACAGAGATGTGCGCCCCAGTTGTATTCTTTCACCAAACTTCGTCAGTCCATACTGTAAGTAAATAATCTAAGAAGCTGGATTTGATTAAGAAAAACGTAGCATCAGGATAGAAGGAAGACTAATTAACAACCTGCAATATGCAGATGATACAACCTTGCTTGTTGAAAGCAAAGAGGACTTAAAATACTTAGTGATGAAAATCAAAGACCACAGCCTTCAGCATGGGTTGCACCTCAATGTAAAGAAAACAAAAATCTCCAGCACTGGACCAATAAATAACATCAAGATAAATGGAGAAAATTTTGAAGTTGTCAAAGACTTAATTTTGCTCTAATCAACCATCAACGCTCATGGAAACAGCAGTCAAGAAATCAAATTATGCATTACATTAGGCAAATCTACTGCACCAGACCTCTTTAAAGTTTTTAAGAGTAAGTAAGTCAATCTGAGGACTAAGGTGCACCTGTCCCAAGCCACGGTATTTTCAATAACATCTAGGTATGAGAAAGATGGACAGTGAATAAAGAACACTGCAGAAGTACTGATGCATTTGAGCTATGGAGTTGGAAGAGAATATTAAAAGTACCATGGGCTTCCAAAAGAACAATCTATCTTAGAAGAAGCACAGCCAGAGTGCTCCTTAAAAGCAGGATAGCCAAACTTCATCTCTCTTACTTCGGTCATATTATCAGCAGGAACCAGTGTCTGGAGAAGAACATCATGCTTGGTATACTGAATGGTCAGTGAAAAAGAAGAAGACCCCCAGTGAGGTGGATTGGCACAAAGGCAACAACCATGGGCTCAGGCATAGCAATGATTGTGAGGTTGGTGCAGGAATGGGCAGTGTTTCATTCTGTTGTGTCAGTACTAATACCATGACAGCTAACAACAATAACAACAGTGCGTAGGATATTGATCTTTATTTTTGGTAAGTTCTAATTTCCCCAGATTCATACTTCATACGTTCCATGTTCTGATTACTTATGGGTGTTTTTCAGCTGTTTTTATTCATTTTGAGATGTGTCCCATCAGCAAATGGAGATCAGAAGAGTTTGACTCCATTTATGTCATTCTGGTCAACTCTATATTGAGGAGGCAACTCTTCCCCAGTTACGTTTTAAGTGCCCTCCAATCTGAGTGGCTCATCTTCTGGCACTATATCCGACAATGTTCCACTACTATTCATAATGTTTTCATCTTATGGCACTGTATCTCACAGTTTCCCCCTGCTATTCATGACTTTTGGTGGATAACCATTTAGAAGCCTCTCCTCTTCCTAATCTTTATTTGTCAGGAAGCTCCACTGAAACCTGTCCACAATGGATGACCTTGCTGATATTTCAAATACCCTGGCATAGCTGCCATACTCACAACAACAGGCAAGTCACCACAGTACAAACACTGGCAGGTGAGTACTAGAGCCAAGCAATAAAGATACTTACATTTGACTTATACCTATGGAGCAGCAACTCAAAAGAAGGAACAAATCCTTACAGCAAGAATCAGTCCCACCCCCTCCACACACAGAGTGGACAGAGATGGGCAACTTGGACATTGGATACTCAAATGGGTGG
>NW_006408662.1:6060043-6062625 GCF_000296735.1 Chrysochloris asiatica
AGTGTAGGGGGCGGGTATCTAGGATATACCCTTTGGTTGGTTGATGATGCATGGAGGGGATTGGAACCATGGCAATAAGATGATATACGAAGGAATGAATGTAAAACTAAAGTTCTCTCATGTAAACTATCATATAATTCACAATAAAACATTTAAAAAAATAAAGATACTTACAAGATGAACAATAATCCCAGGGAGGGACTCACTCCTGAGAACTATCCACCACAGGAAATATAAAAGGCAGCTTTTCCCTACAAAGTTCAGAAGGCAACAAGGGGTAAGAATGAAGGATAAATGGGAATGGGAAACACAGGGAGGAACCAGGAAGACTGCTTTTGCACTATGGGGATTGCACTCAGCGTCGTGAAACCAAATATGTTTAAATTCTAGATTGGAAAGCTATGTTGCCCTGTAAACTTTCACTGAAATCATAGTAGAAAGCTAAAACTGATTAATTAATTAAAATTAAATTAAGAAAAAAGAACCTGGAGAATCAGAAAGATGTGGCCCCCCAGAATCCAAGGGCAAGGAGAACTTCAGAAGAAAGAATTGGATAACATCTTCAAATACTTCAAAGAAAGGAATACAATAGCATTGACCCAAAAAACTCTCAGGTGTGCATAATTAAAAGAAAATTAATGACCAATATTCCTATAATCAAACAAGTTGATAATGGGATTAAGAATAAACCTAGAAAAAATAAATTAATGTAAGGATATGAATAAAGTTATATGTACTAGAAGTGCTGGGTTACTAGTGATCATTGATGAAGTATATGTTCTTGTGGCTTGGTGCCCTCGAATCAGTTCCTACTCATAATGATCTTAAGAAGCACAGAATGAAACACTGCCCTGTCCCCTGCCGTCCTCACAATTATTGTTACTCTTGAGCTCATTACTGCAGCCACTGTGCCAATTCACCTCTTTGGGGGTCTGCCTCTGTGTTGCTGACCCTACACTTCACTAAGCATGATGTCTTTCCCCATGGACTAGTCCCTCCTGAAAACATGTCCAAAGTCTGAGAGATGAATTCTTACTATTCTGGCTTCCGAGGTGGCCACCTGCAAAATGAATACGCTAGATTGTATTATGATATGGTCATCATGGTTAGCACTAAGAATACATTCATACATTGTCACATGAATATGAGTCACAGCTCTGTTCCTGTGCGTTTATAACACACAATGTGTACAGTAGTCCAGCAAGCTCCTTTATGACTTTACTCTGTAGACATGAAGAAGGTAATCAAGACCAATTAGTCACTAGCTGTCTTAGTAACATTCCCAGCTCCGAAGCAATGACAAAATCAAGGCTTAAGTTTATAAACCATAATAAGATGCATATGTTTTTCACAAAATGCAAGATGCTTATGAATGTCGTTTTTAAAGCCTCATCACTAAATCACAAAAGTATTTTTGCAAAGGGCGTGGTGTGACATTTATTCACGACATCTATGTATTATTTCTTCCAAGCAAATAGCGTAATCTACCCAAGTGACCCAATTATAGTAGGTAAATATTTCCGTAAAGAACATCTGGCTTTTTGGCAAATACTTGAGTGGTTTTACTGAGAGTTATTCCATTTTCCTGAGATGTTTGTGCTCTGATGGGGTAACCACACTGTTCTCAGCCTGCAGGACGTTTTTTTTCCTTTCACCTGGAAAACAATTCCTTCTGTCTTTTATCTCTTTATGATCATGGTTTGTTCCAGATTTAATAGCAGTGCCAGACTTGTTTTATATATATAGTGTTTTCTTCATCCATATATTTTCTTCACTCTCTAATTTTATTTTATGCACAAAGAACAGTCTAAAATACAATGCATCAACTATCATCTATTATTTTTAAGTACTGGTTCTGTTCTAAGCCTGTCATGGGACTCTGGACAGGTTACTCTATTTTTATGAATCTGGTCCTTGGGATCACAATGGCAGATAGACCGACTACACACCGATAGTCCCCCCACTGGCAAACATCCCAGATTGAATATAAAAATGATTAGAGATGATCTCTAATGCATGATAGAAAGCAGGACAGATAGCAGTCAGGGAACTTGAAAGCGACAGTACTCCTGGTACTATTACACATAGGGCTTACGTTTTATTACTTGCTCAAATGACAGTAATCAAAATCTAGGTTCCATGAACAAGCAAGACAGAATCTGACTGTCTACAAGGTACAAAAAGCCCACAAAATGCTGCTTGTCTGTGAACAGTAATATGAATGCCTCCATCTGTCAAGCAAAGTTATAGCCAAAGCAAGTTGCTCACCAATTCCAGGAATGGAGAGACCATCCTTGAACCTGCCTTGTATAGGAGTTGCTGTTACCTGCTGTTGAGTCATTTCCAACTCATAGTGACCCTGTATATGACTTCCCAAGAGTGGCTTTGAACTGCTGAGTTGTGGTTAGCAGGTCAGTGCTTATCCTACAGCACCAAACCAGTACAGAGTTTTAATTGCAGCTGGCAACAAGGTCCAGCAATCCAAGATAAAAACAGTAGGTGAAAAGTTAACTTCAGGGGCAATATACAAGTAGGGAGAGGGGAATGGAAGAACAAAGCAGATGGGAGAACAATTAGACAGG